>NW_026893851.1:0-328926 GCF_032452875.1 Bos javanicus
TTTCTTTGCCTCCAGAGGCACATGATCAGTGTGACACCAAACATGATCAGCACATGATCAGTCACGTAATCAGTGCATGATAAGCCAGGTGATCAGTGCATGATCAATCACGTGATCAGTGCATGATCAGTCATGTGACCAGTACATGGTGGCTGCGTGATCATTGCATGATCAGCCACGTGAGCAGTGCATGATAGCCACGTGATCAGTGCATGATCAGTCACGTGACCAGTGCATGGTAGCTACGTGATCATTGCATGATCAGCCACGTGATCAGTGCATGATCAGTCACGTGATCAGTACATGGTAGCTACGTGATCATTGCAGGATCAGCCACGTGATCAGTGCATGATATCCACGTGATCAGTGCAGGATAGCCACGTGATCACTTCATGATTAGTCACGTAATCAGTACATGATCAGTCACGTGAACAGTGCATGATCATTTACGTGATCTGTGCATGATCAGTCACGTGACCAGTATATGGTAGCTTCGTGATCATTTCATGACGAACCACGTGAGCAGTGCATATTAGCCACGTGATGTGTGCATGATGAGTTACGTGAGCAGAGTATGATCAGCCACGTGATCAGTGCATGAGTGCCACGTGATCAATGCATGATATGTCACGTGACAGGTGTGTGATCAGCCACGTGAACAATGCATGTTCAGCCACGTATTCAGTGCATGATAGACACGTGATCAGTGCATGATCAGTTACGTGAGCAGTGTATGATCAGCCACGTGATCAGTGCATGGTCAGACACGTGAACAGTGTATGATCAGCCATGTGATCAGTGCATGATATCCAAGTGATCAGTGCATGATCATCAAGTGATCAGTGTATGATCAGCCACGTGAACAGTGCATGCTCAGTCACGTGATCAGGGCCTGCTGAGCTGCGTGATTACTGTCTGCTCATCTGCTTGAAAATTGCCAGCTGAGCTGCACGATTCCTGCCTATCATCTGCTTGACAATTGCCAGCTGTGCTGCGTAATTCCTGCCTGCTCAGCTGCTTGATCATTTCCAGCTGAGCAGCATGATTCCTCACAGCTGAGTTCCATGATTATTGCCTGCTGACTGTTTGATTCGTGCCTACTCAGCTCTTTGTTTATTGCCTCCAGAGGCACATGATCAGTGTATGATAGCAAATATGATCAGCGCATGATCAGTCACATGATCAGCGCCATTAAGTCGCGTGATCACTACATGATAGTCATGTGATCAGTCCATGCTCAGTCACGGTATCAGTGCATGATCAGCCACGTGATCAGTGCATGATCAGCCAGGTGATCAGTTCATGATGCTTATGTGATCAGTTCATGATTTGTCACGTGATCTGTGCATGGCCAGGCAGGTGATCAGTGTATGATCAGCCACGTGAACAGTGCATGATAGCCACGTGATCAGTGCATGATCCGTCACCTGATGGGTGTATGATCAGTCACATGACCAGTACATGGTAGCTACATGATCATTGCATGATCAGCCACGTGAGTAGTGCATGATAGCCACGTGATCAGTGCATGATCAGTCACGTGTTCAGTGCATGATCAGTCATGTAATCTGTGCATGACCAGGCACGTGATCAGTGTATGACCAGCCAAGTGATCAGTGCATGATAGCCACGTGATCAGTGCATGATCAGTCACGTGATCAGTGGATGATCAGCCACGTGATCAGTGCATGATAGCCACGTGATCAGTGCATGATCCGTCAGCTGATGGGTGTATGATCAGTCACCTGACCGGTACATGGTAGCTACATGATCATTGCATGATCAGTCACGTGATCAGTGGATGATCAGCCACGTGATCAGTGCATGATCAGACACATGATCAGTGCATGATCAATTACGTGATCAGTGCATGATCAGTCACGTGACCAGTATATGGTAGCTAGGTGATCATTGCATGATCAGCCACATGAACCGTGCATGATAGCCACGAGATCAGTGCATGATCAGTCACGTGATCAGTGCATGATCACTCTCGTTAACAGTGCATGATAAGTCACCTGATCAGTGCATGATCAATTACGTGATCAGTGCATGATCACTCACGTGACCAGTACCTGGTAGCTACGTGATCATTGCATGAACAGCCGCGTGAGCAGTGCATGATAGCCACGTCATCAGTGCATGATCTGTCGCATGATCATTGTATGATCATCCGGGTGATAAGTGCATGATAGCCACGTGATCAGTGCATGATCAGTTATGTGAGCAGTGTATGATCAGCCACGTGATCAGTGCATGGTCAGACACGTGAACAGTGTATGATCAGCCAAGTGATCAGTGCATGATATCCAAGTGATCAGTGCATGATCATCATGTGATCAGTGTATGATCAGCCACGTGAACAGTGCATGCTCTGTCACATGATCAGGGCCTGCTGAGCTCCGTGATTACTGTCTGCTCATCTGCTTGACAATTGCCAGCTGAGCTGCATGATTCCTGCCTGTCATCTGCTTGACAATTGCCAGCTGTGCTGCATAATTCCTGCCTGCTCAGCTGCTTGATTATGGCCAGCTGAGCAGCATGATTCCTCACAGCTGAGTTCCATGATTATTGCCTGCTGACTGATTTGTGCCTACTCAGCTCTTTGTTTATTGCCTCCAGAGGCACATGATCAGTGTATGATAGCAAACATGATCAGCGCATGATCAGTCACATGATCAGAGCCATTAAGTCACGTGATCACTACATGATAGTCATGTGATCAGTCCATGCTCAGTCACGGTATCAGTGCATGATCAGCCACGTGATCAGTGCATGATCAGCCAGGTGATCAGTTCATGATAGCTATGTGATCAGTTCATGATTTGTCACGTGATCTGTGCATGACAAGGCAGGTGATCAGTGTATGATCAGCCATGTGACCAGTGCATGATCCGTCACCTGATGGGTGTATGATCAGACACCTGACCGGTACATGGTAGCTACATGATCATTGCATGATCAGCCACGTGAGTAGTGCATGATAGCCACGTGATCAGTGCATGATCAGTCACAGGTTCAGTGCATGATCAGTCATGTAATCTGTGCATGACCAGGCACGTAATCAGTGTATGACCAGCCAAGTGATCAGTGCATGATAGCCACGTGATCAGTGCATGATCAGTCACGTGATCAGTGCATGATAGCCACGTGATCAGTGCATGATAGCCACGTGATCAGTGCATAATCAGTTAGGTGAGCAGTGTATGATCAGCCACTTGATCAGTACATGGTCAGACACGTGAACAGTGTATGATCAGCCACGTGATCAGTGCATGATCAGTCAGGTGATCTGTGCATAACCAGCCAGGTGATCAGTTCATGATAGCTATGTGATCAGTTCATGATTTGTCACGTGATCTGTGCATGACCAGGCAGGTGATCAGTGCATGATCAGTGTCGTGATCAGTGCATGATAGCCACGTGATCAGTGCATGATCAGTCACCTGATGGGTGTATGATCATTCACGTGACCTGTACATGGTAGTTACATGAACATTGCATGATCAGCCACGTGAGAAGTGCATGATAGCCACGTGATGACTGCATGATCAGTCACGTGATCAGTGCATGATCAGTCATGTGACCAGTACATGGTAGCTGCGTGATCATCGCATGATCAGCCACGTGAACAGTGCATGATAGCCACGTGATCAGTGCATGATCAGACACGAGATCAGTGCATGATCAGTCATGTGATCAGTGCATGATCAGCCACGTGATCAGTGCATGGCCAGGCACGTGATCAGTGTATGTCCAGCCAAGTGATCAGTGCATGATAGCCACGTGATCAGTGCATGATCAGTCACGTGATCAGTGCATGATCAGTCACATGATCTGTGCATGATAGCCAGGTGATCAGTGCATGATAGCCACGTGATCAGTGCATGATCAGTCACGTGATCAGTGCATGATCAGCCACGTGATCAGTGCATGACCAGGCACTTGATCAGTGTATGTCCAGCCAAGTGATCAATGCATGATAGACACGTGATCAGTGCATGATCAGTCACGTGATCAGTGCATGACCAGGCACGTGATCAGTGTATGTCCTGCCAAGTGATCAGTGCATGATAGACACGTGATCAGTGCATGATCAGACACGAGATCAGTGCATGATCAGTCATGTGATCAGTGAATGATCAGCCACGAGATCAGTGCATGGCCAGGCACGTGATCAGTGTATGTCCAGGCAAGTGATCAGTGCATGATAGACACGTGATCAGTGCATGATCAGTCACGTGATCAGTGCATGATAGCCAGGTGATCAGTGCATGATAGCCACGTGATCCGTGCATGGTCAGTCACGTGATCAGTGCATGATCATCCACGTGATCAGTGCATCATCAGTCATATGATCAGTGCATGATTAGCCACGTCATCAGGGCATGATAGCCACGTGATCAGTGCATACTATTACGTGAACAATGCATGCGCAATCACGTGATCAGTGCATGAGAGCCACGTAATAAGTGAATGATCAGTCACGTGATAGGTGTGTGATCAGCCATGTGAACAGTGCATGCTCAGTCACGTGATCAGGGCCTGCTGAGCTGCGTGATTACTGTCTGCTCATCTGCTTGACAATTGCCAGCTGAGCTGCACGATTCCTGCCTGCCATCTCCTTGACAATTGCCACCTGTGCTGCGTAATTCCTGCCTGCTCATCTATTTGATTATTGCCAGCTGAGCAGCATGATTTCTCAGAGCTGAGTTCCATGATTATAGCCTGCTGACTGTTTCCTGCCTACTCAGCTCTATGTTCTTTGCCTCCAGAGGCACATGATCAGTGTGTGACACCAAACATGATCAGCACATGATCAGTCACATGATCAATGCATGATAAGCCAGGTGATCAGTGCATGATCAATTACGTGATCAGTGCATGATCAGTCATGTGACCAGTACATGGTAGCTGCGTGATCATTGCATGATCAGCCACGTGAGCAGTGCATGATAGCCACGTGATCAGTGCATGATCAGTCACGTGACCAGTGCATGGTAGCTACGTGATCATTGCATGATCAGCCACGTGATCAGTGCATGATATCTAAGTGATCAGTGCAGGATAGCCACGTGATCACTTCATGATTAGTCACGTGATCAGTACATGATCAGTCACGTGAACAGTGCATGATCATTTACGTTATCTGTGCATGATCAGTCACGTGACCAGTATATGGTAGCTTCGTGATCATTCCATGACGAACCACGTGAGCAGTGCATGATAGCCACGTGATGTGTGCATGATGAGTTACGTGAGCAGAGTATGATCAGCCACGTGATCAGTGCATGAGTGCCACGTGATCAGTGCATGATATGTCACATGACATGTGTGTGATCAGCCACGTGAACAGTGCATGTTCAGCCACGTATTCAGTGCATGACAGCCACGTGATCAGTGCATGATCAGTTACGTGAGCAGTGTATGATCAGCCACGTGATCAGTGCATGGTCAAACACGTGAACAGTGTATGATCAGCCACGTGATCAGTGCATGATATCAAAGTGATCAGTGCATGATCAATCACGTGATCAGTGTATGATCAGCCACGTGAACAGTGCATGCTCAGTCACGTGATCTGGGCCTGCTGAGCTGCGTGATTACTCTCTGCTCATCTGCTTGACAATTGCCAGCTGAGCTGCATGTATCCTGCCTGTCATCTGCTTGACAATTGCCAGCTGTGCTGCGTAATTCCTGCCTGCTCAGCTGCTTGATTATTGCCAGCTGAGCAGCATGATTTCTCAGAGCTGAGTTCCATGATTATAGCCTGCTGACTCTTTGCTTCCTACTTAGCTCTATGTTCTTTGCCTCCAGAGGCACATGATCAGTGTGTGACACCAAACATGATCAGCACATGATCAGTCATATGATCAATGCATGATAAGCCAGGTGATCAGTGCATGATCAATTACGTGATCAGTGCATGATCAGTCATGTGACCAGTACATGGTAGCTGCGTGATCATTGCATGATCAGCCACGTGAGCAGTGCATGATAGCCACGTGATCAGTGCATGATCAGTCACGTGACCAGTGCATGGTAGCTACGTGATCATTGAATGATAAGCCACGTGATCAGTGCATGATCAGTTATGTGAGCAGTGTATGATCAGCCACGTGATCACTGCATGGTCAGACACGTGAACATTGTATGATCAGCCACGTGATCAGTGCATGATATCAAAGTGATCAGTGCATGATCAGTCACGTTATCAGTGTATGATCAGCCACGTGAACAGTGCATGCTCAGTCACGTGATCTGGGCCTGTTGACCTGCGTGATTACTCTCTGCTCATCTGCTTGACAATTGCCAGCTGAGCTGCACGATTCCTGCCTGTCATCTGCTTGAAAATTGCCAGGTGTGCTGCATAATTCCTGCCTGCTCAGCTGCTTGATTATTGCCAGCTGAGCAGCATGATTTCTCAGAGCTGAGTTCCATGATTATAGCCTGCTGACTGTTTCCTGCCTACTCAGCTCTATTTTCTTTGCCTCCAGAGGCACATGATCAGTGTGTGACACCAAACATGATCAGCACATGATCAGTCACATAATCAATGCATGATAAGCCAGGTGATCAGTGCATGATCAATTACGTGATCAGTGCATGATCAGTCATGTGACCAGTACATGGTGGCTGCGTGATCATTGCATGATCAGCCACGTGAGCAGTGCATGATAGCCACGTGATCAGTGCATGATCAGTCACGTGACCAGTGCATGGTAGCTACGTGATCATTGCATGATCAGCCACGTGATCAGTGCATGATCAGTCACGTGATCAGTACATGGTAGCTACATGATCATTGCAGGATCAGCCACGTGATCAGTGCATGATATCCACGTGATCAGTGCAGGATAGCCACGTGATCACTTCATGATTAGTCACGTAATCAGTACATGATCAGTCACGTGAACAGTGCATGATCATTTACGTGATCTGTGCATGATCAGTCACGTGACCAGTATATGGTAGCTTCGTGATCATTCCATGACGAACCACGTGAGCAGTGCATGATAGCCACGTGATGTGTGCATGATGAGTTACGTGAGCAGAGTATGATCAGCCACGTGATCAGTGCATGAGTGCCACGTGATCAGTGCATGATATGTCACATGACATGTGTGTGATCAGCCACGTGAACAGTGCATGTTCAGCCACGTATTCAGTGCATGACAGCCACGTGATCAGTGCATGATCAGTTACGTGAGCAGTGTATGATCAGCCACGTGATCAGTGCATGGTCAAACACGTGAACAGTGTATGATCAGCCACGTGATCAGTGCATGATATCAAAGTGATCAGTGCATGATCAATCACGTGATCAGTGTATGATCAGCCACGTGAACAGTGCATGCTCAGTCACGTGATCTGGGCCTGCTGAGCTGCGTGATTACTCTCTGCTCATCTGCTTGACAATTGCCAGCTGAGCTGCATGTATCCTGCCTGTCATCTGCTTGACAATTGCCAGCTGTGCTGCGTAATTCCTGCCTGCTCAGCTGCTTGATTATTGCCAGCTGAGCAGCATGATTTCTCAGAGCTGAGTTCCATGATTATAGCCTGCTGACTCTTTGCTTCCTACTTAGCTCTATGTTCTTTGCCTCCAGAGGCACATGATCAGTGTGTGACACCAAACATGATCAGCACATGATCAGTCATATGATCAATGCATGATAAGCCAGGTGATCAGTGCATGATCAATTACGTGATCAGTGCATGATCAGTCATGTGACCAGTACATGGTAGCTGCGTGATCATTGCATGATCAGCCACGTGAGCAGTGCATGATAGCCACGTGATCAGTGCATGATCAGTCACGTGACCAGTGCATGGTAGCTACGTGATCATTGAATGATAAGCCACGTGATCAGTGCATGATCAGTTATGTGAGCAGTGTATGATCAGCCACGTGATCACTGCATGGTCGGACACGTGAACATTGTATGATCAGCCACGTGATCAGTGCATGATATCAAAGTGATCAGTGCATGATCAGTCACGTTATCAGTGTATGATCAGCCACGTGAACAGTGCATGCTCAGTCACGTGATCTGGGCCTGTTGACCTGCGTGATTACTCTCTGCTCATCTGCTTGACAATTGCCAGCTGAGCTGCACGATTCCTGCCTGTCATCTGCTTGAAAATTGCCAGGTGTGCTGCATAATTCCTGCCTGCTCAGCTGCTTGATTATTGCCAGCTGAGCAGCATGATTTCTCAGAGCTGAGTTCCATGATTATAGCCTGCTGACTGTTTCCTGCCTACTCAGCTCTATTTTCTTTGCCTCCAGAGGCACATGATCAGTGTGTGACACCAAACATGATCAGCACATGATCAGTCACATAATCAATGCATGATAAGCCAGGTGATCAGTGCATGATCAATTACGTGATCAGTGCATGATCAGTCATGTGACCAGTACATGGTGGCTGCGTGATCATTGCATGATCAGCCACGTGAGCAGTGCATGATAGCCACGTGATCAGTGCATGATCAGTCACGTGACCAGTGCATGGTAGCTACGTGATCATTGCATGATCAGCCACGTGATCAGTGCATGATCAGTCACGTGATCAGTACATGGTAGCTACGTGATCATTGCAGGATCAGCCACGTGATCAGTGCATGATATCCACGTGATCAGTGCAGGATAGCCACGTGATCACTTCATGATTAGTCACGTAATCAGTACATGATCAGTCACGTGAACAGTGCATGATCATTTACGTGATCTGTGCATGATCAGTCACGTGACCAGTATATGGTAGCTTCGTGATCATTTCATGACGAACCACGTGAGCAGTGCATATTAGCCACGTGATGTGTGCATGATGAGTTACGTGAGCAGAGTATGATCAGCCACGTGATCAGTGCATGAGTGCCACGTGATCAATGCATGATATGTCACGTGACAGGTGTGTGATCAGCCACGTGAACAATGCATGTTCAGCCACGTATTCAGTGCAAGATAGCCACGTGATCAGTGCATGATCAGTTACGTGAGCAGTGTATGATCAGCCACGTGACCAGTGCATGGTCAGACACGTGAACAGTGTATGATCAGCCACGTGATCAGTGCATGATATCGAAGTGATCAGTGCATGATCATCACGTGATCAGTGTATGATCAGGCAGGTGAATAGTGCATGCTCACTCACGTGATAAGGGCCTGCTGAGCTGCGTGATTACTGTCTGCTCATCTGCTTGAAAATTGCCAGCTGAGCTGCACGATTCCTGCCTATCATCTGCTTGACAATTGCCAGCTGTGCTGCGTAATTCCTGCCTGCTCAGCTGCTTGATTATTGCCAGCTGAGCAGCATGATTCCTCACACCTGAGTTCCATGATTATTGCGTGCTGACTGTTTGATTCGTGCCTACTCAGCTCTTTGTTTATTGCCTCCAGAGGCACATGATCAGTGTATGATAGCAAATATGATCAGCGCATGATCAGTCACATGATCAGAGCCATTAAGTCGCGTGATCACTACATGATAGTCATGTGATCAGTCCATGCTCAGTCACAGTATCAGTGCATGATCAGCCACGTGATCAGTGCATGATCAGCCAGGTGATCAGTTCATGATAGCTATGTGATCAGTTCATGATTTGTCACGTGATCTGTGCATGACCAGGCAGGTGGTCAGTGTATGATCAGCCACGTGATCAGTGCATGATAGCCACGTGATCAGTGCATGATCCGTCACCTAATGGGTGTATGATCAGTCACCTGACCGGTACATGGTAGCTACATGATCATTGCATGATCAGCCACGTGAGTAGTGCATGATAGCCACGTGATCAGTGCATGATCAGTCACGTGATCAGTGCATGATCAGTCACGTAATCAGTGGATGATCAGCACGTGATCAGTGCATGATCAGCCGTGATCAGTGCATGATAGCCACGTGATCAGTGCATGATCAGTTATGTGATCAGTGCATGATCAGTCACGTGAGCAGTGCATGATAGCCACGTGATCAGTGCATCATCAGACACGAGATCAGTGCATGATCAGCCACGTGACTGGTACACGGTAGCTACGTGATCACTGCATGATCAGTCACGTGATCACTGCATGATCAGTCATGTGACCAGTACATGATCAGACGCGTGATCATCGCATGATCAGTTACGTGAGCAGTGCATGATCAGCCACGTGATCAGTGCATCATAGACACGAGATCATTGCATGATCAGTCACGTGATCAGTGCATGATAGCCACGTGATCAGTGCAGGACCAGGCACGTGATCAGTGCATGGTCAGTCACGTGATCGGTGCGTGATCAGCCACGTGAACAGTGCATGATCAGTTACGTGATCAGTGCATGATCAGTCACGTGACCAGTACATGGTAGCTACGTGATCATTGCCAGATCAGCCGCGTGAGCAGTGCATGATAGCCACGTGATCAGTGCATGATCAGCCGTGATCAGTGCATGATCAGTCACGTGATCAGTGCATGATCAGTCACGTGATCAGTGCATGATCAGCCACGTGATCAGTGCATGAGCAGTCACGTGATCAGTGCATGGTCAGCGCCGTGATCAGTGAACGATCAGTCACGTGATCAGTGTATGATAGCCAAGTGATCAGTGCAAGATCAGCACGTGATCAGTGCATGATCAGCCACGTGAACAGTGCATGATCAGCCACGTGATTAGGGCCTGATCAGACACGAGATCACTGCATGATCAGCCACGTGACAATTGCCAGCTGAGCTGCATGATTCCGGCACGTGATCTGTTTGACAATGGCCAGCTGTGCTGCATAATTCCTGCCTGATCAGCTGCTTGATTATGGCCAGGTGATCAGCATGATTCCTCACAGCTGAGTTCCATGATCATTGCCTGCTGACTAATCCGGGCCTGATCAGCTCTTGTTCATTGGCTCCAGAGGCATGTGATCAGTGCATGATAGCAAACGTGATCAGCGCATGATCAGTCACATGATCAGTGCCATTAAGTCACGTGATCAGTGCATGATAGCCATGTGATCAGTGCATGATCAGCCACGGTATCAGTGCATGATCAGTCACGTGATCAGTGTATGATCAGCCACGTGATCAGTGCATGATAGCCAAGTGATCAGTGCATGATCAGTCACGTGATCAGTGCATGACAGGCACGTGATCATTGCATTATCAGCCACGTGATCAGTGCATGATCAGCTACCTGATCGGTGCATGATCAGTCAAGTGATCGGTACATGATAGTCACGTGATCAGTGCATGATCAGTCACGTGAGTCAGTGTATGATAGCCACGTGATCAGTGCATGATCAGTCACGTGATCAGTGCATGATCAGTCACGTGATCTGTGCATGATCAGTCACGTGATCAGTGCATGACCAGTCAAGTGATCGGTGCATGATAGCCACGTGATCAGTGCATGCTCAGTCACGTGATCAGGGCCTGATGAGCCACGTGATCAGTGTATGATCAGCCACGTGATCAGTGCATGATTCAGTCACATGAGCAGTGTATGATCAGCCACGTGATCAGTGCATGGTCAGACACGTGATCAGTGCATGATCAGCCACGTGATCAGTGCATGATCAGCTACGTGATCAGTGCATGATCAGTCACGTGACCAGTGCATGATCGGCCACGTGATCAGTGCATGATCAGTCACGTGATCAGTGCATGATCAGTCACGTGATCAGTGCATGATCAATCACGTGATCAGTGCATGATCAGTCACGTGATCAGTGCATGATAGCCACGTGATCAGTGCATGATCAGTCACGTGATCAGTGCATGATCAGTCACGTGACCAGTGCATGGTATCTACGTGATCAGTGCATGATCAGTCACGTGATACGTGTTATCAGCCACGTGATCAGTGCATGTTATCCACGATATCAGTGCAGGATAGCCACGTGATCACTTCATGATTATTTGCGTGATCTGTACATGATCAGTCACGTGATTCGTGTGTGATCAGCCACCGGATCAGTGCGTGATGAGCCATGTGATCAGTGAAGGATCAATTACGTGATCAGTGCATGATCAGTCACATGACCAGTATATGGTAGCTACGTGATCAATGCGTGATCAGCCACGTGATCAGTGCATGATAGCTACGTGATCAGTGCATGATAGCCACATAATCAGTGCATGAGAGCCACGTGATCAGTGCATGATCAGCCACGTGATCAGTGCATGATCAGTCACGTGGTCAGTGCATGATGAGCCACGTGATCAGTGCACGATCAGTTACGTGATCAGTGCATGATCAGTCACGTGACCAGTGCATGATAGCCACGTGAACAGTGCATGATCAGCCACGTGAGCAGAGCATGATAGCCACGTGATCAGTGCATGATCAGTCACGTGATCAGTGCATGATCAGTCACTTGAACAGTGCATGATCAGCCACGTGATCTGTGCATGATCAGTCACGTGACCAGTGTATGGTAGCCACGTGATCAGTGCATGACGAGCCACGTGATCAGTGCATGATCAGCCACATGATGTGTGCATGGTCAGTTACGTGAGAGGAGTGTGATCAGCCACGTGAACAGTGCATGCTCAGTCACGTGATCAGGCCTGCTGAGCTGCGTGATTACTGTCTGCTCATCTGCTTGACACTTGCCAGCTGAGCTGCACGATTCCTGCCTGTCATCTCCTTAACAATTGCCACCTGTGCTGCGTAATTCCTGCCTGCTCATCTACTTGATTATTGCCAGCTGAGCAGCATGATTTCTCAGAGGTGAGTTCCATGATTATAGCCTGCTGACTGATTCCTGCCTACTGAGCTCTATGTTCATTGCCTCCAAAGTCACATGATCAGTGTGTGACACCAAACATGATCAGCACATGATCAGTCACATAATCAATGCATGATAAGCCAGTTGATCAGTGCATGATCAATTATGTGATCAGTGCATGATCAGTCATGTGACCAGTATATGGTAGCTGCGTGATCATTGCATGATCAGCCACGTGAACAGTGCATGATAGCCACGTGATCAGTGCATGATCAATCACGTGATCTGTGCATGATCAGTCACGTGATCAGTGCATGATCAGTCACGTGATCAGTGCATGATCAGTCACGTGATCAGTGCATGATCAACTACCTGATCAGTGCATGATCAGTCACGTGACCAGTGCATGGTAGCTACGTGATCATTGCATGATCAGTCACGTGATACGTGTGTTATCAGCCACGTGATCAGTGCATGTTATCCACGTGATCAGTGCAGGATAGCCACGTCATCACTTCATGATCATTCGTGATCTGTACATGATCAGTCACGTGATCAGTGTGATCAGCCACCGGATCAGTGCATGATCAGCCACGTGATCAGTGCATGATCAGCCACGTGATCAGTGCATGATCAGTCACGTGATCAGTGCATGGTAGCTACGTGATCAGTGCATGATCAGCCACGTGATCAGTGCATGATAGCCACGTGATCAGTGCATGATAGCCACGTGATCAGTGCATGAGAGCCACGTGATCAGTGCATGATCAGTCACGTGATACATGTGTGATCAGCCACGTGATCAGTGCATGATGAGCCACGTGATCAGTGCAGGATCAATTACGTGATCAGTGCATGATCAGTCACGTGACCAGTACATGGTTGCCACGTGATCATTGCATGATCAGCCACGTGAGCAGTGCATGATAGCCACGTGATCAGTGCATGATCAGTCACGTGATCAGTACATGATCAGTCACTTGAACAGTGCATCATCATTTACGTGATCTGTGCATGATCAGTCACGTGACCAGTATATGGTAGCTACGTGATCATTCCATGACGAGCCACGTGAGCAGTGCATGATAGCCACGTGATGTGTGCATGATCAGTTACGTGAGCAGAGTATGATCAGCCACGTGATCAGTGCATGAGTGCCACGTGATCAGTGCATATGTCACGTGACATGTGTGTGATCAGCCACGTGAACAGTGCATGTTCAGCCACGTGATCAGTGCATGATAGCCACGTGATCAGTGCATGATCAGTTACGTGAGCAGTGTATGATCAGCCACGTGATCAGTGCATGGTCAGACACGTGAACAGTGTATGATCAGCCACGTGATCAGTGCATGATATCCAAGTGATCAGTGCATGATCATCACGTGATCAGTGTATGATCAGCCACGTGAACAGTGCATGCTCAGTCACGTGATCAGGGCCTGCTGAGCTGCGTGATTACTGTCTGCTCATCTGCTTGACAATTGCCAGCTGAGCTGCACGATTCCTGCCTGTCATCTGCTTGACAATTGCCAGCTGTGCTGCGTAATTCCTGCCTGCTCAGCTGCTTGATTATTGCCAGCTGAGCAGCATGATTCCTCACACCTGAGTTCCATGATTATTGCCTGCTGACTGTTTGATTCGTGCCTACTCAGCTCTTTGTTTATTGCCTCCAGAGGCACATGATCAGTGTATGATAGCAAACATGATCAGCGCATGATCAGTCACATGATCAGCGCCATTAAGTCACGTGATCACTACATGATAGTCATGTGATCAGTCCATGCTCAGTCACGGTATCAGTGCATGATCAGCCACGTGATCAGTGCATGATCAGCCACGTGATCAGTGCATGATAGCCATGTGATCAGTGCATGATCAGTCACGTGATCAGTGCATGATCAGTCACGTGATCAGTGCATGATCAGCCACGTGATCAGTGCATGATCAGTCACCTGATCAGTGTATGATCAGTCACGTGACCAGTACATGGTAGCTACATGATCATTGCATGATCAGCCACGTGAGTAGTGCATGATAGCCACGTGATCAGTGCATGATCAGTCACGTGATCAGTGCATGATCAGTCACGTGATCAGTGCATGATCAGCCACGTGATCAGTGCATGATCAGCCACGTGATCAGTGCATGATCAGCCACGTGATCAGTGCATGATCAGTCACGTGATCAGTGCATGATAGCCACGTGATCAGTGCATGATCAGCCACGTGATCAGTGCATGATCAGCCACGTGATCAGTGCATGATCAGCCACGTGATCAGTGCATGATCAGTCATGTGATCAGTGCATGATCAGTCACGTGATCAGTGCATGATAGCCGTGATCATCGCATGATCAGCCACGTGATCAGTGCATGATAGCCACGTGATCAGTGCATGATCAGTCACGTGATCAGTGCATGATCAGTCACGTGATCAGTGCATGATCAGCCACGTGATCAGTGCATGATCAGGCACGTGATCAGTGCATGATCAGCCACGTGATCAGTGCATGATCAGCCACGTGATCAGTGCATGATCAGTCACGTGATCAGTGCATGATCAGTCACGTGATCAGTGCATGATCAGCCACGTGATCAGTGCATGATCAGCCACGTGATCAGTGCATGATCAGCCACGTGATCAGTGCATGATCAGTCACGTGATCAGTGCATGATCATTCACGTGACCTGTACATGGTAGCTACATGATCAGTGCATGATCAGCCACGTGATAGTGCATGATAGCCACGTGATCAGTGCATGATCAGTCACGTGATCAGTGCATGATCAGTCACGTGATCAGTGCATGATAGCACGTGATCATCATGATCAGTCACGTGATCAGTGCATGATCAGCCACGTGATCAGTGCATGATCAGTCACGTGATCAGTGCATGATCAGTCACGTGATCAGTGCATGATCAGCCACGTGATCAGTGCATGATCAGCCACGTGATCAGTGCATGATCAGTCACGTGATCAGTGTATCAGCCACGTGATCAGTGCATGATCAGCCACATGATCAATTACGTGATCAGTGCATGATCAGTCACGTGACAGTGCATGATGTGATCAGTGCCATGATCAGCACGTGATCAGTGCATGATAGCCACGTGATCAGTGCATGATCAGCCACGTGATCAGTGCATGATCAGTCACGTGATCAGTGCATGATCAGTCACGTGATCAGTGCATGATCAGCCACGTGATCAGTGCATGATCAGTCATGTATCAGTGCATGATAGCACGTGATCAGTGCATGATCAGTCCCGTGATCAGTGCATGATCAGCCACGTGATCAGTGCATGATAGCTACGTGATCAGTGCATGATCAGCCACGTGATCAGTGCATGATAGCCACGTGATCAGTGCATGATCAGTCACGTGATCAGTGCATGATCAGCCACGTGATCAGTGCATGATCAGTCACGTGATCAGTGCATGATCAGCCACGTGATCAGTGCATGATAGCCACGTGATCAGTGCATGATCAGTCACGTGATCAGTGCATGATCATCCACGTGATCAGTGCATGATCAGTCACGTGATCAGTGCATGATATAGACGTGATCAGTGCATGATCAGTCACGTGATCAGTGCATGATCAGCCACGTGATCAGTGCATGATCAGCCACGTGATCAGTGCATGATCAGCCACGTGATCAGTGCATGATCAGTCACGTGATCAGTGCATGATCAGCACGTGATCAGTGCATGATAGCCACGTGATCAGTGCATGATCAGTCACGTGATCAGTGCATGATCAGTCACGTGATCAGTGCATGATCAGCCACGTGATCAGTGCATGATCAGCCACGTGATCAGTGCATGATCAGTCACGTGATCAGTGCATGATCAGTCACGTGATCAGTGCATGATCAGTCACGTGATCAGTGCATGATCAGCCACGTGATCAGTGCATGATAGCCACGTGATCAGTGCATGATCAGTCACGTGATCAGTGCATGATCAGTCACGTGATCAGTGCATGATCAGCCACGTGATCAGTGCATGATCAGCCACGTGATCAGTGCATGATCAGTTACGTGATCAGTGCATGATCAGCCACGTGATCAGTGCATGATCAGTCACGTGATCAGTGCATGATCAGTCACGTGATCAGTGCATGATCATTTACGTGATCAGTGCATGATCAGTCACGTGACCAGTATATGGTAGCTACGTGATCATTCCATGACAGCCACGTGAGCAGTGCATGATAGCCACGTGATGTGTGCATGATGAGTTACGTGAGCAGAGTATGATCAGCCACGTGATCAGTGCATGATATGTCACGTGACAGTGTGTGATCAGCCACGTGAACAGTGCATGTTCAGCCACGTGATCAGTGCATGATAGCCACGTGATCAGTGCATGATCAGTTACGTGAGCAGTGTATGATCAGCCACGTGATCAGTGCATGGTCAGACACGTGAACAGTGTATGATCAGCCACGTGATCAGTGCATGATATCCAAGTGATCAGTGCATGATCAATCACGTGATCAGTGTATGATCAGCCACGTGAACAGTGCATGCTCAGTCACGTGATCAGGGCCTGCTGAGCTGCGTGATTACTGTCTGCTCATCTGCTTGACAATTGCCAGCTGAGCTGCATGATTCCTGCCTGTCATCTGCTTGACAATTGCCAGCTGTGCTGCGTAATTCCTGCCTGCTCAGCTGCTTGATTATTGCCAGCTGAGCAGCATGATTCCTCACAGCTGAGTTCCATGATTATTGCCTGCTGACTGTTTGATTCGTGCCTACTCAGCTCTTTGTTTATTGCCTCCAGAGGCACATGATCAGTGTATGATAGCAAACATGATCAGCGCATGATCAGTCACATGATCAGCGCCATTAAGTCACGTGATCACTACATGATAGTCATGTGATCAGTCCATGCTCAGTCACGGATCAGTGCATGATCAGCCACGTGATCAGTGCATGATCAGCCACGTGATCAGTGCATGATCAGCCACGTGATCAGTGCATGATCATCCACGTGATCAGTGCATGATAGCACGTGATCAGTGCATGATCAGTCACGTGATCAGTGCATGATCAGTCACGTGATCAGTGCATGATCAGCCACGTGATCAGTGCATGATAGCCACGTGATCAGTGCATGATCAGTCACGTGATCAGTGCATGATCAGTCACGTGACCAGTACATGGTAGCTACGTGATCATTGCATGATCAGCCACGTGATCAGTGCATGATAGCCACGTGATCAGTGCATGATCAGTCACGTGATCAGTGCATGATCAGTCACGTGATCAGTGCATGATAGCCACGTGATCAGTGCATGATAGCCACGTGATCAGTGCATGATCAGTTACGTGATCAGTGCATGATCAGCCACGTGATCAGTGCATGATCAGACACGTGATCAGTGTATGATCAGCCACGTGATCAGTGCATGATATCCACGTGATCAGTGCATGATCATCACGTGATCAGTGTATGATCAGCCACGTGAACAGTGCATGCTCAGTCACGTGATCAGGGCCTGCTGAGCTGCGTGATTACTGTCTGCTCATCTGCTTGACAATTGCCAGCTGAGCTGCATGATTCCTGCCTGTCATCTGCTTGACAATTGCCAGCTGTGCTGCATAATTCCTGCCTGCTCAGCTGCTTGATTATTGCCAGCTGAGCAGCATGATTCCTCACAGCTGAGTTCCATGATTATTGCCTGCTGACTGATTCGTGCCTACTCAGCTCTTTGTTTATTGCCTCCAGAGGCACATGATCAGTGTATGATAGCAAACATGATCAGCGCATGATCAGTCACATGATCAGTGCCATTAAGTCACGTGATCACTACATGATAGTCATGTGATCAGTCCATGCTCAGTCACGGTATCAGTGCATGATCAGCCACGTGATCAGTGCATGATCAGCCACGTGATCAGTGCATGATAGCCACGTGATCAGTGCATGATCAGTCACGTGATCAGTGCATGATCAGGCACGTGATCAGTGCATGATCAGCCACGTGATCAGTGCATGATCAGTCACCTGATGGGTGTATGATCAGTCACGTGACCAGTACATGGTAGCTACATGATCATTGCATGATCAGCCACGTGAGTAGTGCATGATAGCCACGTGATCAGTGCATGATCAGTCACGTGATCAGTGCATGATCAGTCATGTGATCAGTGCATGATCAGCCACGTGATCAGTGCATGATCAGCCACGTGATCAGTGCATGATAGCCACGTGATCAGTGCATGATCAGTCACGTGATCAGTGCATGATCAGCCACGTGATCAGTGCATGATAGCCACGTGATCAGTGCATGATCAGTCACGTGATCAGTGCATGATCAGCCACGTGATCAGTGCATGATCAGTCACGTGATCAGTGCATGATCAGCCACGTGATCAGTGCATGATAGCCACGTGATCAGTGCATGATCAGTCACGTGATCAGTGCATGATCAGTCACGTGATCAGTGCATGATCAGTCACGTGATCAGTGCATGATCAGTCACGTGATCAGTGCATGATCAGTCACGTGATCAGTGCATGATCAGCCAGTGATCAGTGCATGATAGCACGTGATCAGTGCATGATCAGCCACGTGATCAGTGCATGATAGCCACGTGATCAGTGCATGATAGCCACGTGATCAGTGCATGATCAGTCACGTGATAGTGCATGATCAGCCACGTGATCAGTGCATGATATCCACGTGATCAGTGCATGATAGCCACGTGATCAGTGCATGATCAGTCACGTGATCAGTGCATGATCAGTCACGTGATCATGTATGATCAGCCACGTGATCAGTGCATGATCAGCCACGTGATCAGTGCATGATCAATTACGTGATCAGTGCATGATCAGTCACGTGACGAGTGCATGGTAGCTACGTGATCATTGCATGATCAGCCACGTGATCAGTGCATGATAGCCACGTGATCAGTGCATGATCAGCCACGTGATCAGTGCATGATCAGCCACGTGATCAGTGCATGATCAGCCACGTGATCAGTGCATGATCAGTCATGTATCAGTGCATGATAGCCCGTGATCAGTGCATGATCAGTCACGTGATCAGTGCATGATCAGCCACGTGATCAGTGCATGATCAGCCACGTGATCAGTGCATGATAGCCACGTGATCAGTGCATGATCAGCCACGTGATCAGTGCATGATCAGTCACGTGATCAGTGCATGATCAGCCACGTGATCAGTGCATGATCAGCCACGTGATCAGTGCATGATCAGCCACGTGATCAGTGCATGATCAGTCACGTGATCAGTGCATGATCAGTCACGTGATCAGTGCATGATAGCTACGTGATCAGTGCATGATCAGCCACGTGATCAGTGCATGATAGCCACGTGATCAGTGCATGATCAGCCACGTGATCAGTGCATGATCAGCCACGTGATCAGTGCATGATCAGGCACGTGATCAGTGCATGATCAGCCACGTGATCAGTGCATGATAGCCACGTGATCAGTGCATGATCAGTCACGTGATCAGTGCATGATCAGCCACGTGATCAGTGCATGATAGCCACGTGATCAGTGCATGATCAGTCAGTGATCAGTGCATGATCAGTCACGTGATCAGTGCATGATAGCCACGTGATCAGTGCATGATCAGTCACGTGATCAGTGCATGATCAGCCACGTGATCAGTGCATGATCAGCCACGTGATCAGTGCATGATCAATCACGTGATCAGTGCATGATCAGTCACGTGATCAGTACATGTAGCTACGTGATCAGTGCATGATCAGCCACGTGATCAGTGCATGATAGCCACGTGATCAGTGCATGATCAGTCACGTGATCAGTGCATGATCAGTCACGTGATCAGTGCATGATCAGTCCCGTGATCAGTGCATGATCAGTTACGTGATCAGTGCATGATCAGTCACGTGATCAGTGCATGATAGCCACGTGATCAGTGCATGATCAGCCACGTGATCAGTGCATGATAGCCACGTGATCAGTGCATGATCAGTCACGTGATCAGTGCATGATCAGCCACGTGATCAGTGCATGATAGCCACGTGATCAGTGCATGATCAGTTACGTGAGCAGTGTATGATCAGCCACGTGATCAGTGCATGGTCAGACACGTGAACAGTGTATGATCAGCCACGTGATCAGTGCATGATATCCAAGTGATCAGTGCATGATCATCACGTGATCAGTGTATGATCAGCCACGTGAACAGTGCATGCTCAGTCACGTGATCAGGGCCTGCTGAGCTGCGTGATTACTGTCTGCTCATCTGCTTGACAATTGCCAGCTGAGCTGCACGATTCCTGCCTGTCATCTGCTTGACAATTGCCAGCTGTGCTGCGTAATTCCTGCCTGCGCAGCTGCTTGATTATTGCCAGCTGAGCAGCATGATTCCTCACAGCTGAGTTCCATGATTATTGCCTGCTGACTGTTTGATTCGTGCCTACTCAGCTCTTTGTTTATTGCCTCCAGAGGCACATGATCAGTGTATGATAGCAAACATGATCAGCGCATGATCAGTCACATGATCAGTGCCATTAAGTCACGTGATCACTACATGATAGTCATGTGATCAGTCCATGCTCAGTCACGGTATCAGTGCATGATCAGCCACGTGATCAGTGCATGATCAGCCACGTGATCAGTGCATGATCAGCCACGTGATCAGTGCATGATTAGTCACGTGATCAGTGCATGATCAGTCACGTGATCAGTGCATGATCAGCCACGTGATCAGTGCATGATCAGTCACCTGATCAGTGTATGATCAGTCACGTGACCAGTACATGGAGCTACATGATCATTGCATGATCAGCCACGTGAGTAGTGCATGATAGCCACGTGATCAGTGCATGATCAGTCACGTGATCAGTGCATGATCAGTCATGTGATCAGTGCATGATCAGGCACGTGATCAGTGCATGATCAGCCACGTGATCAGTGCATGATAGCCACGTGATCAGTGCATGATCAGTCACGTGATCAGTGCATGATCAGCCACGTGATCAGTGCATGATAGCCACGTGATCAGTGCATGATCAGTCACGTGATCAGTGCATGATCAGCCACGTGATCAGTGCATGATCAGACACGTGATCAGTGCATGATCAGCCACGTGATCAGTGCATGATATCCACGTGATCAGTGCATGATCAGTCACGTGATCAGTGTATGATCAGCCACGTGAACAGTGCATGCAGTCACGTGATCAGGGCCTGCTGAGCTGCGTGATTACTGTCTGCTCATCTGCTTGACAATTGCCAGCTGAGCTGCACGATTCCTGCCTGTCATCTGCTTGACAATTGCCAGCTGTGCTGCGTAATTCCTGCCTGCTCATCTGCTTGATTATTGCCAGCTGAGCAGCATGATTTCTCAGAGCTGAGTTCCATGATTATAGCCTGCTGACTGATTCGTGCCTACTCAGCTCTTTGTTCATTGCCTCCAGAGGCACATGATCAGTGTATGACACCAAACATGATCAGTGCATGATCAGTCACATGATCAGTGCATGATAAGCCACGTGATCAGTGCATGATCAGTTACGTGATCAGTGCATGATCAGTCACGTGATCAGTGCATGATAGCTGCGTGATCAGTGCATGATCAGCCACGTGATCAGTGCATGATAGCCACGTGATCAGTGCATGATCAGTCACGTGATCAGTGCATGATCAGTCACGTGATCAGTGCATGATCAGTCACGTGATAGTGCATGATCAGCCACGTGATCAGTGCATGATCATCCACGTGATCAGTGCATGATAGCCACGTGATCAGTGCATGATCAGTCACGTGATCAGTGCATGATCAGTCACGTGATCAGTGTGATCAGCCACGTGATCAGTGCATGATCAGCCACGTGATCAGTGCATGATCAATTACGTGATCAGTGCATGATCAGTCACGTGATCAGTGCATGGCAGCTACGTGATCAGTGCATGATCAGCCACGTGATCAGTGCATGATAGCTACGTGATCAGTGCATGATAGCCACGTGATCAGTGCATGACAGCCACGTGATCAGTGCATGATCAGCCACGTGATCAGTGCATGATCAGTCATGTATCAGTGCATGATAGCACGTGATCAGTGCATGATCAGTCCCGTGATCAGTGCATGATCAGCCACGTGATCAGTGCATGATAGCCACGTGATCAGTGCATGATCAGCCACGTGATCAGTGCATGATAGCCACGTGATCAGTGCATGATCAGCCACGTGATCAGTGCATGATCAGTCACGTGATCAGTGCATGATCAGCCACGTGATCAGTGCATGATCAGCCACGTGATCAGTGCATGATCAGCCACGTGATCAGTGCATGATCAGCCACGTGATCAGTGCATGATCAGTCACGTGATCAGTGCATGATCAGTCACGTGATCAGTGTGTGATCAGCCACGTGAACAGTGCATGCTCAGTCACGTGATCAGGGCCTGCTGAGCTGCGTGATTACTGTCTGCTCATCTGCTTGACAATTGCCAGCTGAGCTGCACGATTCCTGCCTGTCATCTGCTTGACAATTGCCAGCTGTGCTGCGTAATTCCTGCCTGCTCATCTGCTTGATTATTGCCAGCTGAGCAGCATGATTTCTCAGAGCTGAGTTCCATGATTATAGCCTGCTGACTGATTCGTGCCTACTCAGCTCTTTGTTCATTGCCTCCAGAGGCACATGATCAGTGTATGATACCAAACATGATCAGCACATGATCAGTCACATGATCAGTGCATGATAAGCCACGTGATCAGTGCATGATCAGTCATGTGATCAGTGCATGATCAGTCATGTGATCAGTACATGGTAGCCACGTGATCAGTGCATGATCAGCCACGTGATCAGTGCATGATAGCCACGTGATCAGTGCATGATCAGTCACGTGATCAGTGCATGATCAGTCACGTGATCAGTGCATGATCAGTCACGTGATCAGTGCATGATCAGCCACGTGATCAGTGCATGATCAGTCACGTGATCAGTGCATGATCAGTCACGTGATCAGTGCATGATAGCTCGTGATCAGTGCATGATCAGTCACGTGATGTGTGATCAGCCACGTGATCAGTGCATGTCATCCACGTGATCAGTGCATGATAGCCACGTGATCAGTGCATGATCAGTCACGTGATCAGTGCATGATCAGTCACGTGATCAGTGCATGATCAGCCACGTGATCAGTGCATGATCAGCCACGTGATCAGTGCATGATCAGCCACGTGATCAGTGCATGATCAGTCACGTGATCAGTGCATGATAGCACGTGATCAGTGCATGATCAGCCACGTGATCAGTGCATGATAGCTACGTGATCAGTGCATGATAGCCACGTGATCAGTGCATGAGAGCCACGTGATCAGTGCATGATCAGTCACGTGATACATGTGTGATCAGCCACGTGATCAGTGCATGATGAGCCACGTGATCAGTGCATGATCAATTACGTGATCAGTGCATGATCAGTCACGTGACCAGTACATGGTTGCCACGTGATCATTGCATGATCAGCCACGTGAGCAGTGCATGATAGCCACGTGATCAGTGCATGATCAGTCACGTGATCAGTACATGATCAGTCACGTGAACAGTGCATGATCATTTACGTGATCTGTGCATGATCAGTCACGTGACCAGTATATGGTAGCTACGTGATCATTCCATGACGAGCCACGTGAGCAGTGCATGATAGCCACGTGATGTGCATGATCAGTTACGTGAGCAGAGTATGATCAGCCACGTGATCAGTGCATGAGTGCCACGTGATCAGTGCATATGTCACGTGACATGTGTGTGATCAGCCACGTGAACAGTGCATGTTCAGCCACGTGATCAGTGCATGATAGCCACGTGATCAGTGCATGATCAGTTACCTGAGCAGTGTATGATCAGCCACGTGATCAGTGCATGGTCAGACACGTGAACAGTGTATGATCAGCCACGTGATCAGTGCATGATATCAAGTGATCAGTGCATGATCATCACGTGATCAGTGTATGATCAGCCACGTGAACAGTGCATGCTCAGTCACGTGATCAGGGCCTGCTGAGCTGCGTGATTACTGTCTGCTCATCTGCTTGAAAATTGCCAGCTGAGCTGCACGATTACTGCCTGTCATCTGCTTGACAATTGCCAGCTGTGCTGCGTAATTCCTGCCTGCTCAGCTGCTTGATTATTGCCAGCTGAACAGCATGATTCCTCACACCTGAGTTCCATGATTATTGCCTGCTGACTGTTTGATTCGTACCTACTCAGCTCTTTGTTTATTGCCTCCAGAGGCACATGATCAGTGTATGATAGCAAACATGATCAGCGCATGATCAGTCACATGATCAGCGCCATTAAGTCACGTGATCACTACATGATAGTCATGTGATCAGTCCATGCTCAGTCACGGTATCAGTGCATGATCAGCCACGTGATCAGTGCATGATCAGCCACGTGATCAGTGCATGATCAGCCACGTGATCAGTGCATGATCAGTCACGTGATCAGTGCATGATCAGTCACGTGATCAGTGCATGATCAGCCACGTGATCAGTGCATGATCAGTCACCTGATGGGTGTATGATCAGTCACGTGACCAGTACATGGAGCTACATGATCATTGCATGATCAGCCACGTGAGTAGTGCATGATAGCCACGTGATCAGTGCATGATCAGTCACGTGATCAGTGCATGATCAGTCATGTGATCAGTGCATGATCAGCCACGTGATCAGTGCATGATCAGCCACGTGATCAGTGCATGATAGCCACGTGATCAGTGCATGATCAGTCACGTGATCAGTGCATGATCAGCCACGTGATCAGTGCATGATAGCCACGTGATCAGTGCATGATCAGTCACGTGATCAGTGCATGATCAGCCACGTGATCAGTGCATGATCAGACACGTGATCAGTGCATGATCAGCCACGTGATCAGTGCATGATAGCCACGTGATCAGTGCATGATCAGTCACGTGATCAGTGTATGATCAGCCACGTGAACAGTGCATGATCAGTCACGTGATCAGGGCCTGCTGAGCTGCGTGATTACTGTCTGCTCATCTGCTTGACAATTGCCAGCTGAGCTGCACGATTCCTGCCTGTCATCTGCTTGACAATTGCCACCTGTGCTGCGTAATTCCTGCCTGCTCATCTGCTTGATTATTGCCAGCTGAGCAGCATGATTTCTCACAGCTGAGTTCCATGATTATAGCCTGCTGACTGATTCGTGCCTACTCAGCTCTTTGTTCATTGCCTCCAGAGTCACATGATCAGTGTATGACACCAAACATGATCAGTGCATGATCAGTCACATGATCAGTGCATGATAAGCCACGTGATCAGTGCATGATCAGTTACGTGATCAGTGCATGATCAGTCACGTGATCAGTGCATGGTAGCTACGTGATCAGTGCATGATCAGCCACGTGATCAGTGCATGATAGCCACGTGATCAGTGCATGATCAGTCACGTGATCAGTGCATGATCAGTCACGTGATCAGTGCATGATCAGTCACGTGATAGTGTGTGATCAGCCACGTGATCAGTGCATGATCATCCACGTGATCAGTGCATGATAGCCACGTGATCAGTGCATGATCAGTCACGTGATCAGTGCATGATCAGTCACGTGATCAGTGTGATCAGCCACGTGATCAGTGCATGATCAGCCACGTGATCAGTGCATGATCAATTACGTGATCAGTGCATGATCAGTCACGTGACCAGTGCATGGTAGCTACGTGATCAGTGCATGATCAGCCACGTGATCAGTGCATGATAGCCACGTGATCAGTGCATGATCAGCCACGTGATCAGTGCATGATCAGCCACGTGATCAGTGCATGATCAGCCACGTGATCAGTGCATGATCAGTCATGTATCAGTGCATGATAGCACGTGATCAGTGCATGATCAGTCCCGTGATCAGTGCATGATCAGCCACGTGATCAGTGCATGATAGCCACGTGATCAGTGCATGATCAGCCACGTGATCAGTGCATGATAGCCACGTGATCAGTGCATGATCAGCCACGTGATCAGTGCATGATCAGTCACGTGATCAGTGCATGATCAGCCACGTGATCAGTGCATGATCAGCCACGTGATCAGTGCATGATCAGCCACGTGATCAGTGCATGATCAGCCACGTGATCAGTGCATGATCAGTCACGTGATCAGTGCATGATCAGTCACGTGATCAGTGTATGATCAGCCACGTGAACAGTGCATGCTCAGTCACGTGATCAGGGCCTGCTGAGCTGCGTGATTACTGTCTGCTCATCTGCTTGACAATTGCCAGCTGAGCTGCACGATTCCTGCCTGTCATCTGCTTGACAATTGCCAGCTGTGCTGCGTAATTCCTGCCTGCTCAGCTGCTTGATTATTGCCAGCTGAGCAGCATGATTTCTCACAGCTGAGTTCCATGATTATTGCCTGCTGACTGATTCGTGCCTACTCAGCTCTTTGTTCATTGCCTCCAGAGGCACATGATCAGTGTATGATACCAAACATGATCAGTGCATGATCAGTCACATGATCAGTGCATGATAAGCCACGTGATCAGTGCATGATCAGTCATGTGATCAGTGCATGATCAGTCATGTGACCAGTGCATGATAGCTGCGTGATCAGTGCATGATCAGCCACGTGATCAGTGCATGATAGCCACGTGATCAGTGCATGATCAGTCACGTGATCAGTGCATGATCAGTCACGTGATCAGTGCATGATCAGTCACGTGATCAGTGCATGATCAGTCACGTGATCAGTGCATGATCAGTCACGTGATCAGTGCATGATCAGTCACGTGATCAGTGCATGATAGCCACGTGATCAGTGCATGATCAGTCACGTGATACGTGTGATCAGCCACGTGATCAGTGCATGATCAGCCACGTGATCAGTGCATGATAGCCACGTGATCAGTGCATGATCAGTCACGTGATCAGTGCATGATCAGTCACGTGATCAGTGCATGATCAGCCACGTGATCAGTGCATGATCAGCCACGTGATCAGTGCATGATCAGCCACGTGATCAGTGCATGATCAGTCACGTGATCAGTGCATGATAGCATGTGATCAGTGCATGATCAGCCACGTGATCAGTGCATGATAGCTACGTGATCAGTGCATGATAGCCACGTGATCAGTGCATGAGAGCCACGTGATCAGTGCATGATCAGTCACGTGATACATGTGTGATCAGCCACGTGATCAGTGCATGATGAGCCACGTGATCAGTGCAGGATCAATTACGTGATCAGTGCATGATCAGTCACGTGACCAGTACATGGTTGCCACGTGATCATTGCATGATCAGCCACGTGAGCAGTGCATGATAGCCACGTGATCAGTGCATGATCAGTCACGTGATCAGTACATGATCAGTCACGTGAACAGTGCATGATCATTTACGTGATCTGTGCATGATCAGTCACGTGACCAGTATATGGTAGCTACGTGATCATTCCATGACGAGCCACGTGAGCAGTGCATGATAGCCACGTGATGTGTGCATGATCAGTTACGTGAGCAGAGTATGATCAGCCACGTGATCAGTGCATGAGTGCCACGTGATCAGTGCATATGTCACGTGACATGTGTGTGATCAGCCACGTGAACAGTGCATGTTCAGCCACGTGATCAGTGCATGATAGCCACGTGATCAGTGCATGATCAGTTACGTGAGCAGTGTATGATCAGCCACGTGATCAGTGCATGGTCAGACACGTGAACAGTGTATGATCAGCCACGTGATCAGTGCATGATATCCAAGTGATCAGTGCATGATCATCACGTGATCAGTGTATGATCAGCCACGTGAACAGTGCATGCTCAGTCACGTGATCAGGGCCTGCTGAGCTGCGTGATTACTGTCTGCTCATCTGCTTGACAATTGCCAGCTGAGCTGCACGATTCCTGCCTGTCATCTGCTTGACAATTGCCAGCTGTGCTGCGTAATTCCTGCCTGCTCAGCTGCTTGATTATTGCCAGCTGAGCAGCATGATTCCTCACAGCTGAGTTCCATGATTATTGCCTGCTGACTGTTTGATTCGTGCCTACTCAGCTCTTTGTTTATTGCCTCCAGAGGCACATGATCAGTGTATGATAGCAAACATGATCAGCGCATGATCAGTCACATGATCAGCGCCATTAAGTCACGTGATCACTACATGATAGTCATGTGATCAGTCCATGCTCAGTCACGGTATCAGTGCATGATCAGCCACGTGATCAGTGCATGATCAGCCACGTGATCAGTGCATGATCAGCCACGTGATCAGTGCATGATCAGTCACGTGATCAGTGCATGATAGCCACGTGATCAGTGCATGATCAGTCACGTGATCAGTGCATGATCAGTCACGTGATCAGTACATGGTAGCTGCGTGATCATGCATGATCAGCCACGTGATCAGTGCATGATAGCCACGTGATCAGTGCATGATCAGTCACGTGATCAGTGCATGATCAGTCACGTGATCAGTGCATGATCAGCCACGTGATCAGTGCATGATCAGGCACGTGATCAGTGCATGATCAGCCACGTGATCAGTGCATGATAGCCACGTGATCAGTGCATGATCAGTCACGTGATCAGTGCATGATCAGTCACGTGATCAGTGCATGATCAGCCACGTGATCAGTGCATGATCAGCCACGTGATCAGTGCATGATCAGCCACGTGATCAGTGCATGATCAGTCACGTGATCAGTGCATGATCAGTCACGTGATCAGTGCATGATAGCTACGTGATCAGTGCATGATCAGCCACGTGATCAGTGCATGATAGCCACGTGATCAGTGCATGATCAGTCACGTGATCAGTGCATGATCAGTCACGTGATCAGTGCATGGTAGCTGCGTGATCATGCATGATCAGTCACGTGATCAGTGCATGATAGCCACGTGATCAGTGCATGATCAGCCACGTGATCAGTGCATGATCAGTCACGTGATCAGTGCATGATCAGCCACGTGATCAGTGCATGATCAGCCACGTGATCAGTGCATGATCAGTCACGTGATCAGTGTGTGATCAGCCACGTGATCAGTGCATGATCAGTGCATGATCAATTACGTGATCAGTGCATGATCAGTCACGTGATCAGTACATGATAGCTACGTGATCAGTGCATGATCAGCACGTGATCAGTGCATGATAGCCACGTGATCAGTGCATGATCAGCCACGTGATCAGTGCATGATCAGTCACGTGATCAGTGCATGATCAGTCACGTGATCAGTGCATGATCAGCCACGTGATCAGTGCATGATCAGTCATGTATCAGTGCATGATAGCCCGTGATCAGTGCATGATCAGTCCGTGATCAGTGCATGATCAGCCACGTGATCAGTGCATGATAGCCACGTGATCAGTGCATGATCAGCCACGTGATCAGTGCATGATAGCCACGTGATCAGTGCATGATCAGTCACGTGATCAGTGCATGATCAGCCACGTGATCAGTGCATGATCAGTCACGTGATCAGTGCATGATCAGCCACGTGATCAGTGCATGATAGCCACGTGATCAGTGCATGATCAGTCACATGATCAGTGCATGATCATCCGTGATCAGTGCATGATCAGTCACGTGATCAGTGCATGATATAGACGTGATCAGTGCATGATCAGTCACGTGATCAGTGCATGATCAGCCACGTGATCAGTGCATGATCAGCCACGTGATCAGTGCATGATAGCCAGTGATCAGTGCATGATCAGTCACGTGATCAGTGCATGATCAGCACGTGATCAGTGCATGATAGCCACGTGATCAGTGCATGATCAGTCACGTGATCAGTGCATGATCAGTCACGTGATCAGTGCATGATCAGCCACGTGATCAGTGCATGATCAGCCACGTGATCAGTGCATGATCAGTCACGTGATCAGTGCATGATCAGTCACGTGATCAGTGCATGATCAGTCACGTGATCAGTGCATGATCAGCCACGTGATCAGTGCATGATAGCCACGTGATCAGTGCATGATCAGTCACGTGATCAGTGCATGATCAGTCACGTGATCAGTGCATGATCAGCCACGTGATCAGTGCATGATCAGCCACGTGATCAGTGCATGATCAGTTACGTGATCAGTGCATGATCAGCCACGTGATCAGTGCATGATCAGTCACGTGATCAGTGCATGATCAGTCACGTGATCAGTGCATGATCATTTACGTGATCAGTGCATGATCAGTCACGTGACCAGTATATGGTAGCTACGTGATCATTCCATGACAGCCACGTGAGCAGTGCATGATAGCCACGTGATGTGTGCATGATGAGTTACGTGATCAGTGTATGATCAGCCACGTGATCAGTGCATGATATGTCACGTGACAGGTGTGTGATCAGCCACGTGAACAGTGCATGATCAGCCACGTGATCAGTGCATGATAGCCACGTGATCAGTGCATGATCAGTTACGTGAGCAGTGTATGATCAGCCACGTGATCAGTGCATGGTCAGACACGTGAACAGTGTATGATCAGCCACGTGATCAGTGCATGATATCCAAGTGATCAGTGCATGATCAATCACGTGATCAGTGTATGATCAGCCACGTGAACAGTGCATGCTCAGTCACGTGATCAGGGCCTGCTGAGCTGCGTGATTACTGTCTGCTCATCTGCTTGACAATTGCCAGCTGAGCTGCATGATTCCTGCCTGTCATCTGCTTGACAATTGCCAGCTGTGCTGCGTAATTCCTGCCTGCTCAGCTGCTTGATTATTGCCAGCTGAGCAGCATGATTCCTCACAGCTGAGTTCCATGATTATTGCCTGCTGACTGTTTGATTCGTGCCTACTCAGCTCTTTGTTTATTGCCTCCAGAGGCACATGATCAGTGTATGATAGCAAACATGATCAGTGCATGATCAGTCACATGATCAGCGCCATTAAGTCACGTGATCACTACATGATAGTCATGTGATCAGTCCATGCTCAGTCACGGTATCAGTGCATGATCAGCCACGTGATCAGTGCATGATAGCCACGTGATCAGTGCATGATCAGCCACGTGATCAGTGCATGATCAGCCACGTGATCAGTGCATGATAGCACGTGATCAGTGCATGATCAGTCACGTGATCAGTGCATGATCAGTCACGTGATCAGTGCATGATCAGCCACGTGATCAGTGCATGATAGCCACGTGATCAGTGCATGATCAGTCACGTGATCAGTGCATGATCAGTCACGTGACCAGTGCATGGTAGCTACGTGATCAGTGCATGATCAGCCACGTGATCAGTGCATGATAGCCACGTGATCAGTGCATGATCAGTCACGTGATCAGTGCATGATCAGTCACGTGATCAGTGCATGATCAGCCACGTGATCAGTGCATGATAGCCACGTGATCAGTGCATGATCAGTTACGTGATCAGTGCATGATCAGCCACGTGATCAGTGCATGATCAGACACGTGATCAGTGTATGATCAGCCACGTGATCAGTGCATGATATCCACGTGATCAGTGCATGATCATCACGTGATCAGTGTATGATCAGCCACGTGAACAGTGCATGCTCAGTCACGTGATCAGGGCCTGCTGAGCTGCGTGATTACTGTCTGCTCATCTGCTTGACAATTGCCAGCTGAGCTGCATGATTCCTGCCTGTCATCTGCTTGACAATTGCCAGCTGTGCTGCATAATTCCTGCCTGTTCAGCTGCTTGATTATTGCCAGCTGAGCAGCATGATTCCTCACAGCTGAGTTCCATGATTATTGCCTGCTGACTGATTCGTGCCTACTCAGCTCTTTGTTTATTGCCTCCAGAGGCACATGATCAGTGTATGATAGCAAACATGATCAGTGCATGATCAGTCACATGATCAGCGCCATTAAGTCACGTGATCACTACACGATAGTCATGTGATCAGTCCATGCTCAGTCACAGTGTCAGTGCATGATCAGCCACGTGATCAGTGCATGATCAGCCACGTGATCAGTGCATGATAGCCACGTGATCAGTGCATGATCAGTCACGTGATCAGTGCATGACAGTCACGTGATCAGTGCATGATCAGCCACGTGATCAGTGCATGATCAGTCACCTGATGGGTGTATGATCAGTCACGTGACAGTACATGGTAGCTACATGATTATTGCATGATCAGCCACGTGATCAGTGCATGATAGCTACGTGATCAGTGCATGATCAGCCACACGATCAGTGCATGATCAGCCACGTGATCAGTGCATGATCAGTCACGTGATCATGTGTGATCAGCCACGTGATCAGTGCATGATCAGCCACGTGATCAGTGCATGATCAGTCACGTGATCAGTGCATGATCAGCACGTGATCAGTGCATGATCAGCCACGTGATCAGTGCATGATCAGCCACGTGATCAGTGCATGATAGCCACGTGATCAGTGCATGATCAGTCACGTGATCAGTGCATGATCAGTCACGTGATCAGTGCATGATCATTTACGTGATCAGTGCATGATCAGTCACGTGACAGTATATGGTAGCTTCGTGATCATTCCATGACGAACCACGTGATCAGTGCATGATAGCCACGTGATGTGTGCATGATGAGTTACGTGATCAGTGTATGATCAGCCACGTGATCAGTGCATGAGTGCCACGTGATCAGTGCATGATAGTCACGTGACAGTGTGTGATCAGCCACGTGATCAGTGCATGATCAGCCACGTGATCAGTGCATGATAGCCACGTGATCAGTGCATGATCAGTTACGTGATCAGTGCATGATCAGCCACGTGATCAGTGCATGATCAGTCACGTGATCAGTGTATGATCAGCCACGTGATCAGTGCATGCTCAGTCACGTGATCAGGGCCTGCTGAGCTGCGTGATTACTGTCTGCTCATCTGCTTGACAATTGCCAGCTGAGCTGCACGATTCCTGCCTGTCATCTGCTTGACAATTGCCAGCTGTGCTGCGTAATTCCTGCCTGCTCAGCTGCTTGATTATTGCCAGCTGAGCAGCATGATTTCTCACAGCTGAGTTCCATGATTATTGCCTGCTGACTGTTTCTTTCCTACTCAGCTCTATGTTCATTGCCTCCAGAGGCACATGATCAGTGTATGATAGCAAACATGATCAGCGCATGATCAGTCACATGATCAGTGCATGATAAGCCACGTGATCAGTGCATGATCAGTCACGTGATCAGTGCATGATCAGTCATGTGATCAGTGCATGATAGCCACGTGATCAGTGCATGATCAGCCACGTGATCAGTGCATGATAGCCACGTGATCAGTGCATGATCAGTCACGTGATCAGTGCATGATAGCCACGTGATCAGTGCATGATCAGCCACGTGATCAGTGCATGATCAGTCACGTGATCAGTGCATGATAGCTACGTGATCAGTGCATGATCAGCCACGTGATCAGTGCATGATAGCCACGTGATCAGTGCATGATAGCCACGTGATCAGTGCATGATCAGTCACGTGATCAGTGCATGATCAGTCACGTGATCAGTGCATGATCAGTTACGTGATCAGTGCATGATCAGTCACGTGACCAGTATATGGTAGCTACGTGATCATTCCATGACAGCCACGTGAGCAGTGCATGATAGCCACGTGATCAGTGCATGATGAGTTACGTGATCAGTGTATGATCAGCCACGTGATCAGTGCATGAGTGCCACGTGATCAGTGCATGATAGTCACGTGACAGTGTGTGATCAGCCACGTGATCAGTGCATGATCAGCCACGTGATCAGTGCATGATAGCCACGTGATCAGTGCATGATCAGTTACGTGATCAGTGCATGATCAGCCACGTGATCAGTGCATGGTCAGACACGTGAACAGTGTATGATCAGCCACGTGATCAGTGCATGATATCCACGTGATCAGTGCATGATCATCACGTGATCAGTGTATGATCAGCCACGTGAACAGTGCATGCTCAGTCACGTGATCAGGGCCTGCTGAGCTGCGTGATTACTGTCTGCTCATCTGCTTGACAATTGCCAGCTGTGCTGCGTAATTCCTGCCTGCTCAGCTGCTTGATCATTGCCAGCTGAGCAGCATGATTCCTCACACCTGAGTTCCATGATTATTGCCTGCTGACTGTTTGATTCGTGCCTACTCAGCTCTTTGTTTATTGCCTCCAGAGGCACATGATCAGTGTATGATAGCAAACATGATCAGCGCATGATCAGTCACATGATCAGTGCCATTAAGTCACGTGATCACTACATGATAGTCATGTGATCAGTCCATGCTCAGTCACGGTATCAGTGCATGATCAGCCACGTGATCAGTGCATGATCAGCCACGTGATCAGTGCATGATCAGCCACGTGATCAGTGCATGATCAGTCACGTGATCAGTGCATGACCAGGCACGTGATCAGTGCATGATCAGCCACGTGATCAGTGCATGATAGCCACGTGATCAGTGCATGATCAGTCACCTGATGGGTGTATGATCAGTCACGTGACCAGTACATGGTAGCTACATGATCATTGCATGATCAGCCACGTGAGTAGTGCATGATAGCCACGTGATCAGTGCATGATCAGTCACGTGATCAGTGCATGATCAGTCATGTGATCAGTGCATGATCAGGCACGTGATCAGTGCATGATCAGCCACGTGATCAGTGCATGATAGCCACGTGATCAGTGCATGATCAGTCACGTGATCAGTGCATGATCAGCCACGTGATCAGTGCATGATCAGCCACGTGATCAGTGCATGATCAGTCACGTGATCAGTGCATGATCAGTCACGTGATCAGTGCATGGTAGCCACGTGATCAGTGCATGATCAGTCACGTGATCAGTGCATGATCAGTCACGTGATCAGTGCATGATCAGCCACGTGATCAGTGCATGATCAGCCACGTGATCAGTGCATGATCAGCACGTGATCAGTGCATGATCAGTCACGTGACCAGTACATGGTAGCTGATCAGTGCATGATCAGCCACGTGATCAGTGCATGATAGCCACGTGATCAGTGCATGATCAGTCACGTGATCAGTGCATGATCAGTCACGTGATCAGTGCATGATCAGCCACGTGATCAGTGCATGATCAGCCACGTGATCAGTGCATGATCAGTCACGTGATACGTGTGTGATCAGCCACCGGATCAGTGCGTGATGAGCCACGTGATCAGTGCAGGATCAATTACGTGATCAGTGCATGATCAGTCACGCGACCAGTACATGGTTGCTACGTGATCGTTGCATGATCAGCAACGTGAGCAGAGCATGATAGCCACGTGATCAGTGCATGATCAGTCACGTGATCAGTACATGATCAGTCACGTGAACAGTGCATGATCATTTACGTGATCTGTGCATGATCAGTCACGTGACCAGTATATGGTAGCTACGTGATCATTCCATGACGAACCACGTGAGCAGTGCATGACAGCCACGTGATGTGTGCATGATGAGTTTCGTGAGCAGAGTATGATCAGGCACGTGATCAGTGCATGAGTGCCACGTGATCAGTGCATGATATGTCACGTGACAGGTGTGTGATCAGCCACGTGAACAGTGCATGTTCAGCCACGTGATCAGTGCATGATAGCCACGTGATCAGTGCATGATCAGTTACGTGAGCAGTGTATGATCAGCCACGTGATCAGTGCATGGTCAGACACGTGAACAGTGTATGATCAGCCACGTGATCAGTGCATGATATCCAAGTGATCAGTGCATGATCATCACGTGATCAGTGTATGATCAGCCACGTGAACAGTGCATGCTCAGTCACGTGATCAGGGCCTGCTGAGCTGCGTGATTCCTGCCTGTCATCTGCTTGACAATTGCCAGCTGTGCTGCGTAATTCCTGCCTGCTCAGCTGCTTGATTATTGCCAGCTGAGCAGCATGATTCCTCACACCTGAGTTCCATGATTATTGCCTGCTGACTGTTTGATTCGTGCCTACTCAGCTCTTTGTTTATTGCCTCCAGAGGCACATGATCAGTGTATGATAGCAAACATGATCAGCGCATGATCAGTCACATGATCAGCGCCATTAAGTCACGTGATCACTACATGATAGTCATGTGATCAGTCCATGCTCAGTCACAGTATCAGTGCATGATCAGCCACGTGATCAGTGCATGATCAGTCACGTGATCAGTGCATGATCAGCCACGTGATCAGTGCATGATAGCTCGTGATCAGTGCATGATCAGTCACGTGATCAGTGCATGATCAGGCACGTGATCAGTGCATGATCAGTCACGTGATCAGTGCATGATAGCCACGTGATCAGTGCATGATCAGTCACCTGATGGGTGTATGATCATTCACGTGACCTGTACATGGTAGCTACATGATCATTGCATGATCAGCCACGTGATCAGTGCATGATAGCCACGTGATCAGTGCATGATCAGTCACGTGATCAGTGCATGATCAGTCATGTGATCAGTGCATGATCAGCCACGTGATCAGTGCATGATCAGCCACGTGATCAGTGCATGATCAGCCACGTGATCAGTGCATGATAGTCACGTGATCAGTGCATGATCAGTCACGTGATCAGTGCATGATCAGTCACGTGATCAGTGCATGATCAGCCACGTGATCAGTGCATGATCAGCCACGTGATCAGTGCATGATCAGTCACGTGATCAGTGCATGATCAGCCACGTGATCAGTGCATGATCAGCACGTGATCAGTGCATGTTCAGCCACGTGATCAGTGCATGATAGCCACGTGATCAGTGCATGATCAGTCACGTGATCAGTGCATGATCAGTCACGTGATCAGTGCATGATCAGCCACGTGATCAGTGCATGATCAGGCACGTGATCAGTGCATGATCAGCCACGTGATCAGTGCATGATAGCCACGTGATCAGTGCATGATCAGTCACGTGATCAGTGCATGATCAGTCACGTGATCAGTGCATGATAGCCACGTGATCAGTGCATGATAGCCACGTGATCAGTGCATGATCAGTCACGTGATCAGTGCATGATCAGCCACGTGATCAGTGCATGATCAGTCACGTGATCAGTGCATGATCAGCCACGTGATCAGTGCATGATCAGCCACGTGATCAGTGCATGATCACGTGATCAGTGCATGATCAGCCACGTGATCAGTGCATGATAGCCACGTGATCAGTGCATGATCAGTCACGTGATCAGTGTGTGATCAGCCACGTGAACAGTGCATGCTCAGTCACGTGATCAGGGCCTGCTGAGCTGCGTGATTACTGTCTGCTCATCTGCTTGACAATTGCCAGCTGAGCTGCACGATTCCTGCCTGTCATCTGCTTGACAATTGCCACCTGTGCTGCGTAATTCCTGCCTGCTCAGCTGCTTGATTATTGCCAGCTGAGCAGCATGATTCCTCAGAGCTGAGTTCCATGATTATTGCCTGCTGACTGTTTCGTGCCTACTCAGCTCTTTGTTCATTGCCTCCAGAGGCACATGATCAGTGTATGATAGCAAACATGATCAGTGCATGATCAGTCACATGATCAGTGCATGATAAGCCACGTGATCAGTGCATGATCAGTTACGTGATCAGTGCATGATCAGTCACGTGATCAGTGCATGGTAGCTGCGTGATCAGTGCATGATCAGCCACGTGATCAGTGCATGATAGCCACGTGATCAGTGCATGATCAGTCACGTGATCAGTGCATGATAGCACGTGATCAGTGCATGATCAGCACGTGATCAGTGCATGATAGCTACGTGATCAGTGCATGATAGCCACGTGATCAGTGCATGATCAGTCACGTGATCAGTGCATGATCAGTCACGTGATCAGTGCATGATCAGTCACGTGATCAGTGCATGATCAGTCACGTGAGCAGTATATGGTAGCTTGATCATTGCATGACAGCCACGTGATCAGTGCATGATAGCCACGTGATCAGTGCATGATCAGTTACGTGATCAGTGCATGATCAGCCACGTGATCAGTGCATGAGTGCCACGTGATCAGTGCATGATAGTCACGTGACAGTGTGTGATCAGCCACGTGATCAGTGCATGATCAGCCACGTGATCAGTGCATGATAGCCACGTGATCAGTGCATGATCAGTTACGTGATCAGTGCATGATCAGCCACGTGATCAGTGCATGATCAGACACGTGATCAGTGTATGATCAGCCACGTGATCAGTGCATGATATCCACGTGATCAGTGCATGATCAGTCACGTGATCAGTGCATGATCAGCCACGTGAACAGTGCATGCTCAGTCACGTGATCAGGGCCTGCTGAGCTGCGTGATTACTGTCTGCTCATCTGCTTGACAATTGCCAGCTGAGCTGCACGTATCCTGCCTGTCATCTGCTTGACAATTGCCAGCTGTGCTGCGTAATTCCTGCCTGCTCAGCTGCTTGATTATTGCCAGCTGAGCAGCATGATTTCTCACAGCTGAGTTCCATGATTATAGCCTGCTGACTGATTCGTGCCTACTCAGCTCTTTGTTCATTGCCTCCAGAGTCACATGATCAGTGTATGACACCAAACATGATCAGTGCATGATCAGTCACATGATCAGTGCATGATAAGCCACGTGATCAGTGCATGATCAGTCACGTGATCAGTGCATGATCAGTCACGTGACCAGTGCATGATAGCTACGTGATCAGTGCATGATCAGCCACGTGATCAGTGCATGATAGCCACGTGATCAGTGCATGATCAGTCACGTGATCAGTGCATGATCAGCCACGTGATCAGTGCATGATCAGCCACGTGATCAGTGCATGATCAGTTACGTGATCAGTGTATGATCAGCCACGTGATCAGTGCATGGTCAGACACGTGAACAGTGCATGATCAGCCACGTGATCAGTGCATGATATCCACGTGATCAGTGCATGATCAGTCACGTGATCAGTGTATGATCAGCCACGTGAACAGTGCATGCTCAGTCACGTGATCAGGGCCTGCTGAGCTGCGTGATTACTGTCTGCTCATCTGCTTGACAATTGCCAGCTGAGCTGCATGATTCCTGCCTGTCATCTGCTTGACAATTGCCAGCTGTGCTGCGTAATTCCTGCCTGCTCAGCTGCTTGATTATTGCCAGCTGAGCAGCATGATTTCTCACAGCTGAGTTCCATGATTATAGCCTGCTGACTGTTTCGTGCCTACTCAGCTCTATTTTCATTGCCTCCAGAGGCACATGATCAGTGTATGACACCAAACATGATCAGTGCATGATCAGTCACATGATCAGTGCATGATAAGCCACGTGATCAGTGCATGATCAGTTACGTGATCAGTGCATGATCAGTCATGTGATCAGTGCATGATAGCTGCGTGATCAGTGCATGATCAGCCACGTGATCAGTGCATGATAGCCACGTGATCAGTGCATGATCAGTCACGTGATCAGTGCATGATAGCACGTGATCAGTGCATGATCAGCCACGTGATCAGTGCATGATCAGCCACGTGATCAGTGCATGATCAGTCACGTGATCAGTACATGGTAGCCACGTGATCAGTGCATGATCAGCCACGTGATCAGTGCATGATAGCCACGTGATCAGTGCATGATAGCCACGTGATCAGTGCATGATCAGTCACGTGATCAGTGCATGATCAGTCACGTGATCAGTGCATGATCAGTCACGTGATCAGTGCATGATCAGTCACGTGATCAGTATATGGTAGCCACGTGATCAGTGCATGATCAGCCACGTGATCAGTGCATGATCAGCCACGTGATCAGTGCATGATCAGTCACGTGATCAGTGCATGATCAGCCACGTGATCAGTGCATGATGCCACGTGATCAGTGCATGATAGTCACGTGATCAGTGTGTGATCAGCCACGTGATCAGTGCATGATCAGCCACGTGATCAGTGCATGATAGCCACGTGATCAGTGCATGATCAGTCACGTGATCAGTGCATGGTAGCCACGTGATCAGTGCATGATCAGCCACGTGATCAGTGCATGATCAGTCACGTGATCAGTGCATGGTAGCTACGTGATCAGTGCATGATCAGCCACGTGATCAGTGCATGATAGCCACGTGATCAGTGCATGATAGCCACGTGATCAGTGCATGATCAGTCACGTGATCAGTGCATGATCAGTCACGTGAACAGTGCATGATCATTTACGTGATCTGTGCATGATCAGTCACGTGACCAGTATATGGTAGCCGTGATCATTCCATGACGAACCACGTGAGCAGTGCATGATAGCCACGTGATGTGTGCATGATGAGTTACGTGAGCAGAGTATGATCAGCCACGTGATCAGTGCATGAGTGCCACGTGATCAGTGCATGATATGTCACGTGACAGGTGTGTGATCAGCCACGTGAACAGTGCATGTTAAGCCACGTGATCAGTGCATGATAGCCACGTGATCAGTGCATGATCAGTTACGTGAGCAGTGTATGATCAGCCACGTGATCAGTGCATGGTCAGACACGTGAACAGTGTATGATCAGCCACGTGATCAGTGCATGATATCCAAGTGATCAGTGCATGATCATCACGTGATCAGTGTATGATCAGCCACGTGAACAGTGCATGCTCAGTCACGTGATCAGGGCCTGCTGAGCTGCGTGATTACTGTCTGCTCATCTGCTTGACAATTGCCAGCTGAGCTGCACGATTCCTGCCTGTCATCTGCTTGACAATTGCCAGCTGTGCTGCGTAATTCCTGCCTGCTCAGCTGCTTGATTATTGCCAGCTGAGCAGCATGATTCCTCACACCTGAGTTCCATGATTATTGCCTGCTGACTGTTTGATTCGTGCCTACTCAGCTCTTTGTTTATTGCCTCCAGAGGCACATGATCAGTGTATGATAGCAAACATGATCAGCGCATGATCAGTCACATGATCAGCGCCATTAAGTCACGTGATCACTACATGATAGTCATGTGATCAGTCCATGCTCAGTCACGGTATCAGTGCATGATCAGCCACGTGATCAGTGCATGATCAGCCACGTGATCAGTGCATGATCAGCCACGTGATCAGTGCATGATCAGTCACGTGATCAGTGCATGATCAGGCACGTGATCAGTGCATGATCAGCCACGTGATCAGTGCATGATAGCCACGTGATCAGTGCATGATCAGTCACCTGATGGGTGTATGATCAGTCACGTGACCAGTACATGGTAGCTACATGATCATTGCATGATCAGCCACGTGAGTAGTGCATGATAGCCACGTGATCAGTGCATGATCAGTCACGTGATCAGTGCATGATCAGTCATGTGATCAGTGCATGATCAGGCACGTGATCAGTGCATGATCAGCCACGTGATCAGTGCATGATAGCCACGTGATCAGTGCATGATCAGTCACGTGATCAGTGCATGATCAGCCACGTGATCAGTGCATGATAGCCACGTGATCAGTGCATGATCAGTCACGTGATCAGTGCATGATCAGTCACGTGATCAGTGCATGATAGCTACGTGATCAGTGCATGATCAGCCACGTGATCAGTGCATGATAGCCACGTGATCAGTGCATGATCAGCCACGTGATCAGTGCATGATCAGCCACGTGATCAGTGCATGATAGCCACGTGATCAGTGCATGATCAGTCACGTGATCAGTGCATGATCAGTCACGTGATCAGTGCATGATCAGCCACGTGATCAGTGCATGATAGCCACGTGATCAGTGCATGATCAGTCACGTGATCAGTGCATGATCGTCACGTGATCAGTGCATGATAGCTACGTGATCAGTGCATGATCAGCCACGTGATCAGTGCATGATAGCCACGTGATCAGTGCATGATCAGTCACGTGATCAGTGCATGATCAGCCACGTGATCAGTGCATGATCAGCCACGTGATCAGTGCATGATAGCCACGTGATCAGTGCATGATCAGTTACGTGAGCAGTGTATGATCAGCCACGTGATCAGTGCATGGTCAGACACGTGAACAGTGTATGATCAGCCACGTGATCAGTGCATGATATCCAAGTGATCAGTGCATGATCATCACGTGATCAGTGTATGATCAGCCACGTGAACAGTGCATGCTCAGTCACGTGATCAGGGCCTGCTGAGCTGCGTGATTACTGTCTGCTCATCTGCTTGACAATTGCCAGCTGAGCTGCATGATTCCTGCCTGTCATCTGCTTGACAATTGCCAGCTGTGCTGCGTAATTCCTGCCTGCTCAGCTGCTTGATTATTGCCAGCTGAGCAGCATGATTCCTCACAGCTGAGTTCCATGATTATTGCCTGCTGACTGATTTGTGCCTACTCAGCTCTTTGTTTATTGCCTCCAGAGGCACATGATCAGTGTATGATAGCAAACATGATCAGCGCATGATCAGTCACATGATCAGCGCCATTAAGTCACGTGATCACTACATGATAGTCATGTGATCAGTCCATGCTCAGTCACGGTATCAGTGCATGATCAGCCACGTGATCAGTGCATGATCAGCCACGTGATCAGTGCATGATAGCCACGTGATCAGTGCATGATCAGTCACGTGATCAGTGCATGATCAGTCACGTGATCAGTGCATGATCAGCCACGTGATCAGTGCATGATCAGTCACCTGATGGGTGTATGATCAGTCACGTGACCAGTACATGGTAGCTACATGATCATTGCATGATCAGCCACGTGAGTAGTGCATGATAGCCACGTGATCAGTGCATGATCAGTCACGTGATCAGTGCATGATCAGTCATGTGATCAGTGCATGATCAGGCACGTGATCAGTGCATGATCAGCCACGTGATCAGTGCATGATAGCCACGTGATCAGTGCATGATCAGTCACGTGATCAGTGCATGATCAGCCACGTGATCAGTGCATGATAGCCACGTGATCAGTGCATGATCAGTCACGTGATCAGTGCATGATCAGCCACGTGATCAGTGCATGATCAGACACGTGATCAGTGTATGATCAGCCACGTGATCAGTGCATGATAGCCACGTGATCAGTGCATGATCAGTCACGTGATCAGTGTATGATCAGCCACGTGAACAGTGCATGCTCAGTCACGTGATCAGGGCCTGCTGAGCTGCGTGATTACTGTCTGCTCATCTGCTTGACAATTGCCAGCTGAGCTGCACGATTCCTGCCTGTCATCTGCTTGACAATTGCCACCTGTGCTGCGTAATTCCTGCCTGCTCATCTACTTGATTATTGCCAGCTGAGCAGCATGATTTCTCAGAGCTGAGTTCCATGATTATAGCCTGCTGACTGATTCGTGCCTACTCAGCTCTTTGTTCATTGCCTCCAGAGTCACATGATCAGTGTATGACACCAAACATGATCAGTGCATGATCAGTCACATGATCAGTGCATGATAAGCCACGTGATCAGTGCATGATCAGTTACGTGATCAGTGCATGATCAGTCACGTGATCAGTGCATGGTAGCCACGTGATCAGTGCATGATCAGCCACGTGATCAGTGCATGATAGCCACGTGATCAGTGCATGATCAGTCACGTGATCAGTGCATGATCAGTCACGTGATCAGTGCATGATCAGTCACGTGATCAGTGCATGATCAGCCACGTGATCAGTGCATGATCAGTCACGTGATCAGTGCATGATCAGTCACGTGATCAGTGCATGGTAGCTACGTGATCAGTGCATGATCAGCCACGTGATCAGTGCATGATAGCCACGTGATCAGTGCATGATAGCCACGTGATCAGTGCATGATCAGTCACGTGATCAGTGTGTGATCAGCCACGTGATCAGTGCATGATCAGCCACGTGATCAGTGCATGATAGCCACGTGATCAGTGCATGATCAGTCACGTGATCAGTGCATGATCAGTCACGTGATCAGTGCATGATCAGCCACGTGATCAGTGCATGATCAGCCACGTGATCAGTGCATGATCAATCACGTGATCAGTGCATGATCAGTCACGTGATCAGTGCATGATAGCTACGTGATCAGTGCATGATCAGCCACGTGATCAGTGCATGATAGCCACGTGATCAGTGCATGATCAGCCACGTGATCAGTGCATGATCAGCCACGTGATCAGTGCATGATCATCCACGTGATCAGTGCATGATCAGTCATGTGTCAGTGCATGATAGCCACGTGATCAGTGCATGATCAGTCCCGTGATCAGTGCATGATCAGCCACGTGATCAGTGCATGATAGCCACGTGATCAGTGCATGATCAGCCACGTGATCAGTGCATGATAGCCACGTGATCAGTGCATGATCAGCCACGTGATCAGTGCATGATCAGTCACGTGATCAGTGCATGATCAGCCACGTGATCAGTGCATGATCAGTCACGTGATCAGTGCATGATCAGCCACGTGATCAGTGCATGATCAGTCACGTGATCAGTGCATGATCAGCCACGTGATCAGTGCATGATAGCCACGTGATCAGTGCATGATCAGTCACGTGATCAGTGCATGATCAGCCACGTGATCAGTGCATGATAGCCACGTGATCAGTGCATGATCAGTCACGTGATCAGTGCATGATCAGCCACGTGATCAGTGCATGATCAGCCACGTGATCAGTGCATGATCAGTCACGTGATCAGTGCATGATCAGTCACGTGACCAGTACATGGTAGCTACGTGATCATTGCATGATCAGCCACGTGATCAGTGCATGATAGCCACGTGATCAGTGCATGATCAGTCACGTGATCAGTGCATGATCAGTCACGTGATCAGTGCATGATCAGCACGTGATCAGTGCATGATCAGCCACGTGATCAGTGCATGATAGCCACGTGATCAGTGCATGATCAGTCACGTGATCAGTGCATGATCAGTCACGTGATCAGTGCATGATCAGCCACGTGATCAGTGCATGATCAGCCACGTGATCAGTGCATGATCAGCCACGTGATCAGTGCATGATCAGTCACGTGATCAGTGCATGATCAGTCACGTGATCAGTGCATGGTAGCTACGTGATCAGTGCATGATCAGCCACGTGAGTAGTGCATGATAGCCACGTGATCAGTGCATGATCAGTCACGTGATCAGTGCATGATCAGTCACGTGACCAGTGCATGATAGCTGCGTGATCATGCATGATCAGCCCGTGATCAGTGCATGATAGCCACGTGATCAGTGCATGATCAGTCACGTGATCAGTGCATGATCAGTCACGTGATCAGTGCATGATCAGCCACGTGATCAGTGCATGATCAGTCACGTGATCAGTGCATGATCAGCCACGTGATCAGTGCATGATAGCCACGTGATCAGTGCATGATCAGTCACGTGATCAGTGCATGATCAGTCACGTGATCAGTGCATGATCAGCCACGTGATCAGTGCATGATCAGCCACGTGATCAGTGCATGATCAGCCACGTGATCAGTGCATGATCAGTCACGTGATCAGTGCATGATCAGTCACGTGATCAGTGCATGATAGCTACGTGATCAGTGCATGATCAGCCACGTGATCAGTGCATGATAGCCACGTGATCAGTGCATGATCAGTCACGTGATCAGTGCATGATCAGTCACGTGATCAGTGCATGATAGCTGCGTGATCATGCATGATCAGCCACGTGATCAGTGCATGATAGCCACGTGATCAGTGCATGATCAGTCACGTGATCAGTGCATGATCAGTCACGTGATCAGTGCATGATCAGCCACGTGATCAGTGCATGATCAGCCACGTGATCAGTGCATGATCAGTCACGTGATCAGTGCATGATCAGCCACGTGATCAGTGCATGATCAGTCACGTGATCAGTGCATGATCAGTCACGTGATCAGTGCATGATAGCTGCGTGATCAGTGCATGATCAGTCACGTGATCAGTGCATGATCAGCCACGTGATCAGTGCATGATCAGTCACGTGATCAGTGCATGATCAGCCACGTGATCAGTGCATGATAGCCACGTGATCAGTGCATGATCAGTCACGTGATCAGTGCATGATCATCCACGTGATCAGTGCATGATCAGTCACGTGATCAGTGCATGATAGACGTGATCAGTGCATGATCAGTCACGTGATCAGTGCATGATCAGCCACGTGATCAGTGCATGATAGCCACGTGATCAGTGCATGATAGCCAGTGATCAGTGCATGATCAGTCACGTGATCAGTGCATGATCAGCACGTGATCAGTGCATGATAGCCACGTGATCAGTGCATGATCAGTCACGTGATCAGTGCATGATCAGTCACGTGATCAGTGCATGATCAGCCACGTGATCAGTGCATGATCAGCCACGTGATCAGTGCATGATCAGCCACGTGATCAGTGCATGATCAGTCACGTGATCAGTGCATGATCAGTCACGTGATCAGTGCATGATCAGTCACGTGATCAGTGCATGATCAGCCACGTGATCAGTGCATGATAGCCACGTGATCAGTGCATGATCAGTCACGTGATCAGTGCATGATCAGTCACGTGATCAGTGCATGATCAGCCACGTGATCAGTGCATGATCAGCCACGTGATCAGTGCATGATCAGCCACGTGATCAGTGCATGATCAGCCACGTGATCAGTGCATGATCAGTCACGTGATCAGTGCATGATCAGTCACGTGATCAGTGCATGATCAGTCACGTGATCAGTGCATGATCAGTCACGTGATCAGTGCATGATAGCTACGTGATCATTGCATGATCAGCCACGTGATCAGTGCATGATAGCCACGTGATCAGTGCATGATCAGTCACGTGATCAGTGCATGATCAGCCACGTGATCAGTGCATGATAGTCACGTGATCAGTGCATGATCAGCCACGTGATCAGTGCATGATCAGCCACGTGATCAGTGCATGATAGCCACGTGATCAGTGCATGATCAGTCACGTGATCAGTGCATGATCAGTCACGTGATCAGTGCATGATCAGCCACGTGATCAGTGCATGATCAGTTACGTGATCAGTGCATGATCAGCCACGTGATCAGTGCATGATCAGACACGTGATCAGTGTATGATCAGCCACGTGATCAGTGCATGATATCCAAGTGATCAGTGCATGATCAGTCACGTGATCAGTGTATGATCAGCCACGTGAACAGTGCATGCTCAGTCACGTGATCAGGGCCTGCTGAGCTGCGTGATTACTGTCTGCTCATCTGCTTGACAATTGCCAGCTGAGCTGCATGATTCCTGCCTGTCATCTGCTTGACAATTGCCAGCTGTGCTGTGTAATTCCTGCCTGCTCAGCTGCTTGATTATTGCCAGCTGAGCAGCATGATTCCTCACAGCTGAGTTCCATGATTATTGCCTGCTGACTGTTTGATTCGTGCCTACTCAGCTCTTTGTTTATTGCCTCCAGAGGCACATGATCAGTGTATGATAGCAAACATGATCAGCGCATGATCAGTCACATGATCAGTGCCATTAAGTCACGTGATCAGTGCATGATAGTCATGTGATCAGTCCATGATCAGTCACGTATCAGTGCATGATCAGCCACGTGATCAGTGCATGATCAGCCACGTGATCAGTGCATGATCAGCCACGTGATCAGTGCATGATCAGCCACGTGATCAGTGCATGATAGCTACGTGATCAGTGCATGATCAGTCACGTGATCAGTGCATGATCAGTCACGTGATCAGTGCATGATCAGCCACGTGATCAGTGCATGATAGCCACGTGATCAGTGCATGATCAGTCACGTGATCAGTGCATGATCAGTCACGTGACCAGTGCATGATAGCTACGTGATCAGTGCATGATCAGCCACGTGATCAGTGCATGATAGCCACGTGATCAGTGCATGATCAGTCACGTGATCAGTGCATGATCAGTCACGTGATCAGTGCATGATCAGCCACGTGATCAGTGCATGATAGCCACGTGATCAGTGCATGATCAGTTACGTGAGCAGTGTATGATCAGCCACGTGATCAGTGCATGGTCAGACACGTGATCAGTGTATGATCAGCCACGTGATCAGTGCATGATATCCAAGTGATCAGTGCATGATCATCACGTGATCAGTGTATGATCAGCCACGTGAACAGTGCATGCTCAGTCACGTGATCAGGGCCTGCTGAGCTGCGTGATTACTGTCTGCTCATCTGCTTGACAATTGCCAGCTGAGCTGCATGATTCCTGCCTGTCATCTGCTTGACAATTGCCAGCTGTGCTGCGTAATTCCTGCCTGCTCAGCTGCTTGATTATTGCCAGCTGAGCAGCATGATTCCTCACAGCTGAGTTCCATGATTATTGCCTGCTGACTGTTTGATTCGTGCCTACTCAGCTCTTTGTTTATTGCCTCCAGAGGCACATGATCAGTGTATGATAGCAAACATGATCAGTGCATGATCAGTCACATGATCAGCGCCATTAAGTCACGTGATCACTACATGATAGTCATGTGATCAGTCCATGCTCAGTCACGGTATCAGTGCATGATCAGCCACGTGATCAGTGCATGATCAGCCACGTGATCAGTGCATGATAGCCACGTGATCAGTGCATTTGTCACGTGATCAGTGCATGACAGGCACGTGATCAGTGCATGATCAGCCACGTGATCAGTGCATGATCAGTCACGTGATCAGTGCATGATCAGTCACCTGATCAGTGCATGATCAGTCACGTGACCAGTGCATGGTAGCTACGTGATCATTGCATGATCAGCCACGTGATCAGTGCATGATAGCCACGTGATCAGTGCATGATAGCCACGTGATCAGTGCATGATCAGTCACGTGATCGTGCATGATCAGCCACGTGATCAGTGCATGATATCCACGTGATCAGTGCATGATAGCCACGTGATCAGTGCATGATCAGTCACGTGATCAGTGCATGATCAGTCACGTGATCAGTGTGTGATCAGCCACGTGATCAGTGCATGATGAGCCACGTGATCAGTGCATGATCAATTACGTGATCAGTGCATGATCAGTCACGTGATCAGTACATGGTAGCTACGTGATCAGTGCATGATCAGCCACGTGATCAGTGCATGATAGCCACGTGATCAGTGCATGATCAGCCACGTGATCAGTGCATGATCAGCCACGTGATCAGTGCATGATCATCCACGTGATCAGTGCATGATCAGTCATGTGTCAGTGCATGATAGCCCGTGATCAGTGCATGATCAGTCCCGTGATCAGTGCATGATCAGCCACGTGATCAGTGCATGATCAGCCACGTGATCAGTGCATGATAGCCACGTGATCAGTGCATGATCAGCCACGTGATCAGTGCATGATCAGTCACGTGATCAGTGCATGATCAGCCACGTGATCAGTGCATGATCAGCCACGTGATCAGTGCATGATCAGCCACGTGATCAGTGCATGATCAGCCACGTGATCAGTGCATGATCAGTCACGTGATCAGTGCATGATCAGTCACGTGATCAGTGTATGATCAGCCACGTGAACAGTGCATGCTCAGTCACGTGATCAGGGCCTGCTGAGCTGCGTGATTACTGTCTGCTCATCTGCTTGACAATTGCCAGCTGAGCTGCACGATTCCTGCCTGTCATCTGCTTGACAATTGCCAGCTGTGCTGCGTAATTCCTGCCTGCTCAGCTGCTTGATTATTGCCAGCTGAGCAGCATGATTCCTCACAGCTGAGTTCCATGATTATTGCCTGCTGACTGATTCGTGCCTACTCAGCTCTTTGTTCATTGCCTCCAGAGGCACATGATCAGTGTATGATAGCAAACATGATCAGTGCATGATCAGTCACATGATCAGTGCATGATAAGCCACGTGATCAGTGCATGATCAGTCATGTGATCAGTGCATGATCAGTCATGATCAGTGCATGATAGCCACGTGATCAGTGCATGATCAGCCACGTGATCAGTGCATGATAGCCACGTGATCAGTGCATGATCAGTCACGTGATCAGTGCATGATCAGTCACGTGATCAGTGCATGATCAGTCACGTGATCAGTGCATGATCAGTCACGTGATCAGTGCATGATCAGTCACGTGATCAGTGCATGATCAGTCACGTGATCAGTGCATGATAGCTACGTGATCAGTGCATGATCAGTCACGTGATCAGTGCATCAGCCACGTGATCAGTGCATGATATCCACGTGATCAGTGCATGATCAGCCACGTGATCAGTGCATGATCAGTCACGTGATCAGTGCATGATCAGTCACGTGATCAGTGCATGATCAGCCACGTGATCAGTGCATGATCAGCCACGTGATCAGTGCATGATCAGTCACGTGATCAGTGCATGATCAGTCACGTGATCAGTGCATGATAGCCACGTGATCAGTGCATGATCAGCCACGTGATCAGTGCATGATAGCCACGTGATCAGTGCATGATCAGCCACGTGATCAGTGCATGATAGCCACGTGATCAGTGCATGATCAGTCACGTGATCATGTGTGATCAGCCACGTGATCAGTGCATGATCAGCCACGTGATCAGTGCATGATCAGTCACGTGATCAGTGCATGATAGCCACGTGATCAGTGCATGATCAGCCACGTGATCAGTGCATGATCAGCCACGTGATCAGTGCATGATAGCCACGTGATCAGTGCATGATCAGTCACGTGATCAGTGCATGATCAGTCACGTGATCAGTGCATGATCATTCACGTGATCAGTGCATGATCAGTCACGTGACCAGTATATGGTAGCTACGTGATCATTGCATGACAGCCACGTGATCAGTGCATGATAGCCACGTGATCAGTGCATGATCAGTTACGTGATCAGTGTATGATCAGCCACGTGATCAGTGCATGAGTGCCACGTGATCAGTGCATGATAGTCACGTGACAGGTGTGTGATCAGCCACGTGATCAGTGCATGATCAGCCACGTGATCAGTGCATGATAGCCACGTGATCAGTGCATGATCAGTTACGTGATCAGTGCATGATCAGCCACGTGATCAGTGCATGATCAGACACGTGATCAGTGTATGATCAGCCACGTGAACAGTGCATGCTCAGTCACGTGATCAGGGCCTGCTGAGCTGCGTGATTACTGTCTGCTCATCTGCTTGACAATTGCCAGCTGAGCTGCACGATCCTGCCTGTCATCTGCTTGACAATTGCCAGCTGTGCTGCGTAATTCCTGCCTGCTCAGCTGCTTGATTATTGCCAGCTGAGCAGCATGATTCCTCACAGCTGAGTTCCATGATTATTGCCTGCTGACTGTTTCATGCCTACTCAGCTCTTTGTTCATTGCCTCCAGAGGCACATGATCAGTGTATGATAGCAAACATGATCAGTGCATGATCAGTCACATGATCAGTGCATGATAAGCCACGTGATCAGTGCATGATCAGTCACGTGATCAGTGCATGATCAGTCACGTGATCAGTGCATGATAGCTGCGTGATCAGTGCATGATCAGCCACGTGATCAGTGCATGATAGCCACGTGATCAGTGCATGATCAGTCACGTGATCAGTGCATGATAGCCACGTGATCAGTGCATGATCAGCCACGTGATCAGTGCATGATCAGTCACGTGATCAGTGCATGATAGCACGTGATCAGTGCATGATCAGCCACGTGATCAGTGCATGATAGCCACGTGATCAGTGCATGATAGCCACGTGATCAGTGCATGATCAGTCACGTGATCAGTGCATGATCAGTCACGTGATCAGTGCATGATCATTTACGTGATCAGTGCATGATCAGTCACGTGACCAGTATATGGTAGCTACGTGATCATTGCATGACAGCCACGTGAGCAGTGCATGATAGCCACGTGATGTGTGCATGATCAGTTACGTGATCAGTGTATGATCAGCCACGTGATCAGTGCATGAGTGCCACGTGATCAGTGCATGATAGTCACGTGACAGTGTGTGATCAGCCACGTGATCAGTGCATGATCAGCCACGTGATCAGTGCATGATAGCCACGTGATCAGTGCATGATCAGTTACGTGATCAGTGTATGATCAGCCACGTGATCAGTGCATGGTCAGACACGTGATCAGTGTATGATCAGCCACGTGATCAGTGCATGATATCCACGTGATCAGTGCATGATCATCACGTGATCAGTGTATGATCAGCCACGTGAACAGTGCATGCTCAGTCACGTGATCAGGGCCTGCTGAGCTGCGTGATTACTGTCTGCTCATCTGCTTGACAATTGCCAGCTGTGCTGCGTAATTCCTGCCTGCTCAGCTGCTTGATCATTGCCAGCTGAGCAGCATGATTCCTCACACCTGAGTTCCATGATTATTGCCTGCTGACTGTTTGATTCGTGCCTACTCAGCTCTTTGTTTATTGCCTCCAGAGGCACATGATCAGTGTATGATAGCAAACATGATCAGCGCATGATCAGTCACATGATCAGCGCCATTAAGTCACGTGATCACTACATGATAGTCATGTGATCAGTCCATGCTCAGTCACGGTATCAGTGCATGATCAGCCACGTGATCAGTGCATGATCAGCCACGTGATCAGTGCATGATCAGCCACGTGATCAGTGCATGATCAGTCACGTGATCAGTGCATGACCAGGCAGGTGATCAGTGCATGATCAGCCACGTGATCAGTGCATGATAGCCACGTGATCAGTGCATGATCAGTCACCTGATGGGTGTATGATCAGTCACGTGACCAGTACATGGTAGCTACATGATCATTGCATGATCAGCCACGTGAGTAGTGCATGATAGCCACGTGATCAGTGCATGATCAGTCACGTGATCAGTGCATGATCAGTCATGTGATCAGTGCATGATCAGGCACGTGATCAGTGCATGATCAGCCACGTGATCAGTGCATGATAGCCACGTGATCAGTGCATGATCAGTCACGTGATCAGTGCATGATCAGCCACGTGATCAGTGCATGATCAGCCACGTGATCAGTGCATGATCAGTCACGTGATCAGTGCATGATCAGTCACGTGATCAGTGCATGATAGCCACGTGATCAGTGCATGATCAGTCACGTGATCAGTGCATGATCAGTCACGTGATCAGTGCATGATCAGCCACGTGATCAGTGCATGATCAGCCACGTGATCAGTGCATGATCAGTTACGTGATCAGTGCATGATCAGTCACGTGACCAGTACATGGTAGCTGCGTGATCAGTGCATGATCAGCCACGTGATCAGTGCATGATAGCCACGTGATCAGTGCATGATCAGTCACGTGATCAGTGCATGATCAGTCACGTGATCAGTGCATGATCAGTCACGTGATCAGTGCATGATAGCCACGTGATCAGTGCATGATCAGTCACGTGATACGTGATCAGCCACGTGATCAGTGCATGATGAGCCACGTGATCAGTGCAGGATCAATTACGTGATCAGTGCATGATCAGTCACGTGACCAGTACATGGTTGCTACGTGATCGTTGCATGATCAGCCACGTGAGCAGAGCATGATAGCCACGTGATCAGTGCATGATCAGTCACGTGATCAGTACATGATCAGTCACGTGAACAGTGCATGATCATTTACGTGATCTGTGCATGATCAGTCACGTGACCAGTATATGGTAGCTACGTGATCATTCCATGACGAGCCACGTGAGCAGTGCATGATAGCCACGTGATGTGTGCATGATGAGTTACGTGAGCAGAGTATGATCAGCCACGTGATCAGTGCATGAGTGCCACGTGATCAGTGCATGATATGTCACGTGACAGGTGTGTGATCAGCCACGTGAACAGTGCATGTTCAGCCACGTGATCAGTGCATGATAGCCACGTGATCAGTGCATGATCAGTTACGTGAGCAGTGTATGATCAGCCACGTGATCAGTGCATGGTCAGACACGTGAACAGTGTATGATCAGCCACGTGATCAGTGCATGATATCCAAGTGATCAGTGCATGATCATCACGTGATCAGTGTATGATCAGCCACGTGAACAGTGCATGCTCAGTCACGTGATCAGGGCCTGCTGAGCTGCGTGATTACTGTCTGCTCATCTGCTTGACAATTGCCAGCTGAGCTGCACGATTCCTGCCTGTCATCTGCTTGACAATTGCCAGCTGTGCTGCGTAATTCCTGCCTGCTCAGCTGCTTGATTATTGCCAGCTGAGCAGCATGATTCCTCACACCTGAGTTCCATGATTATTGCCTGCTGACTGTTTGATTCGTGCCTACTCAGCTCTTTGTTTATTGCCTCCAGAGGCACATGATCAGTGTATGATAGCAAACATGATCAGCGCATGATCAGTCACATGATCAGCGCCATTAAGTCACGTGATCACTACATGATAGTCATGTGATCAGTCCATGCTCAGTCACGGTATCAGTGCATGATCAGCCACGTGATCAGTGCATGATCAGCCACGTGATCAGTGCATGATAGCCACGTGATCAGTGCATGATCAGTCACGTGATCAGTGCATGATCAGTCAGGTGATCAGTGCATGATCAGCCACGTGATCAGTGCATGATCAGTCACCTGATGGGTGTATGATCAGTCACGTGACCAGTACATGGTAGCTACATGATCATTGCATGATCAGCCACGTGAGTAGTGCATGATCAGCCACGTGATCAGTGCATGATCAGCCACGTGATCAGTGCATGATCAGCCATGATCAGTGCATGATCAGTCACGTGATCAGTGCATGATCAGCCACGTGATCAGTGCATGATCAGTCACGTGATCAGTGCATGATCAGCCACGTGATCAGTGCATGATCAGTCACGTGATCAGTGCATGATCAGTCACGTGATCAGTACATGATAGTCACGTGATCAGTGCATGATCAGCCACGTGATCAGTGCATGATAGCCACGTGATCAGTGCATGATCAGTCACGTGATCAGTGCATGATCAGTCACGTGACCAGTACATGGTAGCTGCGTGATCATGCATGATCAGCCACGTGATCAGTGCATGATAGCCACGTGATCAGTGCATGATCAGTCACGTGATCAGTGCATGATCAGTCACGTGATCAGTGCATGATCAGCCACGTGATCAGTGCATGATCAGTCACGTGATCAGTGCATGATCAGCCACGTGATCAGTGCATGATAGCCACGTGATCAGTGCATGATCAGTCACGTGATCAGTGCATGATCAGTCACGTGATCAGTGCATGATCAGCCACGTGATCAGTGCATGATAGCCACGTGATCAGTGCATGATCAGTCACGTGATCAGTGCATGATCAGCCACGTGATCAGTGCATGATCAGCCACGTGATCAGTGCATGATCAGCCACGTGATCAGTGCATGATAGCCACGTGATCAGTGCATGATCAGTCACGTGATCAGTGCATGATCAGCCACGTGATCAGTGCATGATCAGCCACGTGATCAGTGCATGATCAGCCACGTGATCAGTGCATGATAGCCACGTGATCAGTGCATGATCAGCCACGTGATCAGTGCATGATCAGTCACGTGATCAGTGCATGATCAGCCACGTGATCAGTGCATGATCAGCCACGTGATCAGTGCATGATCAGTCACGTGATCAGTGCATGATCAGCCACGTGATCAGTGCATGATCAGTCACGTGATCAGTGCATGATCAGCCACGTGATCAGTGCATGATAGCCACGTGATCAGTGCATGATCAGTCACGTGATCAGTGCATGATCAGTCACGTGATCAGTGCATGATAGCCACGTGATCAGTGCATGATAGCCACGTGATCAGTGCATGATCAGTCACGTGATCAGTGCATGATCAGCCACGTGATCAGTGCATGATCAGTCACGTGATCAGTGCATGATCAGCCACGTGATCAGTGCATGATCAGCCACGTGATCAGTGCATGATATCACGTGATCAGTGCATGATCAGTCACGTGATCAGTGCATGATAGCCACGTGATCAGTGCATGATCAGTCACGTGATCAGTGTATGATCAGCCACGTGAACAGTGCATGCTCAGTCACGTGATCAGGGCCTGCTGAGCTGCGTGATTACTGTCTGCTCATCTGCTTGACAATTGCCAGCTGAGCTGCACGATTCCTGCCTGTCATCTGCTTGACAATTGCCACCTGTGCTGCGTAATTCCTGCCTGCTCATCTACTTGATTATTGCCAGCTGAGCAGCATGATTTCTCAGAGCTGAGTTCCATGATTATAGCCTGCTGACTGTTTCATGCCTACTCAGCTCTATGTTCATTGCCTCCAGAGGCACATGATCAGTGTATGACACCAAACATGATCAGTGCATGATCAGTCACATGATCAGTGCATGATAAGCCACGTGATCAGTGCATGATCAGTCACGTGATCAGTGCATGATCAGTCACGTGATCAGTGCATGATAGCTGCGTGATCAGTGCATGATCAGCCACGTGATCAGTGCATGATAGCCACGTGATCAGTGCATGATCAGTCACGTGATCAGTGCATGATCAGCACGTGATCAGTGCATGATCAGCCACGTGATCAGTGCATGATCAGCCACGTGATCAGTGCATGATAGCCACGTGATCAGTGCATGATCAGTCACGTGATCAGTACATGATCAGTCACGTGATCAGTGCATGATCATTTACGTGATCAGTGCATGATCAGTCACGTGACCAGTATATGGTAGCTTCGTGATCATTCCATGACGAGCCACGTGAGCAGTGCATGATAGCCACGTGATGTGTGCATGATCAGTTACGTGAGCAGAGTATGATCAGCCACGTGATCAGTGCATGAGTGCCACGTGATCAGTGCATGATATGTCACGTGACAGGTGTGTGATCAGCCACGTGATCAGTGCATGTTCAGCCACGTGATCAGTGCATGATAGCCACGTGATCAGTGCATGATCAGTTACGTGAGCAGTGTATGATCAGCCACGTGATCAGTGCATGGTCAGACACGTGAACAGTGTATGATCAGCCACGTGATCAGTGCATGATATCCAAGTGATCAGTGCATGATCAATCACGTGATCAGTGTATGATCAGCCACGTGAACAGTGCATGCTCAGTCACGTGATCAGGGCCTGCTGAGCTGCGTGATTACTGTCTGCTCATCTGCTTGACAATTGCCAGCTGAGCTGCACGATTCCTGCCTGTCATCTGCTTGACAATTGCCAGCTGTGCTGCGTAATTCCTGCCTGCTCAGCTGCTTGATTATTGCCAGCTGAGCAGCATGATTCCTCACAGCTGAGTTCCATGATTATTGCCTGCTGACTGTTTGCTTCCTACTCAGCTCTTTGTTTATTGCCTCCAGAGGCACATGATCAGTGTATGATAGCAAACATGATCAGTGCATGATCAGTCACATGATCAGTGCATGATAAGCCACGTGATCAGTGCATGATCAGTCACGTGATCAGTGCATGATCAGTCATGTGATCAGTGCATGATAGCCACGTGATCAGTGCATGATCAGCCACGTGATCAGTGCATGATAGCCACGTGATCAGTGCATGATCAGTCACGTGATCAGTGCATGATAGCTACGTGATCAGTGCATGATCAGCCACGTGATCAGTGCATGATCAGCCACGTGATCAGTGCATGATCAGTCACGTGATCAGTGCATGATAGCTACGTGATCAGTGCATGATCAGCCACGTGATCAGTGCATGATAGCCACGTGATCAGTGCATGATAGCCACGTGATCAGTGCATGATCAGTCACGTGATCAGTGCATGATCAGTCACGTGATCAGTGCATGATCAGTCACGTGATCAGTGCATGATCAGTCACGTGATCAGTGCATGGTAGCCACGTGATCAGTGCATGATCAGCCACGTGATCAGTGCATGATAGCCACGTGATCAGTGCATGATCAGTCACGTGATCAGTGCATGATCAGCCACGTGATCAGTGCATGATGCCACGTGATCAGTGCATGATAGTCACGTGATCAGTGTGTGATCAGCCACGTGATCAGTGCATGATCAGCCACGTGATCAGTGCATGATAGCCACGTGATCAGTGCATGATCAGTCACGTGATCAGTGCATGATAGCCACGTGATCAGTGCATGATCAGCCACGTGATCAGTGCATGATCAGTCACGTGATCAGTGCATGATAGCTACGTGATCAGTGCATGATCAGCCACGTGATCAGTGCATGATCAGCCACGTGATCAGTGCATGATAGCCACGTGATCAGTGCATGATCAGTCACGTGATCAGTACATGATCAGTCACGTGAACAGTGCATGATCATTTACGTGATCTGTGCATGATCAGTCACGTGACCAGTATATGGTAGCTTCGTGATCATTCCATGAGCCACGTGAGCAGTGCATGATAGCCACGTGATGTGTGCATGATGAGTTACGTGAGCAGAGTATGATCAGCCACGTGATCAGTGCATGAGTGCCACGTGATCAGTGCATGATATGTCACGTGACAGGTGTGTGATCAGCCACGTGAACAGTGCATGTTCAGCCACGTGATCAGTGCATGATAGCCACGTGATCAGTGCATGATCAGTTACGTGAGCAGTGTATGATCAGCCACGTGATCAGTGCATGGTCAGACACGTGAACAGTGTATGATCAGCCACGTGATCAGTGCATGATATCCAAGTGATCAGTGCATGATCATCACGTGATCAGTGTATGATCAGCCACGTGAACAGTGCATGCTCAGTCACGTGATCAGGGCCTGCTGAGCTGCGTGATTACTGTCTGCTCATCTGCTTGACAATTGCCAGCTGAGCTGCACGATTCCTGCCTGTCATCTGCTTGACAATTGCCAGCTGTGCTGCGTAATTCCTGCCTGCTCAGCTGCTTGATTATTGCCAGCTGAGCAGCATGATTCCTCACACCTGAGTTCCATGATTATTGCCTGCTGACTGTTTGATTCGTGCCTACTCAGCTCTTTGTTTATTGCCTCCAGAGGCACATGATCAGTGTATGATAGCAAACATGATCAGCGCATGATCAGTCACATGATCAGCGCCATTAAGTCACGTGATCACTACATGATAGTCATGTGATCAGTCCATGCTCAGTCACGGTATCAGTGCATGATCAGCCACGTGATCAGTGCATGATCAGCCACGTGATCAGTGCATGATAGCCACGTGATCAGTGCATGATCAGTCACGTGATCAGTGCATGATCAGGCAGGTGATCAGTGCATGATCAGCCACGTGATCAGTGCATGATAGCCACGTGATCAGTGCATGATCAGTCACCTGATGGGTGTATGATCAGTCACGTGACCAGTACATGGTAGCTACATGATCATTGCATGATCAGCCACGTGAGTAGTGCATGATAGCCACGTGATCAGTGCATGATCAGTCACGTGATCAGTGCATGATCAGTCATGTGATCAGTGCATGATCAGGCACGTGATCAGTGCATGATCAGCCACGTGATCAGTGCATGATAGCCACGTGATCAGTGCATGATCAGTCACGTGATCAGTGCATGATCAGCCACGTGATCAGTGCATGATAGCCACGTGATCAGTGCATGATCAGTCACGTGATCAGTGCATGATCAGTCACGTGATCAGTGCATGATAGCCACGTGATCAGTGCATGATCAGTCACGTGATCAGTGCATGATCAGTCACGTGATCAGTGCATGATCAGCCACGTGATCAGTGCATGATCAGCCACGTGATCAGTGCATGATCAATTACGTGATCAGTGCATGATCAGTCACGTGACCAGTACATGGTAGCTACGTGATCATTGCATGATCAGCCACGTGATCAGTGCATGATAGCCACGTGATCAGTGCATGATCAGTCACGTGATCAGTGCATGATCAGTCACGTGATCAGTGCATGATCAGTCACGTGATCAGTGCATGATAGCCACGTGATCAGTGCATGATCAGTCACGTGATACGTGTGTGATCAGCCACGTGATCAGTGCATGATGAGCCACGTGATCAGTGCAGGATCAATTACGTGATCAGTGCATGATCAGTCACGTGACCAGTACATGGTTGCTACGTGATCGTTGCATGATCAGCCACGTGAGCAGAGCATGATAGCCACGTGATCAGTGCATGATCAGTCACGTGATCAGTACATGATCAGTCACGTGAACAGTGCATGATCATTTACGTGATCTGTGCATGATCAGTCACGTGACCAGTATATGGTAGCTACGTGATCATTCCATGACGAGCCACGTGAGCAGTGCATGATAGCCACGTGATGTGTGCATGATGAGTTACGTGAGCAGAGTATGATCAGCCACGTGATCAGTGCATGAGTGCCACGTGATCAGTGCATGATATGTCACGTGACAGGTGTGTGATCAGCCACGTGAACAGTGCATGTTCAGCCACGTGATCAGTGCATGATAGCCACGTGATCAGTGCATGATCAGTTACGTGAGCAGTGTATGATCAGCCACGTGATCAGTGCATGGTCAGACACGTGAACAGTGTATGATCAGCCACGTGATCAGTGCATGATATCCAAGTGATCAGTGCATGATCATCACGTGATCAGTGTATGATCAGCCACGTGAACAGTGCATGCTCAGTCACGTGATCAGGGCCTGCTGAGCTGCGTGATTACTGTCTGCTCATCTGCTTGACAATTGCCAGCTGAGCTGCACGATTCCTGCCTGTCATCTGCTTGACAATTGCCAGCTGTGCTGCGTAATTCCTGCCTGCTCAGCTGCTTGATTATTGCCAGCTGAGCAGCATGATTCCTCACACCTGAGTTCCATGATTATTGCCTGCTGACTGTTTGATTCGTGCCTACTCAGCTCTTTGTTTATTGCCTCCAGAGGCACATGATCAGTGTATGATAGCAAACATGATCAGCGCATGATCAGTCACATGATCAGCGCCATTAAGTCACGTGATCACTACATGATAGTCATGTGATCAGTCCATGCTCAGTCACGGTATCAGTGCATGATCAGCCACGTGATCAGTGCATGATCAGCCACGTGATCAGTGCATGATAGCCATGTGATCAGTGCATGATCAGTCACGTGATCAGTGCATGATCAGTCACGTGATCAGTGCATGATCAGCCACGTGATCAGTGCATGATCAGTCACCTGATGGGTGTATGATCAGTCACGTGACCTGTACATGGTAGCTACATGATCATTGCATGATCAGCCACGTGAGTAGTGCATGATCAGCCACGTGATCAGTGCATGATCAGCCACGTGATCAGTGCATGATCAGCATGTGATCAGTGCATGATCAGTCACGTGATCAGTGCATGATCAGCCACGTGATCAGTGCATGATCAGTCACGTGATCAGTGCATGATAGCCACGTGATCAGTGCATGATCAGTCACGTGATCAGTGCATGATCAGTCACGTGATCAGTACATGGTAGTCACGTGATCAGTGCATGATCAGCCACGTGATCAGTGCATGATAGCCACGTGATCAGTGCATGATCAGTCACGTGATCAGTGCATGATCAGTCACGTGACCAGTACATGGTAGCTGCGTGATCATGCATGATCAGCCACGTGATCAGTGCATGATAGCCACGTGATCAGTGCATGATCAGTCACGTGATCAGTGCATGATCAGTCACGTGATCAGTGCATGATCAGCCACGTGATCAGTGCATGATCAGTCACGTGATCAGTGCATGATCAGCCACGTGATCAGTGCATGATAGCCACGTGATCAGTGCATGATCAGTCACGTGATCAGTGCATGATCAGTCACGTGATCAGTGCATGATCAGCCACGTGATCAGTGCATGATAGCCACGTGATCAGTGCATGATCAGTCACGTGATCAGTGCATGATCAGCCACGTGATCAGTGCATGATCAGCCACGTGATCAGTGCATGATCAGCCACGTGATCAGTGCATGATAGCCACGTGATCAGTGCATGATCAGTCACGTGATCAGTGCATGATCAGCCACGTGATCAGTGCATGATCAGCCACGTGATCAGTGCATGATCAGCCACGTGATCAGTGCATGATAGCCACGTGATCAGTGCATGATCAGCCACGTGATCAGTGCATGATCAGTCACGTGATCAGTGCATGATCAGCCACGTGATCAGTGCATGATCAGCCACGTGATCAGTGCATGATCAGTCACGTGATCAGTGCATGATCAGCCACGTGATCAGTGCATGATCAGTCACGTGATCAGTGCATGATCAGCCACGTGATCAGTGCATGATAGCCACGTGATCAGTGCATGATCAGTCACGTGATCAGTGCATGATCAGTCACGTGATCAGTGCATGATAGCCACGTGATCAGTGCATGATAGCCACGTGATCAGTGCATGATCAGTCACGTGATCAGTGCATGATCAGCCACGTGATCAGTGCATGATCAGTCACGTGATCAGTGCATGATCAGCCACGTGATCAGTGCATGATCAGCCACGTGATCAGTGCATGACATCACGTGATCAGTGCATGATCAGTCACGTGATCAGTGCATGATAGCCACGTGATCAGTGCATGATCAGTCACGTGATCAGTGTATGATCAGCCACGTGAACAGTGCATGCTCAGTCACGTGATCAGGGCCTGCTGAGCTGCGTGATTACTGTCTGCTCATCTGCTTGACAATTGCCAGCTGAGCTGCACGATTCCTGCCTGTCATCTGCTTGACAATTGCCACCTGTGCTGCGTAATTCCTGCCTGCTCATCTGCTTGATTATTGCCAGCTGAGCAGCATGATTTCTCAGAGCTGAGTTCCATGATTATAGCCTGCTGACTGTTTCCTGCCTACTCAGCTCTATGTTCATTGCCTCCAGAGGCACATGATCAGTGTGACACCAAACATGATCAGCACATGATCAGTCACATGATCAGTGCATGATAAGCCACGTGATCAGTGCATGATCAGTCACGTGATCAGTGCATGATCAGTCACGTGATCAGTGCATGATAGCTGTGATCAGTGCATGATCAGCCACGTGATCAGTGCATGATAGCCACGTGATCAGTGCATGATCAGTCACGTGATCAGTGCATGATCAGCACGTGATCAGTGCATGATCAGCCACGTGATCAGTGCATGATCAGCCACGTGATCAGTGCATGATAGCCACGTGATCAGTGCATGATCAGTCACGTGATCAGTGCATGATCAGTCACGTGATCAGTGCATGATCATTTACGTGATCAGTGCATGATCAGTCACGTGACCAGTATATGGTAGCCGTGATCATTCCATGACGAGCCACGTGAGCAGTGCATGATAGCCACGTGATGTGTGCATGATCAGTTACGTGAGCAGAGTATGATCAGCCACGTGATCAGTGCATGAGTGCCACGTGATCAGTGCATGATATGTCACGTGACAGGTGTGTGATCAGCCACGTGAACAGTGCATGTTCAGCCACGTGATCAGTGCATGATAGCCACGTGATCAGTGCATGATCAGTTACGTGAGCAGTGTATGATCAGCCACGTGATCAGTGCATGGTCAGACACGTGAACAGTGTATGATCAGCCACGTGATCAGTGCATGATATCCAAGTGATCAGTGCATGATCAATCACGTGATCAGTGTATGATCAGCCACGTGAACAGTGCATGCTCAGTCACGTGATCAGGGCCTGCTGAGCTGCGTGATTACTGTCTGCTCATCTGCTTGACAATTGCCAGCTGAGCTGCACGATTCCTGCCTGTCATCTGCTTGACAATTGCCAGCTGTGCTGCGTAATTCCTGCCTGCTCAGCTGCTTGATTATTGCCAGCTGAGCAGCATGATTCCTCACAGCTGAGTTCCATGATTATTGCCTGCTGACTGTTTGATGCCTACTCAGCTCTTTGTTTATTGCCTCCAGAGGCACATGATCAGTGTATGATAGCAAACATGATCAGTGCATGATCAGTCACATGATCAGTGCATGATAAGCCACGTGATCAGTGCATGATCAGTCACGTGATCAGTGCATGATCAGTCATGTGATCAGTGCATGATAGCTGCGTGATCAGTGCATGATCAGCCACGTGATCAGTGCATGATAGCCACGTGATCAGTGCATGATCAGTCACGTGATCAGTGCATGATAGCTACGTGATCAGTGCATGATCAGCCACGTGATCAGTGCATGATCAGCCACGTGATCAGTGCATGATCAGTCACGTGATCAGTGCATGATGATCAGCATGTGATCAGTGCATGATCAGCCACGTGATCAGTGCATGATCAGTCACAGTGCCAGTCACGTGATCAGTGCATGTGATCAGTGCATGATCAGTCACGTGATCAGTGCATGATCAGCCACGTGATCAGTGCATGATGCCACGTGATCAGTGCATGATCAGTCACGTGATCAGTGCATGATCAGCCACGTGATCAGTGCATGATCAGCCACGTGATCAGTGCATGATAGCCACGTGATCAGTGCATGATCAGTCACGTGATCAGTGCATGATCAGCCACGTGATCAGTGCATGATCAGCCACGTGATCAGTGCATGATCAGTCACGTGATCAGTGCATGATAGCACGTGATCAGTGCATGATCAGCCACGTGATCAGTGCATGATCAGCCACGTGATCAGTGCATGATAGCCACGTGATCAGTGCATGATCAGTCACGTGATCAGTACATGATCAGTCACGTGAACAGTGCATGATCATTTACGTGATCTGTGCATGATCAGTCACGTGACCAGTATATGGTAGCCGTGATCATTCCATGACGAGCCACGTGAGCAGTGCATGATAGCCACGTGATGTGTGCATGATGAGTTACGTGAGCAGAGTATGATCAGCCACGTGATCAGTGCATGAGTGCCACGTGATCAGTGCATGATATGTCACGTGACAGGTGTGTGATCAGCCACGTGAACAGTGCATGTTCAGCCACGTGATCAGTGCATGATAGCCACGTGATCAGTGCATGATCAGTTACGTGAGCAGTGTATGATCAGCCACGTGATCAGTGCATGGTCAGACACGTGAACAGTGTATGATCAGCCACGTGATCAGTGCATGATATCCAAGTGATCAGTGCATGATCATCACGTGATCAGTGTATGATCAGCCACGTGAACAGTGCATGCTCAGTCACGTGATCAGGGCCTGCTGAGCTGCGTGATTACTGTCTGCTCATCTGCTTGACAATTGCCAGCTGAGCTGCACGATTCCTGCCTGTCATCTGCTTGACAATTGCCAGCTGTGCTGCGTAATTCCTGCCTGCTCAGCTGCTTGATTATTGCCAGCTGAGCAGCATGATTCCTCACACCTGAGTTCCATGATTATTGCCTGCTGACTGTTTGATTCGTGCCTACTCAGCTCTTTGTTTATTGCCTCCAGAGGCACATGATCAGTGTATGATAGCAAACATGATCAGCGCATGATCAGTCACATGATCAGCGCCATTAAGTCACGTGATCACTACATGATAGTCATGTGATCAGTCCATGCTCAGTCACGGTATCAGTGCATGATCAGCCACGTGATCAGTGCATGATCAGCCACGTGATCAGTGCATGATCAGCCACGTGATCAGTGCATGATCAGTCACGTGATCAGTGCATGATCAGGCACGTGATCAGTGCATGATCAGCCACGTGATCAGTGCATGATAGCCACGTGATCAGTGCATGATCAGTCACCTGATGGGTGTATGATCAGTCACGTGACCTGTACATGGTAGCTACATGATCATTGCATGATCAGCCACGTGAGTAGTGCATGATAGCCACGTGATCAGTGCATGATCAGTCACGTGATCAGTGCATGATCAGTCATGTGATCAGTGCATGATCAGGCACGTGATCAGTGCATGATCAGCCACGTGATCAGTGCATGATAGCCACGTGATCAGTGCATGATCAGTCACGTGATCAGTGCATGATCAGCCACGTGATCAGTGCATGATAGCCACGTGATCAGTGCATGATCAGTCACTGATCAGTGCATGATCAGTCACGTGATCAGTGCATGATAGCTACGTGATCAGTGCATGATCAGTCACGTGATCAGTGCATGATCAGCCACGTGATCAGTGCATGATCAGCCACGTGATCAGTGCATGATCAATTACGTGATCAGTGCATGATCAGTCACGTGATCAGTACATGGTAGCTACGTGATCAGTGCATGATCAGCCACGTGATCAGTGCATGATAGCCACGTGATCAGTGCATGATCAGTCACGTGATCAGTGCATGATCAGTCACGTGATCAGTGCATGATCAGTCACGTGATCAGTGCATGATCAGTCACGTGATCAGTGCATGATCAGTCACGTGATCAGTGCATGATAGCCACGTGATCAGTGCATGATCAGCCACGTGATCAGTGCATGATAGCCACGTGATCAGTGCATGATCAGTCACGTGATCAGTGCATGATCATCCACGTGATCAGTGCATGATCAGTCACGTGATCAGTGCATGATATAGACGTGATCAGTGCATGATCAGTCACGTGATCAGTGCATGATCAGCCACGTGATCAGTGCATGATAGCCACGTGATCAGTGCATGATAGCCAGTGATCAGTGCATGATCAGTCACGTGATCAGTGCATGATCAGCACGTGATCAGTGCATGATAGCCACGTGATCAGTGCATGATCAGTCACGTGATCAGTGCATGATCAGTCACGTGATCAGTGCATGATCAGCCACGTGATCAGTGCATGATCAGCCACGTGATCAGTGCATGATCAGTCACGTGATCAGTGCATGATCAGTCACGTGATCAGTGCATGATCAGTCACGTGACCAGTATGGTAGCTACGTGATCATTGCATGATCAGCCACGTGATCAGTGCATGATAGCCACGTGATCAGTGCATGATCAGTCACGTGATCAGTGCATGATCAGCCACGTGATCAGTGCATGATAGTCACGTGATCAGTGCATGATCAGCCACGTGATCAGTGCATGATCAGCCACGTGATCAGTGCATGATAGCCACGTGATCAGTGCATGATCAGTCACGTGATCAGTGCATGATCAGCCACGTGATCAGTGCATGATCAGCCACGTGATCAGTGCATGATCAGTTACGTGAGCAGTGTATGATCAGCCACGTGATCAGTGCATGGTCAGACACGTGAACAGTGTATGATCAGCCACGTGATCAGTGCATGATATCCAAGTGATCAGTGCATGATCAGTCACGTGATCAGTGTATGATCAGCCACGTGAACAGTGCATGCTCAGTCACGTGATCAGGGCCTGCTGAGCTGCGTGATTACTGTCTGCTCATCTGCTTGACAATTGCCAGCTGAGCTGCATGATTCCTGCCTGTCATCTGCTTGACAATTGCCAGCTGTGCTGCGTAATTCCTGCCTGCTCAGCTGCTTGATTATTGCCAGCTGAGCAGCATGATTCCTCACAGCTGAGTTCCATGATTATTGCCTGCTGACTGTTTGATTCGTGCCTACTCAGCTCTTTGTTTATTGCCTCCAGAGGCACATGATCAGTGTATGATAGCAAACATGATCAGCGCATGATCAGTCACATGATCAGCGCCATTAAGTCACGTGATCACTACATGATAGTCATGTGATCAGTCCATGCTCAGTCACGGTATCAGTGCATGATCAGCCACGTGATCAGTGCATGATAGCCACGTGATCAGTGCATGATAGCCACGTGATCAGTGCATGATCATCCACGTGATCAGTGCATGATAGCTACGTGATCAGTGCATGATCAGTCACGTGATCAGTGCATGATCAGGCACGTGATCAGTGCATGATCAGCCACGTGATCAGTGCATGATAGCCACGTGATCAGTGCATGATCAGTCACGTGATCAGTGCATGATCAGTCACGTGACCAGTACATGGTAGCTACGTGATCATTGCATGATCAGCCACGTGATCAGTGCATGATAGCCACGTGATCAGTGCATGATCAGTCACGTGATCAGTGCATGATCAGTCACGTGATCAGTGCATGATAGCCACGTGATCAGTGCATGATCAGCCACGTGATCAGTGCATGATCAGCCACGTGATCAGTGCATGATCAGTCACGTGATCAGTGCATGATCAGTCACGTGATCAGTGCATGATCAGCCACGTGATCAGTGCATGATCAGTCACGTGATCAGTGCATGATCAGCCACGTGATCAGTGCATGATAGCCACGTGATCAGTGCATGATCAGTCACGTGATCAGTGCATGATCAGTCACGTGATCAGTGCATGATCAGCCACGTGATCAGTGCATGATCAGCCACGTGATCAGTGCATGATCAGCCACGTGATCAGTGCATGATCAGTCACGTGATCAGTGCATGATCAGTCACGTGACCAGTGCATGATAGCTACGTGATCATTGCATGATCAGCCACGTGATCAGTGCATGATAGCCACGTGATCAGTGCATGATCAGTCACGTGATCAGTGCATGATCAGTCATGTGATCAGTGCATGATAGCTGCGTGATCATGCATGATCAGCCACGTGATCAGTGCATGATAGCCACGTGATCAGTGCATGATCAGTCACGTGATCAGTGCATGATCAGTCACGTGATCAGTGCATGATCAGCCACGTGATCAGTGCATGATCAGCCACGTGATCAGTGCATGATCAGAAACATGATCAATTACGTGATCAGTGCATGATCAGTCACGTGATCAGTGCATGGTAGCTACGTGATCAGTGCATGATCAGCACGTGATCAGTGCATGATAGCCACGTGATCAGTGCATGATCAGCCACGTGATCAGTGCATGATCAGTCACGTGATCAGTGCATGATCAGTCACGTGATCAGTGCATGATCAGCCACGTGATCAGTGCATGATCAGTCATGTGATCAGTGCATGATAGCCACGTGATCAGTGCATGATCAGTCACGTGATCAGTGCATGATCAGCCACGTGATCAGTGCATGATAGCCACGTGATCAGTGCATGATCAGCCACGTGATCAGTGCATGATCAGCCACGTGATCAGTGCATGATCAGCCACGTGATCAGTGCATGATCAGTCACGTGATCAGTGCATGATCAGCCACGTGATCAGTGCATGATCAGCCACGTGATCAGTGCATGATCAGCCACGTGATCAGTGCATGATCAGCCACGTGATCAGTGCATGATCAGTCACGTGATCAGTGCATGATCAGTCACGTGATCAGTGTATGATCAGCCACGTGAACAGTGCATGCTCAGTCACGTGATCAGGGCCTGCTGAGCTGCGTGATTACTGTCTGCTCATCTGCTTGACAATTGCCAGCTGAGCTGCACGATTCCTGCCTGTCATCTGCTTGACAATTGCCAGCTGTGCTGCGTAATTCCTGCCTGCTCAGCTGCTTGATTATTGCCAGCTGAGCAGCATGATTCCTCACAGCTGAGTTCCATGATTATTGCCTGCTGACTGATTCGTGCCTACTCAGCTCTTTGTTCATTGCCTCCAGAGGCACATGATCAGTGTATGATACCAAACATGATCAGCACATGATCAGTCACATGATCAGTGCATGATAAGCCACGTGATCAGTGCATGATCAGTCACGTGATCAGTGCATGATCAGTCACGTGATCAGTGCATGATCAGCACGTGATCAGTGCATGATCAGTCACGTGATCAGTGCATGATCAGTCACGTGATCAGTGCATGATCAGTCACGTGATCAGTGCATGATAGCCACGTGATCAGTGCATGATCAGCCACGTGATCAGTGCATGATAGCCACGTGATCAGTGCATGATCATCACGTGATCAGTGCATGATCAGCCACGTGATCAGTGCATGATCAGTCACGTGATCAGTGCATGATCAGTCACGTGATCATGTGTGATCAGCCACGTGATCAGTGCATGATCAGCCACGTGATCAGTGCATGATCAGTCACGTGATCAGTGCATGATCAGTCACGTGATCAGTGCATGGTAGCTACGTGATCAGTGCATGATCAGCCACGTGATCAGTGCATGATAGCCACGTGATCAGTGCATGATCAGCCACGTGATCAGTGCATGATCAGCCACGTGATCAGTGCATGATCAGCCACGTGATCAGTGCATGATCAGTCATGTATCAGTGCATGATAGCCCGTGATCAGTGCATGATCAGTCACGTGATCAGTGCATGATCAGCCACGTGATCAGTGCATGATCAGCCACGTGATCAGTGCATGATCAGCCACGTGATCAGTGCATGATCAGCCACGTGATCAGTGCATGATCAGCCACGTGATCAGTGCATGATCAGCCACGTGATCAGTGCATGATCAGCCACGTGATCAGTGCATGATCAGTCACGTGATCAGTGCATGATCAGTCACGTGATCAGTGTATGATCAGCCACGTGAACAGTGCATGCTCAGTCACGTGATCAGGGCCTGCTGAGCTGCGTGATTACTGTCTGCTCATCTGCTTGACAATTGCCAGCTGAGCTGCACGATTCCTGCCTGTCATCTGCTTGACAATTGCCAGCTGTGCTGCGTAATTCCTGCCTGCTCAGCTGCTTGATTATTGCCAGCTGAGCAGCATGATTTCTCAGAGCTGAGTTCCATGATTATTGCCTGCTGACTGATTCGTGCCTACTCAGCTCTTTGTTCATTGCCTCCAGAGGCACATGATCAGTGTATGATAGCAAACATGATCAGTGCATGATCAGTCACATGATCAGTGCATGATAAGCCACGTGATCAGTGCATGATCAATCATGTGATCAGTGCATGATCAGTCACGTGATCAGTGCATGGTAGCTACGTGATCAGTGCATGATCAGCCACGTGATCAGTGCATGATAGCCACGTGATCAGTGCATGATCAGTCACGTGATCAGTGCATGATCAGTCACGTGATCAGTGCATGATCAGTCACGTGATCAGTGCATGATCAGCCACGTGATCAGTGCATGATCAGTCATGTATCAGTGCATGATAGCCCGTGATCAGTGCATGATCAGTCCGTGATCAGTGCATGATCAGCCACGTGATCAGTGCATGATAGCCACGTGATCAGTGCATGATCAGCCACGTGATCAGTGCATGATAGCCACGTGATCAGTGCATGATCAGCCACGTGATCAGTGCATGATCAGTCACGTGATCAGTGCATGATCAGCCACGTGATCAGTGCATGATCAGCCACGTGATCAGTGCATGATCAGCCACGTGATCAGTGCATGATCAGCCACGTGATCAGTGCATGATCAGTCACGTGATCAGTGCATGATCAGTCACGTGATCAGTGTATGATCAGCCACGTGAACAGTGCATGCTCAGTCACGTGATCAGGGCCTGCTGAGCTGCGTGATTACTGTCTGCTCATCTGCTTGACAATTGCCAGCTGAGCTGCACGATTCCTGCCTGTCATCTGCTTGACAATTGCCAGCTGTGCTGCGTAATTCCTGCCTGCTCAGCTGCTTGATTATTGCCAGCTGAGCAGCATGATTTCTCACAGCTGAGTTCCATGATTATTGCCTGCTGACTGATTCGTGCCTACTCAGCTCTTTGTTCATTGCCTCCAGAGGCACATGATCAGTGTATGATAGCAAACATGATCAGCATGATCAGTCACATGATCAGTGCATGATAAGCCACGTGATCAGTGCATGATCAGTCATGTGATCAGTGCATGATCAGTCACGTGATCAGTGCATGGTAGCTGCGTGATCAGTGCATGATCAGCCACGTGATCAGTGCATGATAGCCACGTGATCAGTGCATGATCAGCCACGTGATCAGTGCATGATAGCCACGTGATCAGTGCATGATCAGTCACGTGATCAGTGCATGATCAGTCACGTGATCAGTGCATGATCAGTCACGTGATCAGTGCATGATCAGTCACGTGATCAGTGCATGATCAGTCACGTGATCAGTGCATGATAGCCACGTGATCAGTGCATGATCAGTCACGTGATCAGTGTGTGATCAGCCACGTGATCAGTGCATGATATCCACGTGATCAGTGCATGATAGCCACGTGATCAGTGCATGATCAGTCACGTGATCAGTGCATGATCAGTCACGTGATCAGTGCATGATCAGCCACGTGATCAGTGCATGATCAGCCACGTGATCAGTGCATGATCAATCACGTGATCAGTGCATGATCAGTCACGTGATCAGTGCATGATAGCTACGTGATCAGTGCATGATCAGCCACGTGATCAGTGCATGATAGCCACGTGATCAGTGCATGATCAGCCACGTGATCAGTGCATGATCAGCCACGTGATCAGTGCATGATCATCCACGTGATCAGTGCATGATCAGTCATGTGATCAGTGCATGATAGCCCGTGATCAGTGCATGATCAGTCACGTGATCAGTGCATGATCAGCCACGTGATCAGTGCATGATCAGCCACGTGATCAGTGCATGATCAGCCACGTGATCAGTGCATGATCAGTCACGTGATCAGTGCATGATCAGCCACGTGATCAGTGCATGATCAGTCACGTGATCAGTGCATGATCAGCCACGTGATCAGTGCATGATCAGTCACGTGATCAGTGCATGATAGCCACGTGATCAGTGCATGATCAGTCACGTGATCAGTGTGATCAGCCACGTGATCAGTGCATGATAGCCACGTGATCAGTGCATGATAGCCACGTGATCAGTGCATGATCAGTCACGTGATCAGTGCATGATCAGTCACGTGATCAGTGCATGATCAGCCACGTGATCAGTGCATGATCAGCCACGTGATCAGTGCATGATCAGTTACGTGATCAGTGCATGATCAGTCACGTGATCAGTGCATGGTAGCTACGTGATCAGTGCATGATCAGCCACGTGATCAGTGCATGATAGCCACGTGATCAGTGCATGATCAGTCACGTGATCAGTGCATGATCAGCCACGTGAACAGTGCATGATCAGTCACGTGATCAGGGCCTGCTGAGCTGCGTGATTACTGTCTGCTCATCTGCTTGACAATTGCCAGCTGAGCTGCACGATCCTGCCTGTCATCTGCTTGACAATTGCCAGCTGTGCTGCGTAATTCCTGCCTGCTCAGCTGCTTGATTATTGCCAGCTGAGCAGCATGATTTCTCAGAGCTGAGTTCCATGATTATAGCCTGCTGACTGTTTCATGCCTACTCAGCTCTTTGTTCATTGCCTCCAGAGGCACATGATCAGTGTATGACACCAAACATGATCAGTGCATGATCAGTCACATGATCAGTGCATGATAAGCCACGTGATCAGTGCATGATCAGTCACGTGATCAGTGCATGATCAGTCACGTGATCAGTGCATGATAGCCACGTGATCAGTGCATGATCAGCCACGTGATCAGTGCATGATCAGCCACGTGATCAGTGCATGATCAGTCACGTGATCAGTGCATGATCAGCCACGTGATCAGTGCATGATCAGCCACGTGATCAGTGCATGATCAGCCACGTGATCAGTGCATGCTCAGTCACGTGATCAGGGCCTGCTGAGCTGCGTGATTACTGTCTGCTCATCTGCTTGACAATTGCCAGCTGAGCTGCACGATTCCTGCCTGTCATCTGCTTGACAATTGCCAGCTGTGCTGCGTAATTCCTGCCTGCTCAGCTGCTTGATCATTGCCAGCTGAGCAGCATGATTCCTCACACCTGAGTTCCATGATTATTGCCTGCTGACTGTTTGATTCGTGCCTACTCAGCTCTTTGTTTATTGCCTCCAGAGGCACATGATCAGTGTATGATAGCAAACATGATCAGTGCATGATCAGTCACATGATCAGTGCCATTAAGTCACGTGATCACTACATGATAGTCATGTGATCAGTCCATGCTCAGTCACGGTATCAGTGCATGATCAGCCACGTGATCAGTGCATGATCAGCCACGTGATCAGTGCATGATCAGCCACGTGATCAGTGCATGATCAGTCACGTGATCAGTGCATGATCAGGCACGTGATCAGTGCATGATCAGCCACGTGATCAGTGCATGATAGCCACGTGATCAGTGCATGATCAGTCACCTGATGGGTGTATGATCAGTCACGTGACCAGTACATGGTAGCTACATGATCATTGCATGATCAGCCACGTGAGTAGTGCATGATAGCCACGTGATCAGTGCATGATCAGTCACGTGATCAGTGCATGATCAGTCATGTGATCAGTGCATGATCAGGCACGTGATCAGTGCATGATCAGCCACGTGATCAGTGCATGATAGCCACGTGATCAGTGCATGATCAGTCACGTGATCAGTGCATGATCAGCCACGTGATCAGTGCATGATAGCCACGTGATCAGTGCATGATCAGTCACTGATCAGTGCATGATCAGTCACGTGATCAGTGCATGATAGCTACGTGATCAGTGCATGATCAGTCACGTGATCAGTGCATGATCAGCCACGTGATCAGTGCATGATCAGCCACGTGATCAGTGCATGATCAATTACGTGATCAGTGCATGATCAGTCACGTGATCAGTGCATGGTAGCTACGTGATCAGTGCATGATCAGCCACGTGATCAGTGCATGATAGCCACGTGATCAGTGCATGATCAGTCACGTGATCAGTGCATGATCAGTCACGTGATCAGTGCATGATCAGTCACGTGATCAGTGCATGATCAGTCACGTGATCAGTGCATGATCAGTCACGTGATCAGTGCATGATAGCTACGTGATCAGTGCATGATCAGCCACGTGATCAGTGCATGATAGCCACGTGATCAGTGCATGATCAGTCACATGATCAGTGTATGATCATCCACGTGATCAGTGCATGATCAGTCATGTGATCAGTGCATGATATAGACGTGATCAGTGCATGATCAGTCACGTGATCAGTGCATGATCAGCCACGTGATCAGTGCATGATCAGCCACGTGATCAGTGCATGATAGCCAGTGATCAGTGCATGATCAGTCACGTGATCAGTGCATGATCAGCACGTGATCAGTGCATGATAGCCACGTGATCAGTGCATGATCAGTCACGTGATCAGTGCATGATCAGTCACGTGATCAGTGCATGATCAGCCACGTGATCAGTGCATGATCAGTCACGTGATCAGTGCATGATCAGTCACGTGATCAGTGCATGATCAGTCACGTGATCAGTGCATGATCAGCCACGTGATCAGTGCATGATAGCCACGTGATCAGTGCATGATCAGTCACGTGATCAGTGCATGATCAGTCACGTGATCAGTGCATGATCAGCCACGTGATCAGTGCATGATCAGCCACGTGATCAGTGCATGATCAGCCACGTGATCAGTGCATGATCAGCCACGTGATCAGTGCATGATCAGTCACGTGATCAGTGCATGATCAGTCACGTGATCAGTGCATGATCAGTCACGTGATCAGTGCATGATCAGTCACGTGATCAGTATATGATAGCTACGTGATCATTGCATGATCAGCCACGTGATCAGTGCATGATAGCCACGTGATCAGTGCATGATCAGTCACGTGATCAGTGCATGATCAGCCACGTGATCAGTGCATGATAGTCACGTGACAGTGCATGATCAGCCACGTGATCAGTGCATGATCAGCCACGTGATCAGTGCATGATAGCCACGTGATCAGTGCATGATCAGTCACGTGATCAGTGCATGATCAGCCACGTGATCAGTGCATGATCAGCCACGTGATCAGTGCATGATCAGTTACGTGAGCAGTGTATGATCAGCCACGTGATCAGTGCATGGTCAGACACGTGAACAGTGTATGATCAGCCACGTGATCAGTGCATGATATCCAAGTGATCAGTGCATGATCAATCACGTGATCAGTGTATGATCAGCCACGTGAACAGTGCATGCTCAGTCACGTGATCAGGGCCTGCTGAGCTGCGTGATTACTGTCTGCTCATCTGCTTGACAATTGCCAGCTGAGCTGCATGATTCCTGCCTGTCATCTGCTTGACAATTGCCAGCTGTGCTGCGTAATTCCTGCCTGCTCAGCTGCTTGATTATTGCCAGCTGAGCAGCATGATTCCTCACAGCTGAGTTCCATGATTATTGCCTGCTGACTGTTTGATTCGTGCCTACTCAGCTCTTTGTTTATTGCCTCCAGAGGCACATGATCAGTGTATGATAGCAAACATGATCAGCGCATGATCAGTCACATGATCAGCGCCATTAAGTCACGTGATCACTACATGATAGTCATGTGATCAGTCCATGCTCAGTCACGGTATCAGTGCATGATCAGCCACGTGATCAGTGCATGATAGCCACGTGATCAGTGCATGATCAGCCACGTGATCAGTGCATGATCAGTGATCAGTGCATGCTAGTGATCAGTGCATGATCAGTCACGTGATCAGTGCATGATCAGGCACGTGATCAGTGCATGATCAGCCACGTGATCAGTGCATGATAGCCACGTGATCAGTGCATGATCAGTCACGTGATCAGTGCATGATCAGTCACGTGACCAGTACATGGTAGCTACGTGATCATTGCATGATCAGCCACGTGATCAGTGCATGATAGCCACGTGATCAGTGCATGATCAGTCACGTGATCAGTGCATGATCAGTCACGTGATCAGTGCATGATCAGCCACGTGATCAGTGCATGATAGCCACGTGATCAGTGCATGATCAGTTACGTGATCAGTGCATGATCAGCCACGTGATCAGTGCATGATCAGACACGTGATCAGTGTATGATCAGCCACGTGATCAGTGCATGATATCCACGTGATCAGTGCATGATCATCACGTGATCAGTGTATGATCAGCCACGTGAACAGTGCATGCTCAGTCACGTGATCAGGGCCTGCTGAGCTGCGTGATTACTGTCTGCTCATCTGCTTGACAATTGCCAGCTGAGCTGCATGATTCCTGCCTGTCATCTGCTTGACAATTGCCAGCTGTGCTGCATAATTCCTGCCTGCTCAGCTGCTTGATTATTGCCAGCTGAGCAGCATGATTCCTCACAGCTGAGTTCCATGATTATTGCCTGCTGACTGATTTGTGCCTACTCAGCTCTTTGTTTATTGCCTCCAGAGGCACATGATCAGTGTATGATAGCAAACATGATCAGTGCATGATCAGTCACATGATCAGTGCCATTAAGTCACGTGATCAGTGCATGATAGTCATGTGATCAGTCCATGATCAGTCACGGTATCAGTGCATGATCAGCCACGTGATCAGTGCATGATCAGCCACGTGATCAGTGCATGATAGCCACGTGATCAGTGCATGATCAGTCACGTGATCAGTGCATGATCAGGCACGTGATCAGTGCATGATCAGCCACGTGATCAGTGCATGATCAGTCACCTGATCAGTGTATGATCAGTCACGTGACCAGTACATGGTAGCTACATGATCATTGCATGATCAGCCACGTGAGTAGTGCATGATAGCCACGTGATCAGTGCATGATCAGTCACGTGATCAGTGCATGATCAGTCATGTGATCAGTGCATGATCAGGCACGTGATCAGTGCATGATCAGCCACGTGATCAGTGCATGATAGCCACGTGATCAGTGCATGATCAGTCACGTGATCAGTGCATGATCAGCCACGTGATCAGTGCATGATAGCCACGTGATCAGTGCATGATCAGTTACGTGATCAGTGTATGATCAGCCACGTGATCAGTGCATGGTCAGACACGTGATCAGTGTATGATCAGCCACGTGATCAGTGCATGATATCCAAGTGATCAGTGCATGATCAATCACGTGATCAGTGTATGATCAGCCACGTGAACAGTGCATGCTCAGTCACGTGATCAGGGCCTGCTGAGCTGCGTGATTACTGTCTGCTCATCTGCTTGACAATTGCCAGCTGAGCTGCACGATTCCTGCCTGTCATCTGCTTGACAATTGCCAGCTGTGCTGCGTAATTCCTGCCTGCTCAGCTGCTTGATTATTGCCAGCTGAGCAGCATGATTCCTCACACCTGAGTTCCATGATTATTGCCTGCTGACTGTTTGATTCGTGCCTACTCAGCTCTTTGTTTATTGCCTCCAGAGGCACATGATCAGTGTATGATAGCAAACATGATCAGTGCATGATCAGCCACGTGATCAGTGCATGATAGCACGTGATCAGTGCATGATCAGTCACGTGATCAGTGCATGATCAGTCACGTGATCAGTGCATGATCAGCCACGTGATCAGTGCATGATCAGTCACGTGATCAGTGCATGATCAGTCACGTGATCAGTGCATGGTAGCTACGTGATCAGTGCATGATCAGCCACGTGATCAGTGCATGATAGCCACGTGATCAGTGCATGATCAGTCACGTGATCAGTGCATGATCAGTCACGTGATCAGTGCATGATCAGCACGTGATCAGTGCATGATCAGCCACGTGATCAGTGCATGATAGCCACGTGATCAGTGCATGATCAGTCACGTGATCAGTGCATGATCAGCCACGTGATCAGTGCATGATAGCCACGTGATCAGTGCATGATCAGTCACGTGATCAGTGCATGATCAGCCACGTGATCAGTGCATGATCAGCCACGTGATCAGTGCATGATCAGTCACGTGATCAGTGCATGATCAGTCACGTGACCAGTGCATGGTAGCTACGTGATCAGTGCATGATCAGCCACGTGATCAGTGCATGATAGCCACGTGATCAGTGCATGATCAGTCACGTGATCAGTGCATGATCAGTCATGTGATCAGTGCATGATCAGGCACGTGATCAGTGCATGATCAGCCACGTGATCAGTGCATGATAGCCACGTGATCAGTGCATGATCAGTCACGTGATCAGTGCATGATCAGTCACGTGATCAGTGCATGATCAGCCACGTGATCAGTGCATGATCAGCCACGTGATCAGTGCATGATCAGCCACGTGATCAGTGCATGATCAGTCACGTGATCAGTGCATGATCATTCACGTGACCAGTACATGGTAGCTACGTGATCATTGCATGATCAGCCACGTGATCAGTGCATGATAGCCACGTGATCAGTGCATGATCAGTCACGTGATCAGTGCATGATCAGTCATGTGACCAGTACATGGTAGCTGCGTGATCATGCATGATCAGTCACGTGATCAGTGCATGATAGCCACGTGATCAGTGCATGATCAGTCACGTGATCAGTGCATGATCAGTCACGTGATCAGTGCATGATCAGCCACGTGATCAGTGCATGATCAGTCACGTGATCAGTGCATGATCAGCCACGTGATCAGTGCATGATAGCCACGTGATCAGTGCATGATCAGTCACGTGATCAGTGCATGATCAGTCACGTGATCAGTGCATGATCAGCCACGTGATCAGTGCATGATCAGCCACGTGATCAGTGCATGATCAGCCACGTGATCAGTGCATGATCAGTCACGTGATCAGTGCATGATCATTCACGTGACCAGTACATGGTAGCTACGTGATCATTGCATGATCAGCCACGTGATAGTGCATGATAGCCACGTGATCAGTGCATGATCAGTCACGTGATCAGTGCATGATCAGTCATGTGACCAGTGCATGGTAGCTGCGTGATCATGCATGATCAGTCACGTGATCAGTGCATGATAGCCACGTGATCAGTGCATGATCAGTCACGTGATCAGTGCATGATCAGTCACGTGATCAGTGCATGATCAGCCACGTGATCAGTGCATGATCAGCCACGTGATCAGTGCATGATCAGTCACGTGATCAGTGCATGATCAGCCACGTGATCAGTGCATGATCAGAAACATGATCAATTACGTGATCAGTGCATGATCAGTCACGTGATCAGTACATGGTAGCTACGTGATCATTGCATGATCAGCACGTGATCAGTGCATGATAGCCACGTGATCAGTGCATGATCAGCCACGTGATCAGTGCATGATCAGTCACGTGATCAGTGCATGATCATCCACGTGATCAGTGCATGATCAGTCATGTAGTCAATGCATGATAGCCCGTGATCAGTGCATGATCAGTCCCGTGATCAGTGCATGATCAGCCACGTGATCAGTGCATGATAGCTACGTGATCAGTGCATGATCAGCCACGTGATCAGTGCATGATAGCCACGTGATCAGTGCATGATCAGCCACGTGATCAGTGCATGATCAGTCACGTGATCAGTGCATGATCAGCCACGTGATCAGTGCATGATCAGTCACGTGATCAGTGCATGATCAGCCACGTGATCAGTGCATGATAGCCACGTGATCAGTGCATGATCAGTCACGTGATCAGTGCATGATCATCCACGTGATCAGTGCATGATCAGTCACGTGATCAGTGCATGATATAGACGTGATCAGTGCATGATCAGTCACGTGATCAGTGCATGATCAGCCACGTGATCAGTGCATGATAGCCACGTGATCAGTGCATGATAGCCAGTGATCAGTGCATGATCAGTCACGTGATCAGTGCATGATCAGCCACGTGATCAGTGCATGATAGCCACTGATCAGTGCATGATCAGTCACGTGATCAGTGCATGATCAGTCACGTGATCAGTGCATGATCAGCCACGTGATCAGTGCATGATCAGCCACGTGATCAGTGCATGATCAGTCACGTGATCAGTGCATGATCAGTCACGTGATCAGTGCATGATCAGTCACGTGATCAGTGCATGATCAGCCACGTGATCAGTGCATGATAGCCACGTGATCAGTGCATGATCAGTCACGTGATCAGTGCATGATCAGTCACGTGATCAGTGCATGATCAGCCACGTGATCAGTGCATGATCAGTCACGTGATCAGTGCATGATCAGTCACGTGATCAGTGCATGATCAGTCACGTGATCAGTGCATGATCAGTCACGTGACCAGTATATGGTAGCTACGTGATCATTGCATGATCAGCCACGTGATCAGTGCATGATAGCCACGTGATCAGTGCATGATCAGTCACGTGATCAGTGCATGATCAGCCACGTGATCAGTGCATGATAGTCACGTGATCAGTGCATGATCAGCCACGTGATCAGTGCATGATCAGCCACGTGATCAGTGCATGATAGCCACGTGATCAGTGCATGATCAGTCACGTGATCAGTGCATGATCAGCCACGTGATCAGTGCATGATCAGCCACGTGATCAGTGCATGATCAGTTACGTGATCAGTGTATGATCAGCCACGTGATCAGTGCATGGTCAGACACGTGAACAGTGTATGATCAGCCACGTGATCAGTGCATGATATCCAAGTGATCAGTGCATGATCAGTCACGTGATCAGTGTATGATCAGCCACGTGAACAGTGCATGCTCAGTCACGTGATCAGGGCCTGCTGAGCTGCGTGATTACTGTCTGCTCATCTGCTTGACAATTGCCAGCTGAGCTGCATGATTCCTGCCTGTCATCTGCTTGACAATTGCCAGCTGTGCTGTGTAATTCCTGCCTGCTCAGCTGCTTGATTATTGCCAGCTGAGCAGCATGATTCCTCACAGCTGAGTTCCATGATTATTGCCTGCTGACTGTTTGATTCGTGCCTACTCAGCTCTTTGTTTATTGCCTCCAGAGGCACATGATCAGTGTATGATAGCAAACATGATCAGCGCATGATCAGTCACATGATCAGCGCCATTAAGTCACGTGATCACTACATGATAGTCATGTGATCAGTCCATGCTCAGTCACGGTATCAGTGCATGATCAGCCACGTGATCAGTGCATGATAGCCACGTGATCAGTGCATGATAGCCACGTGATCAGTGCATGATCATCCACGTGATCAGTGCATGATAGCTACGTGATCAGTGCATGATCAGTCACGTGATCAGTGCATGATCAGTCACGTGATCAGTGCATGATCAGCCACGTGATCAGTGCATGATAGCCACGTGATCAGTGCATGATCAGTCACGTGATCAGTGCATGATCAGTCACGTGACAGGTACATGATAGCTACGTGATCAGTGCATGATCAGCCACGTGATCAGTGCATGATCAGTCACGTGATCAGTGCATGATCAGTCACGTGATCAGTGCATGATCAGCCACGTGATCAGTGCATGATAGCCACGTGATCAGTGCATGATCAGTTACGTGATCAGTGCATGATCAGCCACGTGATCAGTGCATGATCAGACACGTGATCAGTGTATGATCAGCCACGTGATCAGTGCATGATAGCCACGTGATCAGTGCATGATCATCACGTGATCAGTGTATGATCAGCCACGTGATCAGTGCATGCTCTGTCACGTGATCAGGGCCTGCTGAGCTGCGTGATTACTGTCTGCTCATCTGCTTGACAATTGCCAGCTGAGCTGCATGATTCCTGCCTGTCATCTGCTTGACAATTGCCAGCTGTGCTGCATAATTCCTGCCTGCTCAGCTGCTTGATTATTGCCAGCTGAGCAGCATGATTCCTCACAGCTGAGTTCCATGATTATTGCCTGCTGACTGATTTGTGCCTACTCAGCTCTTTGTTTATTGCCTCCAGAGGCACATGATCAGTGTATGATAGCAAACATGATCAGTGCATGATCAGTCACATGATCAGTGCCATTAAGTCACGTGATCAGTACATGATAGTCATGTGATCAGTCCATGCTCAGTCACGTATCAGTGCATGATCAGCCACGTGATCAGTGCATGATCAGCCACGTGATCAGTGCATGATAGCCACGTGATCAGTGCATGATCAGTCACGTGATCAGTGCATGATCAGGCACGTGATCAGTGCATGATCAGCCACGTGATCAGTGCATGATCAGTCACGTGATCAGTGCATGATCAGTCACGTGACCAGTACATGGTAGCTACATGATCATTGCATGATCAGCCACGTGAGTAGTGCATGATAGCCACGTGATCAGTGCATGATCAGTCACGTGATCAGTGCATGATCAGTCATGTGATCAGTGCATGATCAGCCACGTGATCAGTGCATGATCAGCCACGTGATCAGTGCATGATAGCCACGTGATCAGTGCATGATCAGTCACGTGATCAGTGCATGATCAGCCACGTGATCAGTGCATGATAGCCACGTGATCAGTGCATGATCAGTTACGTGATCAGTGTATGATCAGCCACGTGATCAGTGCATGGTCAGACACGTGATCAGTGTATGATCAGCCACGTGATCAGTGCATGATATCCAAGTGATCAGTGCATGATCAATCACGTGATCAGTGTATGATCAGCCACGTGAACAGTGCATGCTCAGTCACGTGATCAGGGCCTGCTGAGCTGCGTGATTACTGTCTGCTCATCTGCTTGACAATTGCCAGCTGAGCTGCACGATTCCTGCCTGTCATCTGCTTGACAATTGCCACCTGTGCTGCATAATTCCTGCCTGCTCATCTGCTTGATTATTGCCAGCTGAGCAGCATGATTCCTCAGAGGTGAGTTCCATGATTATAGCCTGCTGACTGATTCGTGCCTACTCAGCTCTTTGTTCATTGCCTCCAGAGGCACATGATCAGTGTATGATAGCAAACATGATCAGTGCATGATCAGTCACATGATCAGTGCATGATAAGCCACGTGATCAGTGCATGATCAGTCATGTGATCAGTGCATGATCAGTCACGTGATCAGTGCATGATAGCCACGTGATCAGTGCATGATCAGCCACGTGATCAGTGCATGATAGCCACGTGATCAGTGCATGATCAGTCACGTGATCAGTGCATGATCAGTCACGTGATCAGTGCATGATCAGTCACGTGATCAGTGCATGATCAGCCACGTGATCAGTGCATGATCAGTCACCTGATCAGTGCATGATCAGTCACGTGATCAGTGCATGGTAGCTACGTGATCATTGCATGATCAGCCACGTGATCAGTGCATGATAGCCACGTGATCAGTGCATGATCAGCCACGTGATCAGTGCATGATCAGTCACGTGATCAGTGCATGATAGCTACGTGATCAGTGCATGATCAGCCACGTGATCAGTGCATGATAGCCACGTGATCAGTGCATGATAGCCACGTGATCAGTGCATGATAGCCACGTGATCAGTGCATGATCAGTCACGTGATACATGTGTGATCAGCCACGTGATCAGTGCATGATGAGCCACGTGATCAGTGCATGATCAATTACGTGATCAGTGCATGATCAGTCACGTGACCAGTACATGGTTGCCACGTGATCATGCATGATCAGCCACGTGAGCAGTGCATGATAGCCACGTGATCAGTGCATGATCAGTCACGTGATCAGTACATGATCAGTCACGTGAACAGTGCATGATCATTTACGTGATCTGTGCATGATCAGTCACGTGACCAGTATATGGTAGCTACGTGATCATTCCATGACGAGCCACGTGAGCAGTGCATGATAGCCACGTGATGTGTGCATGATCAGTTACGTGAGCAGAGTATGATCAGCCACGTGATCAGTGCATGAGTGCCACGTGATCAGTGCATGATGTCACGTGACAGTGTGTGATCAGCCACGTGAACAGTGCATGTTCAGCCACGTGATCAGTGCATGATAGCCACGTGATCAGTGCATGATCAGTTACGTGAGCAGTGTATGATCAGCCACGTGATCAGTGCATGGTCAGACACGTGAACAGTGTATGATCAGCCACGTGATCAGTGCATGATATCCAAGTGATCAGTGCATGATCATCACGTGATCAGTGTATGATCAGCCACGTGAACAGTGCATGCTCAGTCACGTGATCAGGGCCTGCTGAGCTGCGTGATTACTGTCTGCTCATCTGCTTGACAATTGCCAGCTGAGCTGCATGATTCCTGCCTGTCATCTGCTTGACAATTGCCAGCTGTGCTGCGTAATTCCTGCCTGCTCAGCTGCTTGATTATTGCCAGCTGAGCAGCATGATTCCTCACACCTGAGTTCCATGATTATTGCCTGCTGACTGTTTGATTCTGCCTACTCAGCTCTTTGTTTATTGCCTCCAGAGGCACATGATCAGTGTATGATAGCAAACATGATCAGTGCATGATCAGTCACGTGATCAGTGCATGATAGTCACGTGATCAGTGCATGATAGTCACGTGATCAGTGCATGATCAGTCACGTGATCAGTGCATGATCAGCCACGTGATCAGTGCATGATCAGTCACGTGATCAGTGTATGATCAGTCACGTGATCAGTGCATGGTAGCTACATGATCAGTGCATGATCAGCCACGTGATCAGTGCATGATAGCCACGTGATCAGTGCATGATCAGTCACGTGATCAGTGCATGATCAGTCACGTGATCAGTGCATGATCAGGCACGTGATCAGTGCATGATCAGCCACGTGATCAGTGCATGATAGCCACGTGATCAGTGCATGATCAGTCACGTGATCAGTGCATGATCAGCCACGTGATCAGTGCATGATAGCCACGTGATCAGTGCATGATCAGCCACGTGAGCAGTGCATGATCAGCCACGTGATCAGTGCATGATCAGACACGTGATCAGTGCATGATCAGCCACGTGATCAGTGCATGATATCCACGTGATCAGTGCATGATCAGTCACGTGATCAGTGTATGATCAGCCACGTGATCAGTGCATGCTCAGTCACGTGATCAGGGCCTGCTGAGCTGCGTGATTACTGTCTGCTCATCTGCTTGACAATTGCCAGCTGAGCTGCACGATTCCTGCCTGTCATCTGCTTGACAATTGCCACCTGTGCTGCATAATTCCTGCCTGCTCATCTACTTGATTATTGCCAGCTGAGCAGCATGATTTCTCAGAGCTGAGTTCCATGATTATAGCCTGCTGACTGATTCGTGCCTACTCAGCTCTATGTTCATTGCCTCCAGAGGCACATGATCAGTGTATGACACCAAACATGATCAGTGCATGATCAGTCACATGATCAGTGCATGATAAGCCACGTGATCAGTGCATGATCAGTCACGTGATCAGTGCATGATCAGTCACGTGATCAGTGCATGATAGCCACGTGATCAGTGCATGATCAGCCACGTGATCAGTGCATGATAGCCACGTGATCAGTGCATGATCAGTCACGTGATCAGTGCATGATCAGTCACGTGATCAGTGCATGATCAGTCACGTGATCAGTGCATGATCAGTCACGTGATCAGTGCATGATCAGTCACGTGATCAGTGCATGATCAGCCACGTGATCAGTGCATGATCAGCCACGTGATCAGTGCATGATCAGCCACGTGATCAGTGCATGATCAGTCACGTGATCAGTGCATGATCAGCCACGTGATCAGTGCATGATAGCTACGTGATCAGTGCATGATCAGTCACGTGATCAGTGCATGATCAGCCACGTGATCAGTGCATGATCAGCCACGTGATCAGTGCATGATCAGTCACGTGATCAGTGCATGATCAGTCACGTGACCAGTATGGTAGCTACGTGATCAGTGCATGATCAGCCACGTGATCAGTGCATGATAGCCACGTGATCAGTGCATGATCAGTCACGTGATCAGTGCATGATCAGTCATGTGATCAGTGCATGATCAGTCACGTGATCAGTGCATGATCAGCCACGTGATCAGTGCATGATAGCCACGTGATCAGTGCATGATCAGTCACGTGATCAGTGCATGATCAGTCACGTGATCAGTGCATGATCAGCCACGTGATCAGTGCATGATCAGCCACGTGATCAGTGCATGATCAGCCACGTGATCAGTGCATGATCAGTCACGTGATGGGTGTATGATCATTCACGTGACCTGTACATGGTAGCTACATGATCATTGCATGATCAGCCACGTGAGTAGTGCATGATAGCCACGTGATCAGTGCATGATCAGTCACGTGATCAGTGCATGATCAGTCATGTGACCAGTACATGGTAGCTGCGTGATCATGCATGATCAGCCACGTGAGCAGTGCATGATAGCCACGTGATCAGTGCATGATCAGTCACGTGATCAGTGCATGATCAGTCACGTGATCAGTGCATGATCAGCCACGTGATCAGTGCATGATCAGGCACGTGATCAGTGCATGTCCAGCCACGTGATCAGTGCATGATAGCCACGTGATCAGTGCATGATCAGTCACGTGATCAGTGCATGATCAGTCACGTGATCAGTGCATGATCAGCCACGTGATCAGTGCATGATCAGCCACGTGATCAGTGCATGATCAGCCACGTGATCAGTGCATGATCAGTCACGTGATCAGTGCATGATCATTCACGTGACCAGTACATGGTAGCTACGTGATCATTGCATGATCAGCCACGTGATAGTGCATGATAGCCACGTGATCAGTGCATGATCAGTCACGTGATCAGTGCATGATCAGTCACGTGACCAGTGCATGGTAGCTGCGTGATCATGCATGATCAGTCACGTGATCAGTGCATGATAGCCACGTGATCAGTGCATGATCAGTCACGTGATCAGTGCATGATCAGTCACGTGATCAGTGCATGATCAGCCACGTGATCAGTGCATGATCAGCCACGTGATCAGTGCATGATCAGTCACGTGATCAGTGCATGATCAGCCACGTGATCAGTGCATGATCAGAAACATGATCAATTACGTGATCAGTGCATGATCAGTCACGTGATCAGTGCATGGTAGCTACGTGATCAGTGCATGATCAGCACGTGATCAGTGCATGATAGCCACGTGATCAGTGCATGATCAGCCACGTGATCAGTGCATGATCAGTCACGTGATCAGTGCATGATCAGTCACGTGATCAGTGCATGATCAGCCACGTGATCAGTGCATGATCAGTCATGTGTCAGTGCATGATAGCCCGTGATCAGTGCATGATCAGTCCCGTGATCAGTGCATGATCAGCCACGTGATCAGTGCATGATAGCTACGTGATCAGTGCATGATCAGCCACGTGATCAGTGCATGATAGCCACGTGATCAGTGCATGATCAGTCACGTGATCAGTGCATGATCAGTCACGTGATCAGTGCATGATCAGCCACGTGATCAGTGCATGATCAGTCACGTGATCAGTGCATGATCAGCCACGTGATCAGTGCATGATAGCCACGTGATCAGTGCATGATCAGTCACATGATCAGTGCATGATCATCCACGTGATCAGTGCATGATCAGTCATGTGATCAGTGCATGATATAGACGTGATCAGTGCATGATCAGTCACGTGATCAGTGCATGATCAGCCACGTGATCAGTGCATGATAGCCACGTGATCAGTGCATGATAGCCAGTGATCAGTGCATGATCAGTCACGTGATCAGTGCATGATCAGCCACGTGATCAGTGCATGATAGCCACGTGATCAGTGCATGATCAGTCACGTGATCAGTGCATGATCAGTCACGTGATCAGTGCATGATCAGCCACGTGATCAGTGCATGATCAGCCACGTGATCAGTGCATGATCAGTCACGTGATCAGTGCATGATCAGTCACGTGATCAGTGCATGATCAGTCACGTGATCAGTGCATGATCAGCCACGTGATCAGTGCATGATAGCCACGTGATCAGTGCATGATCAGTCACGTGATCAGTGCATGATCAGTCACGTGATCAGTGCATGATCAGCCACGTGATCAGTGCATGATCAGTCACGTGATCAGTGCATGATCAGTCACGTGATCAGTGCATGATCAGTCACGTGATCAGTGCATGATCAGTCACGTGACCAGTATATGGTAGCTACGTGATCATTGCATGATCAGCCACGTGATCAGTGCATGATAGCCACGTGATCAGTGCATGATCAGTCACGTGAGCAGTGCATGATCAGCCACGTGATCAGTGCATGATAGTCACGTGACAGTGTATGATCAGCCACGTGATCAGTGCATGATCAGCCACGTGATCAGTGCATGATAGCCACGTGATCAGTGCATGATCAGTCACGTGATCAGTGCATGATCAGCCACGTGATCAGTGCATGATCAGCCACGTGATCAGTGCATGATCAGTTACGTGAGCAGTGTATGATCAGCCACGTGATCAGTGCATGGTCAGACACGTGAACAGTTTATGATCAGCCACGTGATCAGTGCATGATATCCAAGTGATCAGTGCATGATCAATCACGTGATCAGTGTATGATCAGCCACGTGAACAGTGCATGCTCAGTCACGTGATCAGGGCCTGCTGAGCTGCGTGATTACTGTCTGCTCATCTGCTTGACAATTGCCAGCTGAGCTGCATGATTCCTGCCTGTCATCTGCTTGACAATTGCCAGCTGTGCTGCGTAATTCCTGCCTGCTCAGCTGCTTGATTATTGCCAGCTGAGCAGCATGATTCCTCACAGCTGAGTTCCATGATTATTGCCTGCTGACTGTTTGATTCGTGCCTACTCAGCTCTTTGTTTATTGCCTCCAGAGGCACATGATCAGTGTATGATAGCAAACATGATCAGCGCATGATCAGTCACATGATCAGCGCCATTAAGTCACGTGATCACTACATGATAGTCATGTGATCAGTCCATGCTCAGTCACGGTATCAGTGCATGATCAGCCACGTGATCAGTGCATGATAGCCACGTGATCAGTGCATGATCAGCCACGTGATCAGTGCATGATCATCCACGTGATCAGTGCATGATAGCTACGTGATCAGTGCATGATCAGTCACGTGATCAGTGCATGATCAGGCACGTGATCAGTGCATGATCAGCCACGTGATCAGTGCATGATAGCCACGTGATCAGTGCATGATCAGTCACGTGATCAGTGCATGATCAGTCACGTGACCAGTACATGGTAGCTACGTGATCATTGCATGATCAGCCACGTGATCAGTGCATGATAGCCACGTGATCAGTGCATGATCAGTCACGTGATCAGTGCATGATCAGTCACGTGATCAGTGCATGATAGCCACGTGATCAGTGCATGATAGCCACGTGATCAGTGCATGATCAGTTACGTGATCAGTGCATGATCAGCCACGTGATCAGTGCATGATCAGACACGTGATCAGTGTATGATCAGCCACGTGATCAGTGCATGATATCCACGTGATCAGTGCATGATCATCACGTGATCAGTGTATGATCAGCCACGTGAACAGTGCATGCTCAGTCACGTGATCAGGGCCTGCTGAGCTGCGTGATTACTGTCTGCTCATCTGCTTGACAATTGCCAGCTGAGCTGCATGATTCCTGCCTGTCATCTGCTTGACAATTGCCAGCTGTGCTGCATAATTCCTGCCTGCTCAGCTGCTTGATTATTGCCAGCTGAGCAGCATGATTCCTCACAGCTGAGTTCCATGATTATTGCCTGCTGACTGATTTGTGCCTACTCAGCTCTTTGTTTATTGCCTCCAGAGGCACATGATCAGTGTATGATAGCAAACATGATCAGTGCATGATCAGTCACATGATCAGTGCCATTAAGTCACGTGATCACTACATGATAGTCATGTGATCAGTCCATGATCAGTCACGGTATCAGTGCATGATCAGCCACGTGATCAGTGCATGATCAGCCACGTGATCAGTGCATGATAGCCACGTGATCAGTGCATGATCAGTCACGTGATCAGTGCATGATCAGGCACGTGATCAGTGCATGATCAGCCACGTGATCAGTGCATGATCAGTCACCTGATGGGTGTATGATCAGTCACGTGACCAGTACATGGTAGCTACATGATCATTGCATGATCAGCCACGTGAGTAGTGCATGATAGCCACGTGATCAGTGCATGATCAGTCACGTGATCAGTGCATGATCAGTCATGTGATCAGTGCATGATCAGGCACGTGATCAGTGCATGATCAGCCACGTGATCAGTGCATGATAGCCACGTGATCAGTGCATGATCAGTCACGTGATCAGTGCATGATCAGCCACGTGATCAGTGCATGATAGCCACGTGATCAGTGCATGATCAGTTACGTGATCAGTGTATGATCAGCCACGTGATCAGTGCATGATCAGACACGTGATCAGTGTATGATCAGCCACGTGATCAGTGCATGATATCCAAGTGATCAGTGCATGATCAATCACGTGATCAGTGTATGATCAGCCACGTGAACAGTGCATGCTCAGTCACGTGATCAGGGCCTGCTGAGCTGCGTGATTACTGTCTGCTCATCTGCTTGACAATTGCCAGCTGAGCTGCACGATTCCTGCCTGTCATCTGCTTGACAATTGCCAGCTGTGCTGCGTAATTCCTGCCTGCTCAGCTGCTTGATTATTGCCAGCTGAGCAGCATGATTCCTCACACCTGAGTTCCATGATGATTGCCTGCTGACTGTTTGATTCGTGCCTACTCAGCTCTTTGTTTATTGCCTCCAGAGGCACATGATCAGTGTATGATAGCAAACATGATCAGTGCATGATCAGCCACGTGATCAGTGCATGATAGCACGTGATCAGTGCATGATCAGTCACGTGATCAGTGCATGATCAGTCACGTGATCAGTGCATGATCAGCCACGTGATCAGTGCATGATCAGTCACGTGATCAGTGTATGATCAGTCACGTGATCAGTGCATGGTAGCTACGTGATCAGTGCATGATCAGCCACGTGATAGTGCATGATAGCCACGTGATCAGTGCATGATCAGTCACGTGATCAGTGCATGATCAGTCACGTGATCAGTGCATGATCAGGCACGTGATCAGTGCATGATCAGCCACGTGATCAGTGCATGATAGCCACGTGATCAGTGCATGATCAGTCACGTGATCAGTGCATGATCAGCCACGTGATCAGTGCATGATAGCCACGTGATCAGTGCATGATCAGTCACGTGATCAGTGCATGATCAGCCACGTGATCAGTGCATGATCAGCCACGTGATCAGTGCATGATCAGTCACGTGATCAGTGCATGATCAGTCACGTGACCAGTACATGGTAGCTACGTGATCAGTGCATGATCAGCCACGTGATCAGTGCATGATAGCCACGTGATCAGTGCATGATCAGTCACGTGATCAGTGCATGATCAGTCATGTGATCAGTGCATGATCAGGCACGTGATCAGTGCATGATCAGCCACGTGATCAGTGCATGATAGCCACGTGATCAGTGCATGATCAGTCACGTGATCAGTGCATGATCAGTCACGTGATCAGTGCATGATCAGCCACGTGATCAGTGCATGATCAGCCACGTGATCAGTGCATGATCAATTACGTGATCAGTGCATGATCAGTCACGTGATCAGTGCATGATCATTCACGTGACCAGTGCATGATAGCTACGTGATCAGTGCATGATCAGCCACGTGATAGTGCATGATAGCCACGTGATCAGTGCATGATCAGTCACGTGATCAGTGCATGATCAGTCACGTGATCAGTGCATGATCAGTCACGTGATCAGTACATGGTAGCTGCGTGATCATGCATGATCAGTCACGTGATCAGTGCATGATAGCCACGTGATCAGTGCATGATCAGACACGTGATCAGTGCATGATCAGTCACGTGATCAGTGCATGATCAGCCACGTGATCAGTGCATGATCAGGCACGTGATCAGTGCATGATCAGCCACGTGATCAGTGCATGATAGCCACGTGATCAGTGCATGATCAGTCACGTGATCAGTGCATGATCAGTCACGTGATCAGTGCATGATCAGCCACGTGATCAGTGCATGATCAGCCACGTGATCAGTGCATGATCAGTCACGTGATCAGTGCATGATCAGTCACGTGACCAGTACATGGTAGCTACGTGATCATTGCATGATCAGCCACGTGATAGTGCATGATAGCCACGTGATCAGTGCATGATCAGTCACGTGATCAGTGCATGATCAGTCACGTGACCAGTGCATGGTAGCTGCGTGATCATCGCATGATCAGTCACGTGATCAGTGCATGATAGCCACGTGATCAGTGCATGATCAGTCACGTGATCAGTGCATGATCAGTCACGTGATCAGTGCATGATCAGCCACGTGATCAGTGCATGATCAGGCACGTGATCAGTGCATGATCAGTCACGTGATCAGTGCATGATCAGCCACGTGATCAGTGCATGATCAGAAACATGATCAATTACGTGATCAGTGCATGATCAGTCACGTGACCAGTACATGGTAGCTACGTGATCATTGCCAGATCAGCATCGTGAGCAGTGCATGATAGCCACGTGATCAGTGCATGATCAGCCATGTGATCAGTGCATGATCAGTCACGTGATCAGTGCATGGTCAGTCACGTGATCAGTGCATGATCATCCACGTGATCAGTGCATGTGAGTCATGTAGTCAATGCATGATAGCGCCGTGATCAGTGCACGATCAGTCCCGTGATGAGTGTATGATCAGCCAAGTGATCAGTGCAAGATAGCTACGTGATCAGTGCATGATCAGCCACGTGAGCAGTGCGTGATAGCCACGTGATCAGTGCATGATCAGTCACGTGATCAGTGCATGATCAGCCAGGTGATCATTTCATGATAGCTATGTGATCAGTTCATGATTTGTCACGTGATCTGTGCATGACCAGGCAGGTGGTCAGTGTATGATCAGCGACGTGATCAGTGCATGATCCGTCACCTAATGGGTGTATGATCAGTCACCTGACCGGTACATGGTAGCTACATGATCATTGCATGATCAGCCACGTGAGTAGTGCATGATAGCCACGTGATCAGTGCATGATCAATCACGTGTTCAGTGCATGATCAGTCATGTAATCTGTGCATGACCAGGCACGTGATCAGTGTATGACCAGCCAAGTGATCAGTGCATGATAGCCACGTGATCAGTGCATGATCAGTCACGTGATCAGTGCATGATCAGTCACGTGATCAGTGGATGATCAGCCACGTGATCAGTGCATGATCAGCCACATGATCAGTGCATGATCAATTATGTGATCAGTGCATGATCAGTCACCTGATGGGTGTATGATCATTCACGTGACCTGTACATGGTAGCTACATGATCATTGCATGATCAGCCACGTGAGTAGTGCACGATAGCCACGTGATCACTGCATGATCAGTCACGTGATCACTGCATGATCAGTCATGTGACCAGTACATGGTAGCTGCGTGATCATCGCATGATCAGTCACGTGAGCAGTGCATGATAGCCACGTGATCAGTGCATCATCAGACACGAGATCAGTGCATGATCAGTCACGTGATCAGTGCATGATCAGCCACGTGATCAGTGCAGGACCAGGCACGTGATCAGTGTATGTCAGCCAAGTGATCAGTGCATGATAGCCACTTGATCAGTGCATGATCAGTCACGTGATCAGTGCATGGTCAGTCACGTGATCAGTGGATGATCAGCCACGTGATCAGTGCATGATCAGCCACATGATCAGTGCATGATCAATTATGTGATCAGTGCATGATCAGTCACCTGATGGGTGTATGACCATTCACGTGACCTGTACATGGTAGCTACATGGTCATTGCATGATCAGCCACGTGAGTAGTGCACGATAGCCACGTGATCACTGCATGATCAGTCACGTGATCACTGCATGATCAGTCATGTGACCAGTACATGGTAGCTGCGTGATCATCGCATGATCAGTCACGTGAGCAGTGCATGATAGCCACGTGATCAGTGCATCATCAGACACGAGATCAGTGCATGATCAGTCACGTGATCAGTGCATGATCAGCCACGTGATCAGTGCAGGACCAGGCACGTGATCAGTGTATGTCCAGCCAAGTGATCAGTGCATGATAGCCACTTGATCAGTGCATGATCAGTCACGTGATCAGTGCATGGTCAGTCACGTGATCAGTGGATGATCAGCCACGTGATCAGTGCATGATCAGCCACATGATCAGTGCATGATCAATTATGTGATCAGTGCATGATCAGTCACCTGATGGGTGTATGACCATTCACGTGACCTGTACATGGTAGCTACATGATCATTGCATGATCAGCCACGTGAGTAGTGCACGATAGCCACGTGATCACTGCATGATCAGTCACGTAATCACTGCATGATCAGTCATGTGACCAGTACATGGTAGCTGCGTGATCATCGCATGATCAGTCACGTGAGCAGTGCATGATAGCCACGTGATCAGTGCATCATCAGACACGAGATCAGTGCATGATCAGTCACGTGATCAGTGCATGATCAGCCACGTGATCAGTGCAGGACCAGGCACGTGATCAGTGTATGTCCAGCCAAGTGATCAGTGCATGATAGCCACTTGATCAGTGCATGATCAGTCACGTGATCAGTGCATGGTCAGTCACGTGATCAGTGGATGATCAGCCACGTGATCAGTGCATGATCAGCCACATGATCAGTGCATGATCAATTATGTGATCAGTGCATGATCAGTCACCTGATGGGTGTATGACCATTCACGTGACCTGTACATGGTAGCTACATGATCATTGCATGATCAGCCACGTGAGTAGTGCACGATAGCCACGTGATCACTGCATGATCAGTCACGTGATCACTGCATGATCAGTCATGTGACCAGTACATGGTAGCTGCGTGATCATCGCATGATCAGTCACGTGAGCAGTGCATGATAGCCACGTGATCAGTGCATCATCAGACACGAGATCAGTGCATGATCAGTCACGTGATCAGTGCATGATCAGCCACGTGATCAGTGCAGGACCAGGCACGTGATCAGTGCATGGTCAGTCACGTGATAGGTGTGTGATCAGCCACGTGAACAGTGCATGATCAGAAACATGATCAATTACGTGATCAGTGCATGATCAGTCACGTGACCAGTACATGGTAGCTACGTGATCATTGCCAGATCAGCATCGTGAGCAGTGCATGATAGCCACGTGATCAGTGCATGATCAGCCATGTGATCAGTGCATGATCAGTCACGTCATCAGTGCATGGTCAGTCACGTGATCAGTGCATGATCATCCACGTGATCAGTGCATGTGGAGTCATGTAGTCAATGCATGATAGCGCCGTGATCAGTGCACGATCAGTCCCGTGATGAGTGTATGATCAGCCAAGTGATCAGTGCAAGATAGCTACGTGATCAGTGCATGATCAGCCACGTGAGCAGTGCGTGATAGCCACGTGATTAGGGCATGATCAGACACGAGATCACTGCATGATCAGTCACGTGATCAGTGCATGATCAGCCACGTGATCAGTGCATGACCAGGCACGTGATCAGTTTATGTCCAGCCAAGTGATCAGTGCATGATAGCCACGTGATCAGTGCATGATCTGTCGCATGATCATTGTATGATCATCCGGGTGATCAGTGCATGGGCAGTCATGTGATCAGTGCATCATATAGACGTGATCAGTGCATGATGAGTCTCGTGATCAGTGTATGATCAACCACGTGATCAGTGCACGATAGCCAGGTAATGAGTGCACGATAGCCAGATGATCAGTGCATTATCAGTCACGTGATCAGTGTATGATCACGCAAGTAATAAGTGCATGATAGCCAACTGATCAGTGGATGATCAGTCACGTGATCAGTGCATGGTCAGTCACGTGATCATTGCATTATCAGCCACGTGATCAGTGCATGATCAATTACGTGATCAGTGCATGATCAGTCAAGTGATCAGTACATGATCAGTCAAGTGAACAGTGCATGATCAGTCATGTGATCAGTGTATGAGCAGCCAAGTGATCAGTGCATGATAGCCACGTGATCAGTGCATGGTCAGTTACTTGAGCAGTGTATGATCAGTTACGTGAGCAGTGTATGATCAGCCACGTGATCAGTGCATGATCAGTTAGGTGAGCAGTGTATGATCAGCCATGTGATCAGTGCATGGTCAGACACGTGAACAGTGTATGATCAGCCACGTGATCAGTGCATGATATCCAAGTGATCAGTGCATGATCAATCACGTGATCAGTGTATGATCAGCCAGGTGAACAGTGCATGCTCAGTCACGTGATCAGGGCCTGCTGAGCTGCGTAATTCCTGTCTGCTCATCTGCTTGACAATTGCCAGCTGAGCTGCATGATTCCTGCCTGTCATCTGCTTGACAATTGCCAGCTGTGCTGTGTAATTCCTGCCTGCTCAGCTGCTTGATTATTGCCAGCTGAGCAGCATGATTCCTCACAGCTGAGTTCCATGATTTTTGCCTGCTGACTGTTTGATTCGTGCCTTCTCAGCTCTTTGTTTATTGCCTGCAGAGGCACATGATCAGTGTATGAAAGCAAACATGATCAGCGCATGATCAGTCACATGATCAGCGCCATTAAGTCACGTGATCACTACATGATAGTTATGTGATCAGTCCATGCTCAGTCACGGTATCAGTGCATGATCAGCCAGGTGATCAGTGCATGATAGCCACGTGATCATTGCATGATAGCCACATGATCAGTGCATGATCATCCAGGTGATCAGTACATGATAGCTAGGTAATCAGTTCATGATTAGTCACCTGATCTGTGCATGACCAGGCAGGTGATCAGTGTATGATCAGCCACGTTAACAATGCAATATAGCCACGTGATCAGTGCATGATCAGTCACCTGATAGGTGTATTATCGGTCACGTGACCGGTACATGGTAGCTACATGATCATTGCATGATCAGCCACGTGATCAGTGCATGATAGCCACTTGATCAGGGCATGATCAGTCACGTGACCAGTGCATGATCAGTCACGTGATCAGTGCATGATAGCCACGTGATCAGTGCATGATAGCCACGTGACCAGTGCATGATCAGTTACGTGAGCAGTGTATGATCAGCCACGTGATCAGTGCATGGTCAGACACGTGAACAGTGTATGATCAGCCAAGTGATCAGTGCATGATATCCAAGTGATCAGTGCATGATCATCATGTGATCAGTGTATGATCAGCCACGTGAACAGTGCATGCTCTGTCACGTGATCAGGGCCTGCTGAGCTCCGTGATTACTGTCTGCTCATCTGCTTGACAATTGCCAGCTGAGCTGCATGATTCCTGCCTGTCATCTGCTTGACAATTGCCAGCTGAGCTGCATAATTCCTGCCTGCTCAGCTGCTTGATTATGGCCAGCTGAGCAGCATGATTCCTCACAGCTGAGTTCCATGATTATTGCCTGCTGACTGATTTGTGCCTACTCAGCTCTTTGTTTATTGCCTCCAGAGGCACATGATCAGTGTATGATAGCAAACATGATCAGCGCATGATCAGTCACATGATCAGAGCCATTAAGTCACGTGATCACTACATGATAGTCATGTGATCAGTCCATGCTCAGTCACGGTATCAGTGCATGATCAGCCACGTGATCAGTGCATGATCAGCCAGGTGATCAGTTCATGATAGCTATGTGATCAGTTCATGATTTGTCACGTGATCTGTGCATGACAAGGCAGGTGATCAGTGTATGATCAGCCATGTGATCAGTGCATGATCCGTCACCTGATGGGTGTATGATCAGACACCTGACCGGTACATGGTAGCTACATGATCATTGCATGATCAGCCACGTGAGTAGTGCATGATAGCCACGTGATCAGTGCATGATCAGTCACAGGTTCAGTGCATGATCAGTCATGTAATCTGTGCATGACCAGGCACGTAATCAGTGTATGACCAGCCAAGTGATCAGTGCATGATAGCCACGTGATCAGTGCATGATCAGTCACGTGATCAGTGCATGATAGCCACGTGATCAGTGCATGATAGCCACGTGATCAGTGCATAATCAGTTAGGTGAGCAGTGTATGATCAGCCACTTGATCAGTGCATGGTCAGACACGTGAACAGTGTATGATCAGCCACGTGATCAGTGCATGATATCCAAGTGATCAGTGCATGATCAATCACGTGATCAGTGTATGATCAGCCACGTGAACAGTGCATGCTCAGTCACGTGATCAGGGCCTGCTGAGCTGCGTGATTACTGTCTGCTCATCTGCTTGACAATTTCCAGCTGAGCTGCACGATTCCTGCCTGTCATCTGCTTGACAATTGCCAGCTGTGCTGCGTAATTCCTGCCTGCTCAGCTGCTTGATTATTGCCAGCTGAGCAGCATGATTCCTCACACCTGAGTTCCATGATTATTGCGTGCTGACTGTTTGATTCGTGCCTACTCAGCTCTTTGTTTATTGCCTCCAGAGGCAAATGATCAGTGTATGATAGCAAATATGATCAGTGCATGATCAGCCAGGTGATCATTTCATGATAGCTATGTGATCAGTTCATGATTTGTCACGTAATCTGTGCATGACCAGGCAGGTGGTCAGTGTATGATCAGCGACGTGATCAGTGCATGATCCGTCACCTGAAGGGTGTATGATCAGTCACCTGACCGGTACATGGTAGCTACATGATCATTGCATGATCAGCCACGTGAGTAGTGCATGATAGCCACGTGATCAGTGCATGATCAATCACGTGTTCAGTGCATGATCAGTCATGTAATCTGTGCATGACCAGGCACGTGATCAGTGTATGACCAGCCAAGTGATCAGTGCATGATAGCCACGTGATCAGTGCATGATCAGTCACGTGATCAGTGCATGATCAGTCACGTGATCAGTGGATGATCAGCCACGTGATCAGTGCATGATCAGCCACATGATCAGTGCATGATCAATTATGTGATCAGTGCATGATCAGTCACCTGATGGGTGTATGATCATTCACGTGACCTGTACATGGTAGCTACATGATCATTGCATGATCAGCCACGTGAGTAGTGCACGATAGCCACGTGATCACTGCATGATCAGTCACGTGATCACTGCATGATCAGTCATGTGACCAGTACATGGTAGCTGCGTGATCATCGCATGATCAGTCATGTGAGCAGTGCATGATAGCCACGTGATCAGTGCATCATCAGACACGAGATCAGTGCATGATCAGTCACGTGATCAGTGCATGATCAGCCACGTGATCAGTGCAGGACCAGGCACGTGATCAGTGTATGTCCAGCCAAGTGATCAGTGCATGATAGCCACTTGATCAGTGCATGATCAGTCACGTGATCAGTGCATGGTCAGTCACGTGATCAGTGGATGATCAGCCACGTGATCAGTGCATGATCAGCCACATGATCAGTGCATGATCAATTATGTGATCAGTGCATGATCAGTCACCTGATGGGTGTATGACCATTCACGTGACCTGTACATGGTAGCTACATGGTCATTGCATGATCAGCCACGTGAGTAGTGCACGATAGCCACGTGAGTAGTGCATGATCAGTCACGTGATCACTGCATGATCAGTCATGTGACCAGTACATGGTAGCTGCGTGATCATCGCATGATCAGTCACGTGAGCAGTGCATGATAGCCACGTGATCAGTGCATCATCAGACACGAGATCAGTGCATGATCAGTCACGTGATCAGTGCATGATCAGCCACGTGATCAGTGCAGGACCAGGCACGTGATCAGTGTATGTCCAGCCAAGTGATCAGTGCATGATAGCCACTTGATCAGTGCATGATCAGTCACGTGATCAGTGCATGGTCAGTCACGTGATCAGTGGATGATCAGCCACGTGATCAGTGCATGATCAGCCACATGATCAGTGCATGATCAATTATGTGATCAGTGCATGATCAGTCACCTGATGGGTGTATGACCATTCACGTGACCTGTACATGGTAGCTACATGATCATTGCATGATCAGCCACGTGAGTAGTGCACGATAGCCACGTGATCACTGCATGATCAGTCACGTAATCACTGCATGATCAGTCATGTGACCAGTACATGGTAGCTGCGTGATCATCGCATGATCAGTCACGTGAGCAGTGCATGATAGCCACGTGATCAGTGCATCATCAGACACGAGATCAGTGCATGATCAGTCACGTGATCAGTGCATGATCAGCCACGTGATCAGTGCAGGACCAGGCACGTGATCAGTGTATGTCCAGCCAAGTGATCAGTGCATGATAGCCACTTGATCAGTGCATGATCAGTCACGTGATCAGTGCATGGTCAGTCACGTGATCAGTGGATGATCAGCCACGTGATCAGTGCATGATCAGCCACATGATCAGTGCATGATCAATTATGTGATCAGTGCATGATCAGTCACCTGATGGGTGTATGACCATTCACGTGACCTGTACATGGTAGCTACATGATCATTGCATGATCAGCCACGTGAGTAGTGCACGATAGCCACGTGATCACTGCATGATCAGTCACGTGATCACTGCATGATCAGTCATGTGACCAGTACATGGTAGCTGCGTGATCATCGCATGATCAGTCACGTGAGCAGTGCATGATAGCCACGTGATCAGTGCATCATCAGACACGAGATCAGTGCATGATCAGTCACGTGATCAGTGCATGATCAGCCACGTGATCAGTGCAGGACCAGGCACGTGATCAGTGCATGGTCAGTCACGTGATAGTGTGATCAGCCACGTGAACAGTGCATGATCAGAAACATGATCAATTACGTGATCAGTGCATGATCAGTCACGTGACCAGTACATGGTAGCTACGTGATCATTGCCAGATCAGCATCGTGAGCAGTGCATGATAGCCACGTGATCAGTGCATGATCAGCCATGTGATCAGTGCATGATCAGTCACGTGATCAGTGCACGGTCAGTCACGTGATCAGTGCATGATCATCCACGTGATCAGTGCATGTGAGTCATGTAGTCAATGCATGATAGCGCCGTGATCAGTGCACGATCAGTCCCGTGATGAGTGTATGATCAGCCAAGTGATCAGTGCAAGATAGCTACGTGATCAGTGCATGATCAGCCACGTGAGCAGTGCGTGATAGCCACGTGATTAGGGCATGATCAGACACGAGATCACTGCATGATCAGTCACGTGATCAGTGCATGATCAGCCACGTGATCAGTGCATGACCAGGCACGTGATCAGTTTATGTCCAGCCAAGTGATCAGTGCATGATAGCCACGTGATCAGTGCATGATCTGTCGCATGATCATTGTATGATCATCCGGGTGATCAGTGCATGGGCAGTCATGTGATCAGTGCATCATATAGACGTGATCAGTGCATGATGAGTCTCGTGATCAGTGTATGATCAACCACGTGATCAGTGCACGATAGCCAGGTAATGAGTGCACGATAGCCAGATGATCAGTGCATTATCAGTCACGTGATCAGTGTATGATCACGCAAGTAATAAGTGCATGATAGCCAACTGATCAGTGGATGATCAGTCACGTGATCAGTGCATGGTCAGTCACGTGATCATTGCATTATCAGCCACGTGATCAGTGCATGATCAATTACGTGATCAGTGCATGATCAGTCAAGTGATCAGTACATGATCAGTCAAGTGAACAGTGCATGATCAGTCATGTGATCAGTGTATGAGCAGCCAAGTGATCAGTGCATGATAGCCACGTGATCAGTGCATGGTCAGTTACTTGAGCAGTGTATGATCAGTTACGTGAGCAGTGTATGATCAGCCACGTGATCAGTGCATGATCAGTTAGGTGAGCAGTGTATGATCAGCCATGTGATCAGTGCATGGTCAGACACGTGAACAGTGTATGATCAGCCACGTGATCAGTGCATGATATCCAAGTGATCAGTGCATGATCAATCACGTGATCAGTGTATGATCAGCCAGGTGAACAGTGCATGCTCAGTCACGTGATCAGGGCCTGCTGAGCTGCGTAATTCCTGTCTGCTCATCTGCTTGACAATTGCCAGCTGAGCTGCATGATTCCTGCCTGTCATCTGCTTGACAATTGCCAGCTGTGCTGTGTAATTCCTGCCTGCTCAGCTGCTTGATTATTGCCAGCTGAGCAGCATGATTCCTCACAGCTGAGTTCCATGATTTTTGCCTGCTGACTGTTTGATTCGTGCCTTCTCAGCTCTTTGTTTATTGCCTGCAGAGGCACATGATCAGTGTATGAAAGCAAACATGATCAGCGCATGATCAGTCACATGATCAGCGCCATTAAGTCACGTGATCACTACATGATAGTTATGTGATCAGTCCATGCTCAGTCACGGTATCAGTGCATGATCAGCCAGGTGATCAGTGCATGATAGCCACGTGATCATTGCATGATAGCCACATGATCAGTGCATGATCATCCAGGTGATCAGTACATGATAGCTAGGTAATCAGTTCATGATTAGTCACCTGATCTGTGCATGACCAGGCAGGTGATCAGTGTATGATCAGCCACGTTAACAATGCAATATAGCCACGTGATCAGTGCATGATCAGTCACCTGATAGGTGTATTATCGGTCACGTGACCGGTACATGGTAGCTACATGATCATTGCATGATCAGCCACGTGATCAGTGCATGATAGCCACTTGATCAGGGCATGATCAGTCACGTGACCAGTGCATGATCAGTCACGTGATCAGTGCATGATAGCCACGTGATCAGTGCATGATAGCCACGTGACCAGTGCATGATCAGTTACGTGAGCAGTGTATGATCAGCCACGTGATCAGTGCATGGTCAGACACGTGAACAGTGTATGATCAGCCAAGTGATCAGTGCATGATATCCAAGTGATCAGTGCATGATCATCATGTGATCAGTGTATGATCAGCCACGTGAACAGTGCATGCTCTGTCACGTGATCAGGGCCTGCTGAGCTCCGTGATTACTGTCTGCTCATCTGCTTGACAATTGCCAGCTGAGCTGCATGATTCCTGCCTGTCATCTGCTTGACAATTGCCAGCTGAGCTGCATAATTCCTGCCTGCTCAGCTGCTTGATTATGGCCAGCTGAGCAGCATGATTCCTCACAGCTGAGTTCCATGATTATTGCCTGCTGACTGATTTGTGCCTACTCAGCTCTTTGTTTATTGCCTCCAGAGGCACATGATCAGTGTATGATAGCAAACATGATCAGCGCATGATCAGTCACATGATCAGAGCCATTAAGTCACGTGATCACTACATGATAGTCATGTGATCAGTCCATGCTCAGTCACGGTATCAGTGCATGATCAGCCACGTGATCAGTGCATGATCAGCCAGGTGATCAGTTCATGATAGCTATGTGATCAGTTCATGATTTGTCACGTGATCTGTGCATGACAAGGCAGGTGATCAGTGTATGATCAGCCATGTGATCAGTGCATGATCCGTCACCTGATGGGTGTATGATCAGACACCTGACCGGTACATGGTAGCTACATGATCATTGCATGATCAGCCACGTGAGTAGTGCATGATAGCCACGTGATCAGTGCATGATCAGTCACAGGTTCAGTGCATGATCAGTCATGTAATCTGTGCATGACCAGGCACGTAATCAGTGTATGACCAGCCAAGTGATCAGTGCATGATAGCCACGTGATCAGTGCATGATCAGTCACGTGATCAGTGCATGATAGCCACGTGATCAGTGCATGATAGCCACGTGATCAGTGCATAATCAGTTAGGTGAGCAGTGTATGATCAGCCACTTGATCAGTGCATGGTCAGACACGTGAACAGTGTATGATCAGCCACGTGATCAGTGCATGATATCCAAGTGATCAGTGCATGATCAATCACGTGATCAGTGTATGATCAGCCACGTGAACAGTGCATGCTCAGTCACGTGATCAGGGCCTGCTGAGCTGCGTGATTACTGTCTGCTCATCTGCTTGACAATTTCCAGCTGAGCTGCACGATTCCTGCCTGTCATCTGCTTGACAATTGCCAGCTGTGCTGCGTAATTCCTGCCTGCTCAGCTGCTTGATTATTGCCAGCTGAGCAGCATGATTCCTCACACCTGAGTTCCATGATTATTGCGTGCTGACTGTTTGATTCGTGCCTACTCAGCTCTTTGTTTATTGCCTCCAGAGGCAAATGATCAGTGTATGATAGCAAATATGATCAGTGCATGATCAGCCAGGTGATCATTTCATGATAGCTATGTGATCAGTTCATGATTTGTCACGTAATCTGTGCATGACCAGGCAGGTGGTCAGTGTATGATCAGCGACGTGATCAGTGCATGATCCGTCACCTGAAGGGTGTATGATCAGTCACCTGACCGGTACATGGTAGCTACATGATCATTGCATGATCAGCCACGTGAGTAGTGCATGATAGCCACGTGATCAGTGCATGATCAATCACGTGTTCAGTGCATGATCAGTCATGTAATCTGTGCATGACCAGGCACGTGATCAGTGTATGACCAGCCAAGTGATCAGTGCATGATAGCCACGTGATCAGTGCATGATCAGTCACGTGATCAGTGCATGATCAGTCACGTGATCAGTGGATGATCAGCCACGTGATCAGTGCATGATCAGCCACATGATCAGTGCATGATCAATTATGTGATCAGTGCATGATCAGTCACCTGATGGGTGTATGATCATTCACGTGACCTGTACATGGTAGCTACATGATCATTGCATGATCAGCCACGTGAGTAGTGCACGATAGCCACGTGATCACTGCATGATCAGTCACGTGATCACTGCATGATCAGTCATGTGACCAGTACATGGTAGCTGCGTGATCATCGCATGATCAGTCACGTGAGCAGTGCATGATAGCCACGTGATCAGTGCATCATCAGACACGAGATCAGTGCATGATCAGTCACGTGATCAGTGCATGATCAGCCACGTGATCAGTGCAGGACCAGGCACGTGATCAGTGTATGTCCAGCCAAGTGATCAGTGCATGATAGCCACTTGATCAGTGCATGATCAGTCACGTGATCAGTGCATGGTCAGTCACGTGATCAGTGGATGATCAGCCACGTGATCAGTGCATGATCAGCCACATGATCAGTGCATGATCAATTATGTGATCAGTGCATGATCAGTCACCTGATGGGTGTATGACCATTCACGTGACCTGTACATGGTAGCTACATGATCATTGCATGATCAGCCACGTGAGTAGTGCACGATAGCCACGTGATCACTGCATGATCAGTCACGTGATCACTGCATGATCAGTCATGTGACCAGTACATGGTAGCTGCGTGATCATCGCATGATCAGTCACGTGAGCAGTGCATGATAGCCACGTGATCAGTGCATCATCAGACACGAGATCAGTGCATGATCAGTCACGTGATCAGTGCATGATCAGCCACGTGATCAGTGCAGGACCAGGCACGTGATCAGTGTATGTCCAGCCAAGTGATCAGTGCATGATAGCCACTTGATCAGTGCATGATCAGTCACGTGATCAGTGCATGGTCAGTCACGTGATCAGTGGATGATCAGCCACGTGATCAGTGCATGATCAGCCACATGATCAGTGCATGATCAATTATGTGATCAGTGCATGATCAGTCACCTGATGGGTGTATGACCATTCACGTGACCTGTACATGGTAGCTACATGATCATTGCATGATCAGCCACGTGAGTAGTGCACGATAGCCACGTGATCACTGCATGATCAGTCACGTGATCACTGCATGATCAGTCATGTGACCAGTACATGGTAGCTGCGTGATCATCGCATGATCAGTCACGTGAGCAGTGCATGATAGCCACGTGATCAGTGCATCATCAGACACGAGATCAGTGCATGATCAGTCACGTGATCAGTGCATGATCAGCCACGTGATCAGTGCAGGACCAGGCACGTGATCAGTGCATGGTCAGTCACGTGATAGGTGTGTGATCAGCCACGTGAACAGTGCATGATCAGAAACATGATCAATTACGTGATCAGTGCATGATCAGTCACGTGACCAGTACATGGTAGCTACGTGATCATTGCCAGATCAGCATCGTGAGCAGTGCATGATAGCCACGTGATCAGTGCATGATCAGCCATGTGATCAGTGCATGATCAGTCACGTGATCAGTGCACGGTCAGTCACGTGATCAGTGCATGATCATCCACGTGATCAGTGCATGTGGAGTCATGTAGTCAATGCATGATAGCGCCGTGATCAGTGCACGATCAGTCCCGTGATGAGTGTATGATCAGCCAAGTGATCAGTGCAAGATAGCTACGTGATCAGTGCATGATCAGCCACGTGAGCAGTGCGTGATAGCCACGTGATTAGGGCATGATCAGACACGAGATCACTGCATGATCAGTCACGTGATCAGTGCATGATCAGCCACGTGATCAGTGCATGACCAGGCACGTGATCAGTTTATGTCCAGCCAAGTGATCAGTGCATGATAGCCACGTGATCAGTGCATGATCTGTCGCATGATCATTGTATGATCATCCGGGTGATCAGTGCATGGGCAGTCATGTGATCAGTGCATCATATAGACGTGATCAGTGCATGATGAGTCTCGTGATCAGTGTATGATCAACCACGTGATCAGTGCACGATAGCCAGGTAATGAGTGCACGATAGCCAGATGATCAGTGCATTATCAGTCACGTGATCAGTGTATGATCACGCAAGTAATAAGTGCATGATAGCCAACTGATCAGTGGATGATCAGTCACGTGATCAGTGCATGGTCAGTCACGTGATCATTGCATTATCAGCCACGTGATCAGTGCATGATCAATTATGTGATCAGTGCATGATCAGTCAAGTGATCAGTACATGATCAGTCAAGTGAACAGTGCATGATCAGTCATGTGATCAGTGTATGACCAGCCAAGTGATCAGTGCATGATAGCCACGTGATCAGTGCATGATCAGTCACGTGATCAGTGCATGATCAGTCACGTGATCAGTGTATGATCAGCCACGTGATCAGTGCATGATCAGTCACGTGATCAGTACATGATCAGTCACGTGAACAGTGCATGATCATTTACGTGATCTGTGCATGATCAGTCACGTGACCAGTATAGGGTAGCTACGTGATCATTCCATGACGAGCCACGTGAGCAGTGCATGATAGAAACGTGATGTGTGCATGATGAGTTATGTGAGCAGAGTATGATCAGCCACGTGATAAGTGCATGATATGTCACGTGACAGGTGTGTGATCAGCCACGTGAACAGTGCATGTTCAGCCACGTGATCAGTGCATGATAGCCACGTGATCAGTGCATGGTCAGTTACTTGAGCAGTGTATGATCAGTTACGTGAGCAGTGTATGATCAGCCACGTGATCAGTGCATGATCAGTTAGGTGAGCAGTGTATGATCAGCCATGTGATCAGTGCATGGTCAGACACGTGAACAGTGTATGATCAGCCACGTGATCAGTGCATGATATCCAAGTGATCAGTGCATGATCAATCACGTGATCAGTGTATGATCAGCCAGGTGAACAGTGCATGCTCAGTCACGTGATCAGGGCCTGCTGAGCTGCGTAATTCCTGTCTGCTCATCTGCTTGACAATTGCCAGTTGAGCTGCATGATTCCTGCCTGTCATCTGCTTGACAATTGCCAGCTGTGCTGTGTAATTCCTGCCTGCTCAGCTGCTTGATTATTGCCAGCTGAGCAGCATGATTCCTCACAGCTGAGTTCCATGATTTTTGCCTGCTGACTGTTTGATTCGTGCCTTCTCAGCTCTTTGTTTATTGCCTGCAGAGGCACATGATCAGTGTATGAAAGCAAACATGATCAGCGCATGATCAGTCACATGATCAGCGCCATTAAGTCACGTGATCACTACATGATAGTTATGTGATCAGTCCATGCTCAGTCACGGTATCAGTGCATGATCAGCCAGGTGATCAGTGCATGATAGCCACGTGATCATTGCATGATAGCCACATGATCAGTGCATGATCATCCAGGTGATCAGTACATGATAGCTAGGTAATCAGTTCATGATTAGTCACCTGATCTGTGCATGACCAGGCAGGTGATCAGTGTATGATCAGCCACGTTAACAATGCAATATAGCCACGTGATCAGTGCATGATCAGTCACCTGATAGGTGTATTATCGGTCACGTGACCGGTACATGGTAGCTACATGATCATTGCATGATCAGCCACGTGATCAGTGCATGATAGCCACTTGATCAGGGCATGATCAGTCACGTGACCAGTGCATGATCAGTCACGTGATCAGTGCATGATAGCCACGTGATCAGTGCATGATAGCCACGTGACCAGTGCATGATCAGTTACGTGAGCAGTGTATGATCAGCCACGTGATCAGTGCATGGTCAGACACGTGAACAGTGTATGATCAGCCAAGTGATCAGTGCATGATATCCAAGTGATCAGTGCATGATCATCATGTGATCAGTGTATGATCAGCCACGTGAACAGTGCATGCTCTGTCACGTGATCAGGGCCTGCTGAGCTCCGTGATTACTGTCTGCTCATCTGCTTGACAATTGCCAGCTGAGCTGCATGATTCCTGCCTGTCATCTGCTTGACAATTGCCAGCTGAGCTGCATAATTCCTGCCTGCTCAGCTGCTTGATTATGGCCAGCTGAGCAGCATGATTCCTCACAGCTGAGTTCCATGATTATTGCCTGCTGACTGATTTGTGCCTACTCAGCTCTTTGTTTATTGCCTCCAGAGGCACATGATCAGTGTATGATAGCAAACATGATCAGCGCATGATCAGTCACATGATCAGAGCCATTAAGTCACGTGATCACTACATGATAGTCATGTGATCAGTCCATGCTCAGTCACGGTATCAGTGCATGATCAGCCACGTGATCAGTGCATGATCAGCCAGGTGATCAGTTCATGATAGCTATGTGATCAGTTCATGATTTGTCACGTGATCTGTGCATGACAAGGCAGGTGATCAGTGTATGATCAGCCATGTGATCAGTGCATGATCCGTCACCTGATGGGTGTATGATCAGACACCTGACCGGTACATGGTAGCTACATGATCATTGCATGATCAGCCACGTGAGTAGTGCATGATAGCCACGTGATCAGTGCATGATCAGTCACAGGTTCAGTGCATGATCAGTCATGTAATCTGTGCATGACCAGGCACGTAATCAGTGTATGACCAGCCAAGTGATCAGTGCATGATAGCCACGTGATCAGTGCATGATCAGTCACGTGATCAGTGCATGATAGCCACGTGATCAGTGCATGATAGCCACGTGATCAGTGCATAATCAGTTAGGTGAGCAGTGTATGATCAGCCACTTGATCAGTGCATGGTCAGACACGTGAACAGTGTATGATCAGCCACGTGATCAGTGCATGATATCCAAGTGATCAGTGCATGATCAATCACGTGATCAGTGTATGATCAGCCACGTGAACAGTGCATGATCAGTCACGTGATCAGGGCCTGCTGAGCTGCGTGATTACTGTCTGCTCATCTGCTTGACAATTTCCAGCTGAGCTGCACGATTCCTGCCTGTCATCTGCTTGACAATTGCCAGCTGTGCTGCGTAATTCCTGCCTGCTCAGCTGCTTGATTATTGCCAGCTGAGCAGCATGATTCCTCACACCTGAGTTCCATGATTATTGCGTGCTGACTGTTTGATTCGTGCCTACTCAGCTCTTTGTTTATTGCCTCCAGAGGCAAATGATCAGTGTATGATAGCAAATATGATCAGTGCATGATCAGCCAGGTGATCATTTCATGATAGCTATGTGATCAGTTCATGATTTGTCACGTAATCTGTGCATGACCAGGCAGGTGGTCAGTGTATGATCAGCGACCTGATCAGTGCATGATCCGTCACCTGAAGGGTGTATGATCAGTCACCTGACCGGTACATGGTAGCTACATGATCATTGCATGATCAGCCACGTGAGTAGTGCATGATAGCCACGTGATCAGTGCATGATCAATCACGTGTTCAGTGCATGATCAGTCATGTAATCTGTGCATGACCAGGCACGTGATCAGTGTATGACCAGCCAAGTGATCAGTGCATGATAGCCACGTGATCAGTGCATGATCAGTCACGTGATCAGTGCATGATCAGTCAGGTGATCAGTGGATGATCAGCCACGTGATCAGTGCATGATCGGCCACATGATCAGTGCATGATCAATTATGTGATCAGTGCATGATCAGTCACCTGATGGGTGTATGATCATTCACGTGACCTGTACATGGTAGCTACATGATCATTGCATGATCAGCCACGTGAGTAGTGCACGATAGCCACGTGATCACTGCATGATCAGTCACGTGATCACTGCATGATCAGTCATGTGACCAGTACATGGTAGCTGCGTGATCATCGCATGATCAGTCACGTGAGCAGTGCATGATAGCCACGTGATCAGTGCATCATCAGACACGAGATCAGTGCATGATCAGTCACGTGATCAGTGCATGATCAGCCACGTGATCAGTGCAGGACCAGGCACGTGATCAGTGTATGTCCAGCCAAGTGATCAGTGCATGATAGCCACTTGATCAGTGCATGATCAGTCACGTGATCAGTGCATGGTCAGTCACGTGATCAGTGCATGATCAGCCACATGATCAGTGCATGATCAATTATGTGATCAGTGCATGATCAGTCACCTGATGGGTGTATGACCATTCACGTGACCTGTACATGGTAGCTACATGATCATTGCATGATCAGCCACGTGAGTAGTGCACGATAGCCACGTGATCACTGCATGATCCGTCACGTGATCACTGCATGATCAGTCATGTGACCAGTACATGGTAGCTGCGTGATCATCGCATGATCAGTCACGTGAGCAGTGCATGATAGCCACGTGATCAGTGCATCATCAGACACGAGATCAGTGCATGATCAGTCACGTGATCAGTGCATGATCAGCCACGTGATCAGTGCAGGACCAGGCACGTGATCAGTGCATGGTCAGTCACGTGATAGGTGTGTGATCAGCCACGTGAACAGTGCATGATCAGAAACATGATCAATTACGTGATCAGTGCATGATCAGTCACGTGACCAGTACATGGTAGCTACGTGATCATTGCCAGATCAGCATCGTGAGCAGTGCATGATAGCCACGTGATCAGTGCATGATCAGCCATGTGATCAGTGCATGATCAGTCACGTGATCAGTGCATGGTCAGTCACGTGATCAGTGCATGATCATCCACGTGATCAGTGCATGTGGAGTCATGTAGTCAATGCATGATAGCGCCGTGATCAGTGCACGATCAGTCCCGTGATGAGTGTATGATCAGCCAAGTGATCAGTGCAAGATAGCTACGTGATCAGTGCATGATCAGCCACGTGAGCAGTGCGTGATAGCCACGTAATCAGTGCATGATCAGTCACGTGATCAGTGCATGATCAGCCAGGTGATCATTTCATGATAGCTATGTGATCAGTTCATGATTTGTCACGTGATCTGTGCATGACCAGGCAGGTGGTCAGTGTATGATCAGCGACGTGATCAGTGCATGATCCGTCACCTAATGGGTGTATGATCAGTCACCTGACCGGTACATGGTAGCTACATGATCATTGCATGATCAGCCACGTGAGTAGTGCATGATAGCCACGTGATCAGTGCATGATCAATCACGTGTTCAGTGCATGATCAGTCATGTAATCTGTGCATGACCAGGCACGTGATCAGTGTATGACCAGCCAAGTGATCAGTGCATGATAGCCACGTGATCAGTGCATGATCAGTCACGTGATCAGTGCATGATCAGTCACGTGATCAGTGGATGATCAGCCACGTGATCAGTGCATGATCAGCCACATGATCAGTGCATGATCAATTATGTGATCAGTGCATGATCAGTCACCTGATGGGTGTATGATCATTCACGTGACCTGTACATGGTAGCTACATGATCATTGCATGATCAGCCACGTGAGTAGTGCACGATAGCCACGTGATCACTGCATGATCAGTCACGTGATCACTGCATGATCAGTCATGTGACCAGTACATGGTAGCTGCGTGATCATCGCATGATCAGTCACGTGAGCAGTGCATGATAGCCACGTGATCAGTGCATCATCAGACACGAGATCAGTGCATGATCAGTCACGTGATCAGTGCATGATCAGCCACGTGATCAGTGCAGGACCAGGCACGTGATCAGTGTATGTCCAGCCAAGTGATCAGTGCATGATAGCCACTTGATCAGTGCATGATCAGTCACGTGATCAGTGCATGGTCAGTCACGTGATCAGTGCATGATCAGCCACGTGATCAGTGCATGATCAATTATGTGATCAGTGCATGATCAGTCACCTGATGGGTGTATGACCATTCACGTGACCTGTACATGGTAGCTACATGATCATTGCATGATCAGCCACGTGAGTAGTGCACGATAGCCACGTGATCACTGCATGATCAGTCACGTGATCACTGCATGATCAGTCATGTGACCAGTACATGGTAGCTGCGTGATCATCGCATGATCAGTCACGTGAGCAGTGCATGATAGCCACGTGATCAGTGCATCATCAGACACGAGATCAGTGCATGATCAGTCACGTGATCAGTGCATGATCAGCCACGTGATCAGTGCAGGACCAGGCACGTGATCAGTGCATGGTCAGTCACGTGATAGGTGTGTGATCAGCCACGTGAACAGTGCATGATCAGAAACATGATCAATTACGTGATCATTGCATGATCAGTCACGTGACCAGTACATGGTAGCTACGTGATCATTGCCAGATGAGCATCGTGAGCAGTGCATGATAGCCACGTGATCAGTGCATGATCAGCCATGTGATCAGTGCATGATCAGTCACGTGATCAGTGCATGGTCAGTCACGTGATCAGTGCATGATCATCCACGTGATCAGTGCATGTGGAGTCATGTAGTCAATGCATGATAGCGCCGTGATCAGTGCACGATCAGTCCGTGATGAGTGTATGATCAGCCAAGTGATCAGTGCAAGATAGCTACGTGATCAGTGCATGATCAGCCACGTGAGCAGTGCGTGATAGCCACGTAATCAGTGCATGATCAGTCACGTGATCAGTGCATGATCAGCCAGGTGATCATTTCATGATAGCTATGTGATCAGTTCATGATTTGTCACGTGATCTGTGCATGACCAGGCAGGTGGTCAGTGTATGATCAGCGACGTGATCAGTGCATGATCCGTCACCTAATGGGTGTATGATCAGTCACCTGACCGGTACATGGTAGCTACATGATCATTGCATGATCAGCCACGTGAGTAGTGCATGATAGCCACGTGATCAGTGCATGATCAATCACGTGTTCAGTGCATGATCAGTCATGTAATCTGTGCATGACCAGGCACGTGATCAGTGTATGACCAGCCAAGTGATCAGTGCATGATAGCCACGTGATCAGTGCATGATCAGTCACGTGATCAGTGCATGATCAGTCACGTGATCAGTGGATGATCAGCCACGTGATCAGTGCATGATCAGCCACATGATCAGTGCATGATCAATTATGTGATCAGTGCATGATCAGTCACCTGATGGGTGTATGATCATTCACGTGACCTGTACATGGTAGCTACATGATCATTGCATGATCAGCCACGTGAGTAGTGCACGATAGCCACGTGATCACTGCATGATCAGTCACGTGATCACTGCATGATCAGTCATGTGACCAGTACATGGTAGCTGCGTGATCATCGCATGATCAGTCACGTGAGCAGTGCATGACAGCCACGTGATCAGTGCATCATCAGACACGAGATCAGTGCATGATCAGTCACGTGATCAGTGCATGATCAGCCACGTGATCAGTGCAGGACCAGGCACGTGATCAGTGTATGTCCAGCCAAGTGATCAGTGCATGATAGCCACTTGATCAGTGCATGATCAGTCACGTGATCAGTGCATGGTCAGTCACGTGATCAGTGGATGATCAGCCACGTGATCAGTGCATGATCAATTATGTGATCAGTGCATGATCAGTCACCTGATGGGTGTATGACCATTCACGTGACCTGTACATGGTAGCTACATGGTCATTGCATGATCAGCCACGTGAGTAGTGCACGATAGCCACGTGATCACTGCATGATCAGTCACGTGATCACTGCATGATCAGTCATGTGACCAGTACATGGTAGCTGCGTGATCATCGCATGATCAGTCACGTGAGCAGTGCATGATAGCCACGTGATCAGTGCATCATCAGACACGAGATCAGTGCATGATCAGTCACGTGATCAGTGCATGATCAGCCACGTGATCAGTGCAGGACCAGGCACGTGATCAGTGCATGGTCAGTCACGTGATAGGTGTGTGATCAGCCACGTGAACAGTGCATGATCAGAAACATGATCAATTACGTGATCAGTGCATGATCAGTCACGTGACCAGTACATGGTAGCTACGTGATCATTGCCAGATCAGCATCGTGAGCAGTGCATGATAGCCACGTGATCAGTGCATGATCAGCCATGTGATCAGTGCATGATCAGTCACGTGATCAGTGCATGGTCAGTCACGTGATCAGTGCATGATCATCCACGTGATCAGTGCATGTGGAGTCATGTAGTCAATGCATGATAGCGCCGTGATCAGTGCACGATCAGTCCCGTGATGAGTGTATGATCAGCCAAGTGATCAGTGCAAGATAGCTACGTGATCAGTGCATGATCAGCCACGTGAGCAGTGCGTGATAGCCACGTAATCAGTGCATGATCAGTCACGTGATCAGTGCATGATCAGCCAGGTGATCATTTCATGATAGCTATGTGATCAGTTCATGATTTGTCACGTGATCTGTGCATGACCAGGCAGGTGGTCAGTGTATGATCAGCGACGTGATCAGTGCATGATCCGTCACCTAATGGGTGTATGATCAGTCACCTGACCGGTACATGGTAGCTACATGATCATTGCATGATCAGCCACGTGAGTAGTGCATGATAGCCACGTGATCAGTGCATGATCAATCACGTGTTCAGTGCATGATCAGTCATGTAATCTGTGCATGACCAGGCACGTGATCAGTGTATGACCAGCCAAGTGATCAGTGCATGATAGCCACGTGATCAGTGCATGATCAGTCACGTGATCAGTGCATGATCAGTCACGTGATCAGTGGATGATCAGCCACGTGATCAGTGCATGATCAGCCACATGATCAGTGCATGATCAATTATGTGATCAGTGCATGATCAGTCACCTGATGGGTGTATGATCATTCACGTGACCTGTACATGGTAGCTACATGATCATTGCATGATCAGCCACGTGAGTAGTGCACGATAGCCACGTGATCACTGCATGATCAGTCACGTGATCACTGCATGATCAGTCATGTGACCAGTACATGGTAGCTGCGTGATCATCGCATGATCAGTCACGTGAGCAGTGCATGATAGCCACGTGATCAGTGCATCATCAGACACGAGATCAGTGCATGATCAGTCACGTGATCAGTGCATGATCAGCCACGTGATCAGTGCAGGACCAGGCACGTGATCAGTGTATGTCCAGCCAAGTGATCAGTGCATGATAGCCACTTGATCAGTGCATGATCAGTCACGTGATCAGTGCATGGTCAGTCACGTGATCAGTGCATGATCAGCCACGTGATCAGTGCATGATCAATTATGTGATCAGTGCATGATCAGTCACCTGATGGGTGTATGACCATTCACGTGACCTGTACATGGTAGCTACATGATCATTGCATGATCAGCCACGTGAGTAGTGCACGATAGCCACGTGATCACTGCATGATCAGTCACGTGATCACTGCATGATCAGTCATGTGACCAGTACATGGTAGCTGCGTGATCATCGCATGATCAGTCACGTGAGCAGTGCATGATAGCCACGTGATCAGTGCATCATCAGACACGAGATCAGTGCATGATCAGTCACGTGATCAGTGCATGATCAGCCACGTGATCAGTGCAGGACCAGGCACGTGATCAGTGCATGGTCAGTCACGTGATAGGTGTGTGATCAGCCACGTGAACAGTGCATGATCAGAAACATGATCAATTACGTGATCAGTGCATGATCAGTCACGTGACCAGTACATGGTAGCTACGTGATCATTGCCAGATGAGCATCGTGAGCAGTGCATGATAGCCACGTGATCAGTGCATGATCAGCCATGTGATCAGTGCATGATCAGTCACGTGATCAGTGCATGGTCAGTCACGTGATCAGTGCATGATCATCCACGTGATCAGTGCATGTGGAGTCATGTAGTCAATGCATGATAGCGCCGTGATCAGTGCACGATCAGTCCCGTGATGAGTGTATGATCAGCCAAGTGATCAGTGCAAGATAGCTACGTGATCAGTGCATGATCAGCCACGTGAGCAGTGCGTGATAGCCACGTAATCAGTGCATGATCAGTCACGTGATCAGTGCATGATCAGCCAGGTGATCATTTCATAATAGCTATGTGATCAGTTCATGATTTGTCACGTGATCTGTGCATGACCAGGCAGGTGGTCAGTGTATGATCAGCGACGTGATCAGTGCATGATCCGTCACCTAATGGGTGTATGATCAGTCACCTGACCGGTACATGGTAGCTACATGATCATTGCATGATCAGCCACGTGAGTAGTGCATGATAGCCACGTGATCAGTGCATGATCAATCACGTGTTCAGTGCATGATCAGTCATGTAATCTGTGCATGACCAGGCACGTGATCAGTGTATGACCAGCCAAGTGATCAGTGCATGATAGCCACGTGATCAGTGCATGATCAGTCACGTGATCAGTGCATGATCAGTCACGTGATCAGTGGATGATCAGCCACGTGATCAGTGCATGATCAGCCACATGATCAGTGCATGATCAATTATGTGATCAGTGCATGATCAGTCACCTGATGGGTGTATGATCATTCACGTGACCTGTACATGGTAGCTACATGATCATTGCAGATCAGCCACGTGAGTAGTGCACGATAGCCACGTGATCACTGCATGATCAGTCACGTGATCACTGCATGATCAGTCATGTGACCAGTACATGGTAGCTGCGTAATCATCGCATGATCAGTCACGTGAGCAGTGCATGATAGCCACGTGATCAGTGCATCATCAGACACGAGATCAGTGCATGATCAGTCACGTGATCAGTGCATGATCAGCCACGTGATCAGTGCAGGACCAGGCACGTGATCAGTGTATGTCCAGCCAAGTGATCAGTGCATGATAGCCACTTGATCAGTGCATGATCAGTCACGTGATCAGTGCATGGTCAGTCACGTGATCAGTGGATGATCAGCCACGTGATCAGTGCATGATCAGCCACATGATCAGTGCATGATCAATTATGTGATCAGTGCATGATCAGTCACCTGATGGGTGTATGACCATTCACGTGACCTGTACATGGTAGCTACATGGTCATTGCATGATCAGCCACGTGAGTAGTGCACGATAGCCACGTGATCACTGCATGATCAGTCACGTGATCACTGCATGATCAGTCATGTGACCAGTACATGGTAGCTGCGTGATCATCGCATGATCAGTCACGTGAGCAGTGCATGATAGCCACGTGATCAGTGCATCATCAGACACGAGATCAGTGCATGATCAGTCACGTGATCAGTGCATGATCAGCCACGTGATCAGTGCAGGACCAGGCACGTGATCAGTGCATGGTCAGTCACGTGATAGGTGTGTGATCAGCCACGTGAACAGTGCATGATCAGAAACATGATCAATTACGTGATCAGTGCATGATCAGTCACGTGACCAGTACATGGTAGCTACGTGATCATTGCCAGATGAGCATCGTGAGCAGTGCATGATAGCCACGTGATCAGTGCATGATCAGCCATGTGATCAGTGCATGATCAGTCACGTGATCAGTGCATGGTCAGTCACGTGATCAGTGCATGATCATCCACGTGATCAGTGCATGTGGAGTCATGTAGTCAATGCATGATAGCGCCGTGATCAGTGCACGATCAGTCCCGTGATGAGTGTATGATCAGCCAAGTGATCAGTGCAAGATAGCTACGTGATCAGTGCATGATCAGCCACGTGAGCAGTGCGTGATAGCCACGTAATCAGTGCATGATCAGTCACGTGATCAGTGCATGATCAGCCAGGTGATCATTTCATGATAGCTATGTGATCAGTTCATGATTTGTCACGTGATCTGTGCATGACCAGGCAGGTGGTCAGTGTATGATCAGCGACGTGATCAGTGCATGATCCGTCACCTAATGGGTGTATGATCAGTCACCTGACCGGTACATGGTAGCTACATGATCATTGCATGATCAGCCACGTGAGTAGTGCATGATAGCCACGTGATCAGTGCATGATCAATCACGTGTTCAGTGCATGATCAGTCATGTAATCTGTGCATGACCAGGCACGTGATCAGTGTATGACCAGCCAAGTGATCAGTGCATGATAGCCACGTGATCAGTGCATGATCAGTCACGTGATCAGTGCATGATCAGTCACGTGATCAGTGGATGATCAGCCACGTGATCAGTGCATGATCAGCCACATGATCAGTGCATGATCAATTATGTGATCAGTGCATGATCAGTCACCTGATGGGTGTATGATCATTCACGTGACCTGTACATGGTAGCTACATGATCATTGCATGATCAGCCACGTGAGTAGTGCACGATAGCCACGTGATCACTGCATGATCAGTCACGTGATCACTGCATGATCAGTCATGTGACCAGTACATGGTAGCTGCGTGATCATCGCATGATCAGTCACGTGAGCAGTGCATGATAGCCACGTGATCAGTGCATCATCAGACACGAGATCAGTGCATGATCAGTCACGTGATCAGTGCATGATCAGCCACGTGATCAGTGCAGGACCAGGCACGTGATCAGTGTATGTCCAGCCAAGTGATCAGTGCATGATAGCCACTTGATCAGTGCATGATCAGTCACGTGATCAGTGCATGGTCAGTCACGTGATCAGTGCATGATCAGCCACGTGATCAGTGCATGATCAATTATGTGATCAGTGCATGATCAGTCACCTGATGGGTGTATGACCATTCACGTGACCTGTACATGGTAGCTACATGATCATTGCATGATCAGCCACGTGAGTAGTGCACGATAGCCACGTGATCACTGCATGATCAGTCACGTGATCACTGCATGATCAGTCATGTGACCAGTACATGGTAGCTGCGTGATCATCGCATGATCAGTCACGTGAGCAGTGCATGATAGCCACGTGATCAGTGCATCATCAGACACGAGATCAGTGCATGATCAGTCACGTGATCAGTGCATGATCAGCCACGTGATCAGTGCAGGACCAGGCACGTGATCAGTGCATGGTCAGTCACGTGATAGGTGTGTGATCAGCCACGTGAACAGTGCATGATCAGAAACATGATCAATTACGTGATCAGTGCATGATCAGTCACGTGACCAGTACATGGTAGCTACGTGATCATTGCCAGATGAGCATCGTGAGCAGTGCATGATAGCCACGTGATCAGTGCATGATCAGCCATGTGATCAGTGCATGATCAGTCACGTGATCAGTGCATGGTCAGTCACGTGATCAGTGCATGATCATCCACGTGATCAGTGCATGTGGAGTCATGTAGTCAATGCATGATAGCGCCGTGATCAGTGCACGATCAGTCCCGTGATGAGTGTATGATCAGCCAAGTGATCAGTGCAAGATAGCTACGTGATCAGTGCATGATCAGCCACGTGAGCAGTGCGTGATAGCCACGTAATCAGTGCATGATCAGTCACGTGATCAGTGCATGATCAGCCAGGTGATCATTTCATGATAGCTATGTGATCAGTTCATGATTTGTCACGTGATCTGTGCATGACCAGGCAGGTGGTCAGTGTATGATCAGCGACGTGATCAGTGCATGATCCGTCACCTAATGGGTGTATGATCAGTCACCTGACCGGTACATGGTAGCTACATGATCATTGCATGATCAGCCACGTGAGTAGTGCATGATAGCCACGTGATCAGTGCATGATCAATCACGTGTTCAGTGCATGATCAGTCATGTAATCTGTGCATGACCAGGCACGTGATCAGTGTATGACCAGCCAAGTGATCAGTGCATGATAGCCACGTGATCAGTGCATGATCAGTCACGTGATCAGTGCATGATCAGTCACGTGATCAGTGGATGATCAGCCACGTGATCAGTGCATGATCAGCCACATGATCAGTGCATGATCAATTATGTGATCAGTGCATGATCAGTCACCTGATGGGTGTATGATCATTCACGTGACCTGTACATGGTAGCTACATGATCATTGCATGATCAGCCACGTGAGTAGTGCACGATAGCCACGTGATCACTGCATGATCAGTCACGTGATCACTGCATGATCAGTCATGTGACCAGTACATGGTAGCTGCGTGATCATCGCATGATCAGTCACGTGAGCAGTGCATGATAGCCACGTGATCAGTGCATCATCAGACACGAGATCAGTGCATGATCAGTCACGTGATCAGTGCATGATCAGCCACGTGATCAGTGCAGGACCAGGCACGTGATCAGTGTATGTCCAGCCAAGTGATCAGTGCATGATAGCCACTTGATCAGTGCATGATCAGTCACGTGATCAGTGCATGGTCAGTCACGTGATCAGTGCATGATCAGCCACGTGATCAGTGCATGATCAATTATGTGATCAGTGCATGATCAGTCACCTGATGGGTGTATGACCATTCACGTGACCTGTACATGGTAGCTACATGGTCATTGCATGATCAGCCACGTGAGTAGTGCACGATAGCCACGTGATCACTGCATGATCAGTCACGTGATCACTGCATGATCAGTCATGTGACCAGTACATGGTAGCTGCGTGATCATCGCATGATCAGTCACGTGAGCAGTGCATGATAGCCACGTGATCAGTGCATCATCAGACACGAGATCAGTGCATGATCAGTCACGTGATCAGTGCATGATCAGCCACGTGATCAGTGCAGGACCAGGCACGTGATCAGTGCATGGTCAGTCACGTGATAGGTGTGTGATCAGCCACGTGAACAGTGCATGATCAGAAACATGATCAATTACGTGATCAGTGCATGATCAGTCACGTGACCAGTACATGGTAGCTACGTGATCATTGCCAGATGAGCATCGTGAGCAGTGCATGATAGCCACGTGATCAGTGCATGATCAGCCATGTGATCAGTGCATGATCAGTCACGTGATCAGTGCATGGTCAGTCACGTGATCAGTGCATGATCATCCACGTGATCAGTGCATGTGGAGTCATGTAGTCAATGCATGATAGCGCCGTGATCAGTGCACGATCAGTCCCGTGATGAGTGTATGATCAGCCAAGTGATCAGTGCAAGATAGCTACGTGATCAGTGCATGATCAGCCACGTGAGCAGTGCGTGATAGCCACGTAATCAGTGCATGATCAGTCACGTGATCAGTGCATGATCAGCCAGGTGATCATTTCATAATAGCTATGTGATCAGTTCATGATTTGTCACGTGATCTGTGCATGACCAGGCAGGTGGTCAGTGTATGATCAGCGACGTGATCAGTGCATGATCCGTCACCTAATGGGTGTATGATCAGTCACCTGACCGGTACATGGTAGCTACATGATCATTGCATGATCAGCCACGTGAGTAGTGCATGATAGCCACGTGATCAGTGCATGATCAATCACGTGTTCAGTGCATGATCAGTCATGTAATCTGTGCATGACCAGGCACGTGATCAGTGTATGACCAGCCAAGTGATCAGTGCATGATAGCCACGTGATCAGTGCATGATCAGTCACGTGATCAGTGCATGATCAGTCACATGATCAGTGGATGATCAGCCACGTGATCAGTGCATGATCAGCCACATGATCAGTGCATGATCAATTATGTGATCAGTGCATGATCAGTCACCTGATGGGTGTATGATCATTCACGTGACCTGTACATGGTAGCTACATGATCATTGCATGATCAGCCACGTGAGTAGTGCACGATAGCCACGTGATCACTGCATGATCAGTCACGTGATCACTGCATGATCAGTCATGTGACCAGTACATGGTAGCTGCGTGATCATCGCATGATCAGTCACGTGAGCAGTGCATGATAGCCACGTGATCAGTGCATCATCAGACACGAGATCAGTGCATGATCAGTCACGTGATCAGTGCATGATCAGCCACGTGATCAGTGCAGGACCAGGCACGTGATCAGTGTATGTCCAGCCAAGTGATCAGTGCATGATAGCCACTTGATCAGTGCATGATCAGTCACGTGATCAGTGCATGGTCAGTCACGTGATCAGTGGATGATCAGCCACGTGATCAGTGCATGATCAGCCACATGATCAGTGCATGATCAATTATGTGATCAGTGCATGATCAGTCACCTGATGGGTGTATGACCATTCACGTGACCTGTACATGGTAGCTACATGGTCATTGCATGATCAGCCACGTGAGTAGTGCACGATAGCCACGTGATCACTGCATGATCAGTCACGTGATCACTGCATGATCAGTCATGTGACCAGTACATGGTAGCTGCGTGATCATCGCATGATCAGTCACGTGAGCAGTGCATGATAGCCACGTGATCAGTGCATCATCAGACACGAGATCAGTGCATGATCAGTCACGTGATCAGTGCATGATCAGCCACGTGATCAGTGCAGGACCAGGCACGTGATCAGTGCATGGTCAGTCACGTGATAGGTGTGTGATCAGCCACGTGAACAGTGCATGATCAGAAACATGATCAATTACGTGATCAGTGCATGATCAGTCACGTGACCAGTACATGGTAGCTACGTGATCATTGCCAGATGAGCATCGTGAGCAGTGCATGATAGCCACGTGATCAGTGCATGATCAGCCATGTGATCAGTGCATGATCAGTCACGTGATCAGTGCATGGTCAGTCACGTGATCAGTGCATGATCATCCACGTGATCAGTGCATGTGGAGTCATGTAGTCAATGCATGATAGCGCCGTGATCAGTGCACGATCAGTCCCGTGATGAGTGTATGATCAGCCAAGTGATCAGTGCAAGATAGCTACGTGATCAGTGCATGATCAGCCACGTGAGCAGTGCGTGATAGCCACGTAATCAGTGCATGATCAGTCACGTGATCAGTGCATGATCAGCCAGGTGATCATTTCATGATAGCTATGTGATCAGTTCATGATTTGTCACGTGATCTGTGCATGACCAGGCAGGTGGTCAGTGTATGATCAGCGACGTGATCAGTGCATGATCCGTCACCTAATGGGTGTATGATCAGTCACCTGACCGGTACATGGTAGCTACATGATCATTGCATGATCAGCCACGTGAGTAGTGCATGATAGCCACGTGATCAGTGCATGATCAATCACGTGTTCAGTGCATGATCAGTCATGTAATCTGTGCATGACCAGGCACGTGATCAGTGTATGACCAGCCAAGTGATCAGTGCATGATAGCCACGTGATCAGTGCATGATCAGTCACGTGATCAGTGCATGATCAGTCACGTGATCAGTGGATGATCAGCCACGTGATCAGTGCATGATCAGCCACATGATCAGTGCATGATCAATTATGTGATCAGTGCATGATCAGTCACCTGATGGGTGTATGATCATTCACGTGACCTGTACATGGTAGCTACATGATCATTGCATGATCAGCCACGTGAGTAGTGCACGATAGCCACGTGATCACTGCATGATCAGTCACGTGATCACTGCATGATCAGTCATGTGACCAGTACATGGTAGCTGCGTGATCATCGCATGATCAGTCACGTGAGCAGTGCATGATAGCCACGTGATCAGTGCATCATCAGACACGAGATCAGTGCATGATCAGTCACGTGATCAGTGCATGATCAGCCACGTGATCAGTGCAGGACCAGGCACGTGATCAGTGTATGTCCAGCCAAGTGATCAGTGCATGATAGCCACTTGATCAGTGCATGATCAGTCACGTGATCAGTGCATGGTCAGTCACGTGATCAGTGGATGATCAGCCACGTGATCAGTGCATGATCAGCCACATGATCAGTGCATGATCAATTATGTGATCAGTGCATGATCAGTCACCTGATGGGTGTATGACCATTCACGTGACCTGTACATGGTAGCTACATGGTCATTGCATGATCAGCCACGTGAGTAGTGCACGATAGCCACGTGATCACTGCATGATCAGTCACGTGATCACTGCATGATCAGTCATGTGACCAGTACATGGTAGCTGCGTGATCATCGCATGATCAGTCACGTGAGCAGTGCATGATAGCCACGTGATCAGTGCATCATCAGACACGAGATCAGTGCATGATTAGTCACGTGATCAGTGCATGATCAGCCACGTGATCAGTGCAGGACCAGGCACGTGATCAGTGCATGGTCAGTCACGTGATAGGTGTGTGATCAGCCACGTGAACAGTGCATGATCAGAAACATGATCAATTACGTGATCAGTGCATGATCAGTCACGTGACCAGTACATGGTAGCTACGTGATCATTGCCAGATCAGCATCGTGAGCAGTGCATGATAGCCACGTGATCAGTGCATGATCAGCCATGTGATCAGTGCATGATCAGTCACGTGATCAGTGCATGGTCAGTCACGTGATCAGTGCATGATCATCCACGTGATCAGTGCATGTGGAGTCATGTAGTCAATGCATGATAGCGCCGTGATCAGTGCACGATCAGTCCCGTGATGAGTGTATGATCAGCCAAGTGATCAGTGCAAGATAGCTACGTGATCAGTGCATGATCAGCCACGTGAGCAGTGCGTGATAGCCACATAATCAGTGCATGATCAGTCACGTGATCAGTGCATGATCAGCCAGGTGATCATTTCATGATAGCTATGTGATCAGTTCATGATTTGTCACGTGATCTGTGCATGACCAGGCAGGTGGTCAGTGTATGATCAGCGACGTGATCAGTGCATGATCCGTCACCTAATGGGTGTATGATCAGTCACCTGACCGGTACATGGTAGCTACATGATCATTGCATGATCAGCCACGTGAGTAGTGCATGATAGCCACGTGATCAGTGCATGATCAATCACGTGTTCAGTGCATGATCAGTCATGTAATCTGTGCATGACCAGGCACGTGATCAGTGTATGACCAGCCAAGTGATCAGTGCATGATAGCCACGTGATCAGTGCATGATCAGTCACGTGATCAGTGCATGATCAGTCACGTGATCAGTGGATGATCAGCCACGTGATCAGTGCATGATCAGCCACATGATCAGTGCATGATCAATTATGTGATCAGTGCATGATCAGTCACCTGATGGGTGTATGATCATTCACGTGACCTGTACATGGTAGCTACATGATCATTGCATGATCAGCCACGTGAGTAGTGCACGATAGCCACGTGATCACTGCATGATCAGTCACGTGATCACTGCATGATCAGTCATGTGACCAGTACATGGTAGCTGCGTGATCATCGCATGATCAGTCACGTGAGCAGTGCATGATAGCCACGTGATCAGTGCATCATCAGACACGAGATCAGTGCATGATCAGTCACGTGATCAGTGCATGATCAGCCACGTGATCAGTGCAGGACCAGGCACGTGATCAGTGTATGTCCAGCCAAGTGATCAGTGCATGATAGCCACTTGATCAGTGCATGATCAGTCACGTGATCAGTGCATGGTCAGTCACGTGATCAGTGCATGATCAGCCACATGATCAGTGCATGATCAATTATGTGATCAGTGCATGATCAGTCACCTGATGGGTGTATGACCATTCACGTGACCTGTACATGGTAGCTACATGATCATTGCATGATCAGCCACGTGAGTAGTGCACGATAGCCATGTGATCACTGCATGATCAGTCACGTGATCACTGCATGATCAGTCATGTGACCAGTACATGGTAGCTGCGTGATCATCGCATGATCAGTCACGTGAGCAGTGCATGATAGCCACGTGATCAGTGCATCATCAGACACGAGATCAGTGCATGATCAGTCACGTGATCAGTGCATGATCAGCCACGTGATCAGTGCAGGACCAGGCACGTGATCAGTGCATGGTCAGTCACGTGATAGGTGTGTGATCAGCCACGTGAACAGTGCATGATCAGAAACATGATCAATTACGTGATCAGTGCATGATCAGTCACGTGACCAGTACATGGTAGCTACGTGATCATTGCCAGATCAGCATCGTGAGCAGTGCATGATAGCCACGTGATCAGTGCATGATCAGCCATGTGATCAGTGCATGATCAGTCACGTGATCAGTGCATGGTCAGTCACGTGATCAGTGCATGATCATCCACGTGATCAGTGCATGTGGAGTCATGTAGTCAATGCATGATAGCGCCGTGATCAGTGCACGATCAGTCCCGTGATGAGTGTATGATCAGCCAAGTGATCAGTGCAAGATAGCTACGTGATCAGTGCATGATCAGCCACGTGAGCAGTGCGTGATAGCCACGTAATCAGTGCATGATCAGTCACGTGATCAGTGCATGATCAGCCAGGTGATCATTTCATAATAGCTATGTGATCAGTTCATGATTTGTCACGTGATCTGTGCATGACCAGGCAGGTGGTCAGTGTATGATCAGCGACGTGATCAGTGCATGATCCGTCACCTAATGGGTGTATGATCAGTCACCTGACCGGTACATGGTAGCTACATGATCATTGCATGATCAGCCACGTGAGTAGTGCATGATAGCCACGTGATCAGTGCATGATCAATCACGTGTTCAGTGCATGATCAGTCATGTAATCTGTGCATGACCAGGCACGTGATCAGTGTATGACCAGCCAAGTGATCAGTGCATGATAGCCACGTGATCAGTGCATGATCAGTCACGTGATCAGTGCATGATCAGTCACGTGATCAGTGGATGATCAGCCACGTGATCAGTGCATGATCAGTCACATGATCAGTGCATGATCAATTATGTGATCAGTGCATGATCAGTCACCTGATGGGTGTATGATCATTCACGTGACCTGTACATGGTAGCTACATGATCATTGCATGATCAGCCACGTGAGTAGTGCACGATAGCCACGTGATCACTGCATGATCAGTCACGTGATCACTGCATGATCAGTCATGTGACCAGTACATGGTAGCTGGTGATCATCGCATGATCAGTCACGTGAGCAGTGCATGATAGCCACGTGATCAGTGCATCATCAGACACGAGATCAGTGCATGATCAGTCACGTGATCAGTGCATGATCAGCCACGTGATCAGTGCAGGACCAGGCACGTGATCAGTGTATGTCCAGCCAAGTGATCAGTGCATGATAGCCACTTGATCAGTGCATGATCAGTCACGTGATCAGTGCATGGTCAGTCACGTGATCAGTGCATGATCAGCCACGTGATCAGTGCATGATCAATTATGTGATCAGTGCATGATCAGTCACCTGATGGGTGTATGACCATTCACGTGACCTGTACATGGTAGCTACATGATCATTGCATGATCAGCCACGTGAGTAGTGCACGATAGCCACGTGATCACTGCATGATCAGTCACGTGATCACTGCATGATCAGTCATGTGACCAGTACATGGTAGCTGCGTGATCATCGCATGATCAGTCACGTGAGCAGTGCATGATAGCCACGTGATCAGTGCATCATCAGACACGAGATCAGTGCATGATCAGTCACGTGATCAGTGCATGATCAGCCACGTGATCAGTGCAGGACCAGGCACGTGATCAGTGCATGGTCAGTCACGTGATAGGTGTGTGATCAGCCACGTGAACAGTGCATGATCAGAAACATGATCAATTACGTGATCAGTGCATGATCAGTCACGTGACCAGTACATGGTAGCTACGTGATCATTGCCAGATCAGCATCGTGAGCAGTGCATGATAGCCACGTGATCAGTGCATGATCAGCCATGTGATCAGTGCATGATCAGTCACGTGATCAGTGCATGGTCAGTCACGTGATCAGTGCATGATCATCCACGTGATCAGTGCATGTGAGTCATGTAGTCAATGCATGATAGCGCCGTGATCAGTGCACGATCAGTCCCGTGATGAGTGTATGATCAGCCAAGTGATCAGTGCAAGATAGCTACGTGATCAGTGCATGATCAGCCACGTGAGCAGTGCGTGATAGCCACGTAATCAGTGCATGATCAGTCACGTGATCAGTGCATGATCAGCCAGGTGATCATTTCATAATAGCTATGTGATCAGTTCATGATTTGTCACGTGATCTGTGCATGACCAGGCAGGTGGTCAGTGTATGATCAGCGACGTGATCAGTGCATGATCCGTCACCTAATGGGTGTATGATCAGTCACCTGACCGGTACATGGTAGCTACATGATCATTGCATGATCAGCCACGTGAGTAGTGCATGATAGCCACGTGATCAGTGCATGATCAATCACGTGTTCAGTGCATGATCAGTCATGTAATCTGTGCATGACCAGGCACGTGATCAGTGTATGACCAGCCAAGTGATCAGTGCATGATAGCCACGTGATCAGTGCATGATCAGTCACGTGATCAGTGCATGATCAGTCACGTGATCAGTGGATGATCAGCCACGTGATCAGTGCATGATCAGTCACATGATCAGTGCATGATCAATTATGTGATCAGTGCATGATCAGTCACCTGATGGGTGTATGATCATTCACGTGACCTGTACATGGTAGCTACATGATCATTGCATGATCAGCCACGTGAGTAGTGCACGATAGCCACGTGATCACTGCATGATCAGTCACGTGATCACTGCATGATCAGTCATGTGACCAGTACATGGTAGCTGGTGATCATCGCATGATCAGTCACGTGAGCAGTGCATGATAGCCACGTGATCAGTGCATCATCAGACACGAGATCAGTGCATGATCAGTCACGTGATCAGTGCATGATCAGCCACGTGATCAGTGCAGGACCAGGCACGTGATCAGTGTATGTCCAGCCAAGTGATCAGTGCATGATAGCCACTTGATCAGTGCATGATCAGTCACGTGATCAGTGCATGGTCAGTCACGTGATCAGTGCATGATCAGCCACGTGATCAGTGCATGATCAATTATGTGATCAGTGCATGATCAGTCACCTGATGGGTGTATGACCATTCACGTGACCTGTACATGGTAGCTACATGATCATTGCATGATCAGCCACGTGAGTAGTGCACGATAGCCACGTGATCACTGCATGATCAGTCACGTGATCACTGCATGATCAGTCATGTGACCAGTACATGGTAGCTGCGTGATCATCGCATGATCAGTCACGTGAGCAGTGCATGATACCAAGTGATCAGTGCATCATCAGACACGAGATCAGTGCATGATCAGTCACGTGATCAGTGCATGATCAGCCACGTGATCAGTGCAGGACCAGGCACGTGATCAGTGCATGATCAGCCACGTGATCAGTGCATGATCAGCCACGTGATCAGTGCATGATCAGAAACATGATCAATTACGTGATCAGTGCATGATCAGTCACGTGACCAGTACATGGTAGCTACGTGATCATTGCCAGATCAGCATCGTGAGCAGTGCATGATAGCCACGTGATCAGTGCATGATCAGCCATGTGATCAGTGCATGATCAGTCACGTGATCAGTGCATGGTCAGTCACGTGATCAGTGCATGATCATCCACGTGATCAGTGCATGTGAGTCATGTAGTCAATGCATGATAGCGCCGTGATCAGTGCACGATCAGTCCCGTGATGAGTGTATGATCAGCCAAGTGATCAGTGCAAGATAGCTACGTGATCAGTGCATGATCAGCCACGTGAGCAGTGCGTGATAGCCACGTAATCAGTGCATGATCAGTCACGTGATCAGTGCATGATCAGCCAGGTGATCATTTCATGATAGCTATGTGATCAGTTCATGATTTGTCACGTGATCTGTGCATGCCCAGGCAGGTGGTCAGTGTATGATCAGTGACGTGATCAGTGCATGATCCGTCACCTAATGGGTGTATGATCAGTCACCTGACCGGTACATGGTAGCTACATGATCATTGCATGATCAGCCACGTGAGTAGTGCATGATAGCCACGTGATCAGTGCATGATCAATCACGTGTTCAGTGCATGATCAGTCATGTAATCTGTGCATGACCAGGCACGTGATCAGTGTATGACCAGCCAAGTGATCAGTGCATGATAGCCACGTGATCAGTGCATGATCAGTCACGTGATCAGTGCATGATCAGTCACGTGATCAGTGGATGATCAGCCACGTGATCAGTGCATGATCAGCCACATGATCAGTGCATGATCAATTATGTGATCAGTGCATGATCAGTCACCTGATGGGTGTATGATCATTCACGTGACCTGTACATGGTAGCTACATGATCATTGCATGATCAGCCACGTGAGTAGTGCACGATAGCCACGTGATCACTGCATGATCAGTCACGTGATCACTGCATGATCAGTCATGTGACCAGTACATGGTAGCTGCGTGATCATCGCATGATCAGTCACGTGAGCAGTGCATGATAGCCACGTGATCAGTGCATCATCAGACACGAGATCAGTGCATGATCAGTCACGTGATCAGTGCATGATCAGCCACGTGATCAGTGCAGGACCAGGCACGTGATCAGTGTATGTCCAGCCAAGTGATCAGTGCATGATAGCCACTTGATCAGTGCATGATCAGTCACGTGATCAGTGCATGGTCAGTCACGTGATCAGTGGATGATCAGCCACGTGATCAGTGCATGATCAGCCACATGATCAGTGCATGATCAATTATGTGATCAGTGCATGATCAGTCACCTGATGGGTGTATGACCATTCACGTGACCTGTACATGGTAGCTACATGATCATTGCATGATCAGCCACGTGAGTAGTGCACGATAGCCACGTGATCACTGCATGATCAGTCACGTTATCACTGCATGATCAGTCATGTGACCAGTACATGGTAGCTGCGTGATCATCGCATGATCAGTCACGTGAGCAGTGCATGATAGCCACGTGATCAGTGCATCATCAGACACGAGATCAGTGCATGATCAGTCACGTGATCAGTGCATGATCAGCCACGTGATCAGTGCAGGACCAGGCACGTGATCAGTGTATGTCCAGCCAAGTGATCAGTGCATGATAGCCACTTGATCAGTGCATGATCAGTCACGTGATCAGTGCATGGTCAGTCACGTGATCAGTGGATGATCAGCCACGTGATCAGTGCATGATCAGCCACATGATCAGTGCATGATCAATTATGTGATCAGTGCATGATCAGTCACCTGATGGGTGTATGACCATTCACGTGACCTGTACATGGTAGCTACATGATCATTGCATGATCAGCCACGTGAGTAGTGCACGATAGCCACGTGATCACTGCATGATCAGTCACGTGATCACTGCATGATCAGTCATGTGACCAGTACATGGTAGCTGCGTGATCATCGCATGATCAGTCACGTGAGCAGTGCATGATAGCCACGTGATCAGTGCATCATCAGACACGAGATCAGTGCATGATCAGTCACGTGATCAGTGCATGATCAGCCACGTGATCAGTGCAGGACCAGGCACGTGATCAGTGCATGGTCAGTCACGTGATAGGTGTGTGATCAGCCACGTGAACAGTGCATGATCAGAAACATGATCAATTACGTGATCATTGCATGATCAGTCACGTGACCAGTACATGGTAGCTACGTGATCATTGCCAGATCAGCATCGTGAGCAGTGCATGATAGCCACGTGATCAGTGCATGATCAGCCATGTGATCAGTGCATGATCAGTCACGTGATCAGTGCATGGTCAGTCACGTGATCAGTGCATGATCATCCACGTGATCAGTGCATGTGAGTCATGTAGTCAATGCATGATAGCGCCGTGATCAGTGCACGATCAGTCCCGTGATGAGTGTATGATCAGCCAAGTGATCAGTGCAAGATAGCTACGTGATCAGTGCATGATCAGCCACGTGAGCAGTGCGTGATAGCCACGTAATCAGTGCATGATCAGTCACGTGATCAGTGCATGATCAGCCAGGTGATCATTTCATGATAGCTATGTGATCAGTTCATGATTTGTCACGTGATCTGTGCATGACCAGGCAGGTGGTCAGTGTATGATCAGCGACGTGATCAGTGCATGATCCGTCACCTAATGGGTGTATGATCAGTCACCTGACCGGTACATGGTAGCTACATGATCATGCATGATCAGTCACGTGAGCAGTGCATGATAGCCACGTGATCAATGCATCATCAGACACGAGATCAGTGCATGATCAGTCACGTGATCAGTGCATGATCAGCCACGTGATCAGTGCAGGACCAGGCACGTGATCAGTGCATGGTCAGTCACGTGATAGGTGTGTGATCAGCCACGTGAACAGTGCATGATCAGAAACATGATCAATTACGTGATCAGTGCATGATCAGTCACGTGACCAGTACATGGTAGCTACGTGATCATTGCCAGATGAGCATCGTGAGCAGTGCATGATAGCCACGTGATCAGTGCATGATCAGCCACGTGATCAGTGCATGATCAGTCACGTGATCAGTGCATGGTCAGTCACGTGATCAGTGCATGATCATCCACGTGATCAGTGCATGTGGAGTCATGTAGTCAATGCATTATAGCGCCGTGATCAGTGCACGATCAGTCCCGTGATGAGTGTATGATCAGCCAAGTGATCAGTGCAAGATAGCTACGTGATCAGTGCATGATCAGCCACGTGAGCAGTGCGTGATAGCCACGTAATCAGTGCATGATCAGTCACGTGATCAGTGCATGATCAGCCAGGTGATCATTTCATGATAGCTATGTGATCAGTTCATGATTTGTCACGTGATCTGTGCATGACCAGGCAGGTGGTCAGTGTATGATCAGCGACGTGATCAGTGCATGATCCGTCACCTAATGGGTGTATGATCAGTCACCTGACCGGTACATGGTAGCTACATGATCATTGCATGATCAGCCACGTGAGTAGTGCACGATAGCCACGTGATCACTGCATGATCAGTCACGTGATCACTGCATGATCAGTCATGTGACCAGTACATGGTAGCTGCGTGATCATCGCATGATCAGTCACGTGAGCAGTGCATGATAGCCACGTGATCAGTGCATCATCAGACACGAGATCAGTGCATGATCAGTCACGTGATCAGTGCATGATCAGCCACGTGATCAGTGCAGGACCAGGCACGTGATCAGTGTATGTCCAGCCAAGTGATCAGTGCATGATAGCCACTTGATCAGTGCATGATCAGTCACGTGATCAGTGCATGGTCAGTCACGTGATCAGTGGATGATCAGCCACGTGATCAGTGCATGATCAGCCACATGATCAGTGCATGATCAATTATGTGATCAGTGCATGATCAGTCACCTGATGGGTGTATGACCATTCACGTGACCTGTACATGGTAGCTACATGATCATTGCATGATCAGCCACGTGAGTAGTGCACGATAGCCACGTGATCAGTGCATGATCTGTCGCATGATCATTGTATGATCATCCGGGTGATCAGTGCATGGGCAGTCATGTGATCAGTGCATCATATAGACGTGATCAGTGCATGATGAGTCTCGTGATCAGTGTATGATCAACCACGTGATCAGTGCACGATAGCCAGGTAATGAGTGCACGATAGCCAGATGATCAGTGCATTATCAGTCACGTGATCAGTGTATGATCACGCAAGTAATAAGTGCATGATAGCCAACTGATCAGTGGATGATCAGTCACGTGATCAGTGCATGGTCAGTCACGTGATCATTGCATTATCAGCCACGTGATCAGTGCATGATCAATTACGTGATCAGTGCATGATCAGTCAAGTGATCAGTACATGATCAGTCAAGTGAACAGTGCATGATCAGTCATGTGATCAGTGTATGAGCAGCCAAGTGATCAGTGCATGATAGCCACGTGATCAGTGCATGGTCAGTTACTTGAGCAGTGTATGATCAGTTACGTGAGCAGTGTATGATCAGCCACGTGATCAGTGCATGATCAGTTAGGTGAGCAGTGTATGATCAGCCATGTGATCAGTGCATGGTCAGACACGTGAACAGTGTATGATCAGCCACGTGATCAGTGCATGATATCCAAGTGATCAGTGCATGATCAATCACGTGATCAGTGTATGATCAGCCAGGTGAACAGTGCATGCTCAGTCACGTGATCAGGGCCTGCTGAGCTGCGTGATTCCTGTCTGCTCATGTGCTTGACAATTGCCAGCTGAGCTGCATGATTCCTGCCTGTCATCTGCTTGACAATTGCCAGCTGTGCTGTGTAATTCCTGCCTGCTCAGCTGCTTGATTATTGCCAGCTGAGCAGCATGATTCCTCACACCTGAGTTCCATGATTTTTGCCTGCTGACTGTTTGATTCGTGCCTTCTCAGCTCTTTGTTTATTGCCTGCAGAGGCACATGATCAGTGTATGAAAGCAAACATGATCAGCGCATGATCAGTCACATGATCAGAGCCATTAAGTCACGTGATCACTACATGATAGTCATGTGATCAGTCCATGCTCAGTCACGGTATCAGTGCATGATCAGCCACGTGATCAGTGCATGATAGCCACGTGATCAGTGCATGATCAGCCACGTGATCAGTGCATGATCATCCACGTGATCAGTGCATGATAGCCACGTGATCAGTGCATGATCAGTCACGTGATCAGTGCATGATCAGTCACGTGATCAGTGCATGATCAGCCACGTGATCAGTGCATGATAGCCACGTGATCAGTGCATGATCAGTCACGTGATCAGTGCATGATCAGTCACGTGACCAGTGCATGGTAGCTACGTGATCAGTGCATGATCAGCCACGTGATCAGTGCATGATAGCCACGTGATCAGTGCATGATCAGTCACGTGATCAGTGCATGATCAGTCACGTGATCAGTGCATGATCAGCCACGTGATCAGTGCATGATAGCCACGTGATCAGTGCATGATCAGTTACGTGAGCAGTGTATGATCAGCCACGTGATCAGTGCATGGTCAGACACGTGAACAGTGTATGATCAGCCACGTGATCAGTGCATGATATCCAAGTGATCAGTGCATGATCATCACGTGATCAGTGTATGATCAGCCACGTGAACAGTGCATGCTCAGTCACGTGATCAGGGCCTGCTGAGCTGCGTGATTACTGTCTGCTCATCTGCTTGACAATTGCCAGCTGAGCTGCATGATTCCTGCCTGTCATCTGCTTGACAATTGCCAGCTGTGCTGCGTAATTCCTGCCTGCTCAGCTGCTTGATTATTGCCAGCTGAGCAGCATGATTCCTCACAGCTGAGTTCCATGATTATTGCCTGCTGACTGATTTGTGCCTACTCAGCTCTTTGTTTATTGCCTCCAGAGGCACATGATCAGTGTATGATAGCAAACATGATCAGCGCATGATCAGTCACATGATCAGCGCCATTAAGTCACGTGATCACTACATGATAGTCATGTGATCAGTCCATGCTCAGTCACGGTATCAGTGCATGATCAGCCACGTGATCAGTGCATGATCAGCCACGTGATCAGTTCATGATAGCCATGTGATCAGTGCATGATTTGTCACGTGATCAGTGCATGACAGGCAGGTGATCAGTGCATGATCAGCCACGTGATCAGTGCATGATCAGTCACCTGATGGGTGTATGATCAGTCACCTGACCGGTACATGGTAGCTACATGATCATTGCATGATCAGCCACGTGAGTAGTGCATGATAGCCACGTGATCAGTGCATGATCAGTCACGTGATCAGTGCATGATCAGTCATGTGATCAGTGCATGATCAGGCACGTGATCAGTGCATGATCAGCCACGTGATCAGTGCATGATAGCCACGTGATCAGTGCATGATCAGTCACGTGATCAGTGCATGATCAGTCACGTGATCAGTGCATGATCAGCCACGTGATCAGTGCATGATCAGTCACGTGATCAGTGCATGATCAGCCACGTGATCAGTGCATGATCAGTCACGTGATCAGTGCATGATCAGTCACGTGATCAGTGCATGATAGCTACGTGATCAGTGCATGATCAGCCACGTGATCAGTGCATGATAGCCACGTGATCAGTGCATGATCAGTCACGTGATCAGTGCATGATCAGTCACGTGACCAGTACATGGTAGCTGGTGATCATCGCATGATCAGCCACGTGATCAGTGCATGATAGCCACGTGATCAGTGCATGATCAGTCACGTGATCAGTGCATGATCAGTCACGTGATCAGTGCATGATCAGCCACGTGATCAGTGCATGATCAGCCACGTGATCAGTGCATGATCAGCCACGTGATCAGTGCATGATAGCCACGTGATCAGTGCATGATCAGTCACGTGATCAGTGCATGATCAGTCACGTGATCAGTGCATGATCAGCCACGTGATCAGTGCATGATCAGCCACGTGATCAGTGCATGATCAGTCACGTGATCAGTGCATGATCAGTCACGTGACAGTACATGGTAGCTACGTGATCAGTGCATGATCAGCCACGTGATAGTGCATGATAGCCACGTGATCAGTGCATGATCAGTCACGTGATCAGTGCATGATCAGTCATGTGACCAGTGCATGGTAGCTGCGTGATCATCGCATGATCAGTCACGTGATCAGTGCATGATAGCCACGTGATCAGTGCATGATCAGCCACGTGATCAGTGCATGATCAGTCACGTGATCAGTGCATGATCAGCCACGTGATCAGTGCATGATCAGGCACGTGATCAGTGCATGATCAGTCACGTGATCAGTGCATGATCAGCCACGTGATCAGTGCATGATCAGAAACATGATCAATTACGTGATCAGTGCATGATCAGTCACGTGATCAGTGCATGATAGCTACGTGATCATTGCATGATCAGCACGTGATCAGTGCATGATAGCCACGTGATCAGTGCATGATCAGCCACGTGATCAGTGCATGATCAGTCACGTGATCAGTGCATGATCAGTCACGTGATCAGTGCATGATCAGCCACGTGATCAGTGCATGTGGAGTCATGTAGTCAGTGCATGATAGCGCCGTGATCAGTGCATGATCAGTCACGTGATCAGTGCATGATCAGCCACGTGATCAGTGCATGATAGCCACGTGATCAGTGCATGATCAGCCACGTGATCAGTGCATGATCAGCCACGTGATCAGTGCATGATCAGTCACGTGATCAGTGCATGATCAGCCACGTGATCAGTGCATGATAGCTACGTGATCAGTGCATGATCAGTCACGTGATCAGTGCATGATCAGCCACGTGATCAGTGCATGATCAGCCACGTGATCAGTGCATGATCAGTCACCTGATCAGTGTATGATCAGTCACGTGACCAGTACATGGTAGCTACATGATCATTGCATGATCAGCCACGTGATAGTGCATGATAGCCACGTGATCAGTGCATGATCAGTCACGTGATCAGTGCATGATCAGTCATGTGATCAGTGCATGATCAGGCACGTGATCAGTGCATGATCAGCCACGTGATCAGTGCATGATAGCCACGTGATCAGTGCATGATCAGTCACGTGATCAGTGCATGATCAGTCACGTGATCAGTGCATGATCAGCCACGTGATCAGTGCATGATCAGTCACGTGATCAGTGCATGATCAGCCACGTGATCAGTGCATGATCAGTCACGTGATCGGTGCATGATCATTCACGTGACCTGTACATGGTAGCTACATGATCATTGCATGATCAGCCACGTGAGTAGTGCATGATAGCCACGTGATCAGTGCATGATCAGTCACGTGATCAGTGCATGATCAGTCATGTGACCAGTACATGGTAGCTGGTGATCATCGCATGATCAGTCACGTGATCAGTGCATGATAGCCACGTGATCAGTGCATGATCAGACACGTGATCAGTGCATGATCAGTCACGTGATCAGTGCATGATCAGCCACGTGATCAGTGCATGATCAGGCACGTGATCAGTGCATGTCCAGCCACGTGATCAGTGCATGATAGCCACGTGATCAGTGCATGATCAGTCACGTGATCAGTGCATGATCAGTCACGTGATCAGTGCATGATCAGCCACGTGATCAGTGCATGATCAGCCACGTGATCAGTGCATGATCAGTCACGTGATCAGTGCATGATCATTCACGTGACCAGTACATGGTAGCTACATGATCATTGCATGATCAGCCACGTGATAGTGCATGATAGCCACGTGATCAGTGCATGATCAGTCACGTGATCAGTGCATGATCAGTCATGTGACCAGTACATGGTAGCTGCGTGATCATGCATGATCAGTCACGTGATCAGTGCATGATAGCCACGTGATCAGTGCATGATCAGTCACGTGATCAGTGCATGATCAGTCACGTGATCAGTGCATGATCAGCCACGTGATCAGTGCATGATCAGGCACGTGATCAGTGCATGATCAGTCACGTGATCAGTGCATGATCAGCCACGTGATCAGTGCATGATCAGAAACATGATCAATTACGTGATCAGTGCATGATCAGTCACGTGATCAGTACATGATAGCTACGTGATCATTGCATGATCAGCACGTGATCAGTGCATGATAGCCACGTGATCAGTGCATGATCAGCCACGTGATCAGTGCATGATCAGTCACGTGATCAGTGCATGATCAGTCACGTGATCAGTGCATGATCAGCCACGTGATCAGTGCATGTCAGTCATGTGATCAGTGCATGATAGCCCGTGATCAGTGCATGATCAGTCCCGTGATCAGTGCATGATCAGCCACGTGATCAGTGCATGATAGCCACGTGATCAGTGCATGATCAGCCACGTGATCAGTGCATGATAGCCACGTGATCAGTGCATGATCAGTCACGTGATCAGTGCATGATCAGCCACGTGATCAGTGCATGATAGCCACGTGATCAGTGCATGATCAGTCACGTGATCAGTGCATGATCAGGCACGTGATCAGTGCATGATCAGCCACGTGATCAGTGCATGATCAGTCACGTGATCAGTGCATGATCAGTCACGTGACCAGTACATGGTAGCTACATGATCATTGCATGATCAGCCACGTGATCAGTGCATGATAGCCACGTGATCAGTGCATGATCAGTCACGTGATCAGTGCATGATCAGTCATGTGATCAGTGCATGATCAGCCACGTGATCAGTGCATGATCAGCCACGTGATCAGTGCATGATAGCCACGTGATCAGTGCATGATCAGTCACGTGATCAGTGCATGATCAGTCACGTGATCAGTGCATGATCAGCCACGTGATCAGTGCATGATCAGCCACGTGATCAGTGCATGATCAGTCACGTGATCAGTGCATGATCAGTCACGTGATGGGTGCATGATCATTCACGTGACCTGTACATGGTAGCTACATGATCATTGCATGATCAGCCACGTGAGTAGTGCATGATAGCCACGTGATCAGTGCATGATCAGTCACGTGATCAGTGCATGATCAGTCATGTGATCAGTGCATGGTAGCTGCGTGATCATGCATGATCAGTCACGTGATCAGTGCATGATAGCCACGTGATCAGTGCATGATCAGACACGTGATCAGTGCATGATCAGTCACGTGATCAGTGCATGATCAGCCACGTGATCAGTGCATGATCAGGCACGTGATCAGTGCATGATCAGCCACGTGATCAGTGCATGATAGCCACGTGATCAGTGCATGATCAGTCACGTGATCAGTGCATGATCAGTCACGTGATCAGTGCATGATCAGCCACGTGATCAGTGCATGATCAGCCACGTGATCAGTGCATGATCAGCCACGTGATCAGTGCATGATCAGTCACCTGATGGGTGTATGATCATTCACGTGACCTGTACATGGTAGCTACATGATCATTGCATGATCAGCCACGTGAGTAGTGCATGATAGCCACGTGATCAGTGCATGATCAGTCACGTGATCAGTGCATGATCAGTCATGTGACCAGTACATGGTAGCTGCGTGATCATGCATGATCAGTCACGTGATCAGTGCATGATAGCCACGTGATCAGTGCATGATCAGACACGTGATCAGTGCATGATCAGTCACGTGATCAGTGCATGATCAGCCACGTGATCAGTGCATGATCAGTCACGTGATCAGTGCATGATCAGCCACGTGATCAGTGCATGATAGCCACGTGATCAGTGCATGATCAGTCACGTGATCAGTGCATGATCAGTCACGTGATCAGTGCATGATCAGCCACGTGATCAGTGCATGATCAGCCACGTGATCAGTGCATGATCAGCCACGTGATCAGTGCATGATCAGTCACGTGATCAGTGCATGATCATTCACGTGACCAGTGCATGGTAGCTACATGATCAGTGCATGATCAGCCACGTGATAGTGCATGATAGCCACGTGATCAGTGCATGATCAGTCACGTGATCAGTGCATGATCAGTCACGTGATCAGTGCATGATAGCTGCGTGATCATCGCATGATCAGCCACGTGATCAGTGCATGATAGCCACGTGATCAGTGCATGATCAGTCACGTGATCAGTGCATGATCAGTCACGTGATCAGTGCATGATCAGCCACGTGATCAGTGCATGATCAGCCACGTGATCAGTGCATGATCAGTCACGTGATCAGTGCATGATCAGCCACGTGATCAGTGCATGATCAGTCACATGATCAATTACGTGATCAGTGCATGATCAGTCACGTGATCAGTGCATGGTAGCTACGTGATCAGTGCATGATCAGCACGTGATCAGTGCATGATAGCCACGTGATCAGTGCATGATCAGCCACGTGATCAGTGCATGATCAGTCACGTGATCAGTGCATGATCAGTCACGTGATCAGTGCATGATCAGCCACGTGATCAGTGCATGTGGAGTCATGTAGTCAGTGCATGATAGCCCGTGATCAGTGCATGATCAGTCACGTGATCAGTGCATGATCAGCCACGTGATCAGTGCATGATAGCCACGTGATCAGTGCATGATCAGCCACGTGATCAGTGCATGATAGCCACGTGATCAGTGCATGATCAGTCACGTGATCAGTGCATGATCAGCCACGTGATCAGTGCATGATAGCCACGTGATCAGTGCATGATCAGTCACGTGATCAGTGCATGATCAGCCACGTGATCAGTGCATGATCAGCCACGTGATCAGTGCATGATCAGTCACGTGATCAGTGCATGATCAGTCACGTGATCAGTGCATGGTAGCTACGTGATCATGCATGATCAGTCACGTGATCAGTGCATGATAGCCACGTGATCAGTGCATGATCAGTCACGTGATCAGTGCATGATCAGTCACGTGATCAGTGCATGATCAGCCACGTGATCAGTGCATGATCAGGCACGTGATCAGTGCATGATCAGTCACGTGATCAGTGCATGATCAGCCACGTGATCAGTGCATGATCAGAAACATGATCAATTACGTGATCAGTGCATGATCAGTCACGTGATCAGTGCATGGTAGCTACGTGATCATTGCATGATCAGCACGTGATCAGTGCATGATAGCCACGTGATCAGTGCATGATCAGCCACGTGATCAGTGCATGATCAGTCACGTGATCAGTGCATGATCAGTCACGTGATCAGTGCATGATCAGCCACGTGATCAGTGCATGTGCAGTCATGTATCAGTGCATGATAGCCCGTGATCAGTGCATGATCAGTCACGTGATCAGTGCATGATCAGCCACGTGATCAGTGCATGATAGCCACGTGATCAGTGCATGATCAGCCACGTGATCAGTGCATGATCAGCCACGTGATCAGTGCATGATCAGTCACGTGATCAGTGCATGATCAGCCACGTGATCAGTGCATGATAGCCACGTGATCAGTGCATGATCAGTCACGTGATCAGTGCATGATCAGCCACGTGATCAGTGCATGATCAGCCACGTGATCAGTGCATGATCAGTCACGTGATCAGTGCATGATCAGTCACGTGACCAGTACATGGTAGCTACGTGATCATTGCATGATCAGCCACGTGATAGTGCATGATAGCCACGTGATCAGTGCATGATCAGTCACGTGATCAGTGCATGATCAGTCATGTGACCAGTACATGGTAGCTGCGTGATCATCGCATGATCAGTCACGTGATCAGTGCATGATCAGCCACGTGATCAGTGCATGATCAGACACGTGATCAGTGCATGATCAGCTTCGTGATCAGTGCATGATCAGCCACGTGATCAGTGCATGATCAGGCACGTGATCAGTGCATGATCAGCCACGTGATCAGTGCATGATAGCCACGTGATCAGTGCATGATCAGTCACGTGATCAGTGCATGATCAGTCACGTGATCAGTGCATGATCAGCCACGTGATCAGTGCATGATCAGCCACGTGATCAGTGCATGATCAGCCACGTGATCAGTGCATGATCAGTCACGTGATAGGTGCATGATCATTCACGTGACCTGTACATGGTAGCTACGTGATCATTGCATGATCAGCCACGTGATAGTGCATGATAGCCACGTGATCAGTGCATGATCAGCCACGTGATCAGTGCATGATCAGTCATGTGACCAGTACATGGTAGCTGCGTGATCATCGCATGATCAGTCACGTGAGCAGTGCATGATAGCCACGTGATCAGTGCATGATCAGTCACGTGATCAGTGCATGATCAGTCACGTGATCAGTGCATGATCAGCCACGTGATCAGTGCATGATCAGGCACGTGATCAGTGCATGATCAGCCACGTGATCAGTGCATGATAGCCACGTGATCAGTGCATGATCAGTCACGTGATCAGTGCATGATCAGTCACGTGATCAGTGCATGATCAGCCACGTGATCAGTGCATGATCAGCCACGTGATCAGTGCATGATCAATTGTGATCAGTGCATGATCAGTCACGTGATCAGTGCATGATCATTCACGTGACCAGTACATGGTAGCTACATGATCATTGCATGATCAGCCACGTGATAGTGCATGATAGCCACGTGATCAGTGCATGATCAGTCACGTGATCAGTGCATGATCAGTCATGTGATCAGTGCATGGTAGCTGCGTGATCATCGCATGATCAGTCACGTGATCAGTGCATGATAGCCACGTGATCAGTGCATGATCAGACACGTGATCAGTGCATGATCAGTCACGTGATCAGTGCATGATCAGCCACGTGATCAGTGCATGATCAGGCACGTGATCAGTGCATGATCAGTCACGTGATCAGTGTGTGATCAGCCACGTGATCAGTGCATGATCAGAAACATGATCAATTACGTGATCAGTGCATGATCAGTCACGTGATCAGTGCATGATAGCTACGTGATCAGTGCATGATCAGCACGTGATCAGTGCATGATAGCCACGTGATCAGTGCATGATCAGCCACGTGATCAGTGCATGATCAGTCACGTGATCAGTGCATGATCAGTCACGTGATCAGTGCATGATCAGCCACGTGATCAGTGCATGATCAGTCATGTGTCAGTGCATGATAGCCCGTGATCAGTGCATGATCAGTCCCGTGATCAGTGCATGATCAGCCACGTGATCAGTGCATGATAGCCACGTGATCAGTGCATGATCAGCCACGTGATCAGTGCATGATAGCCACGTGATCAGTGCATGATCAGTCACGTGATCAGTGCATGATCAGTCACGTGATCAGTGCATGATCAGCCACGTGATCAGTGCATGATCAGTCACGTGATCAGTGCATGATCAGCCACGTGATCAGTGCATGATAGCCACGTGATCAGTGCATGATCAGTCACGTGATCAGTGCATGATCATCCACGTGATCAGTGCATGATCAGTCACGTGATCAGTGCATGATATAGACGTGATCAGTGCATGATCAGTCACGTGATCAGTGCATGATCAGCCACGTGATCAGTGCATGATAGCCACGTGATCAGTGCATGATAGCCAGTGATCAGTGCATGATCAGTCACGTGATCAGTGCATGATCAGCCACGTGATCAGTGCATGATAGCCACGTGATCAGTGCATGATCAGTCACGTGATCAGTGCATGATCAGTCACGTGATCAGTGCATGATCAGCCACGTGATCAGTGCATGATCAGCCACGTGATCAGTGCATGATCAGTCACGTGATCAGTGCATGATCAGTCACGTGATCAGTGCATGATCAGTCACGTGATCAGTGCATGATCAGCCACGTGATCAGTGCATGATAGCCACGTGATCAGTGCATGATCAGTCACGTGATCAGTGCATGATCAGTCACGTGATCAGTGCATGATCAGCCACGTGATCAGTGCATGATCAGTCACGTGATCAGTGCATGATCAGTCACGTGATCAGTGCATGATCAGTTACGTGATCAGTGCATGATCAGTCACGTGACCAGTATATGATAGCTACGTGATCATTGCATGATCAGCCACGTGATCAGTGCATGATAGCCACGTGATCAGTGCATGATCAGTTACGTGAGCAGTGCATGATCAGCCACGTGATCAGTGCATGATAGTCACGTGATCAGTGTATGATCAGCCACGTGATCAGTGCATGATCAGCCACGTGATCAGTGCATGATAGCCACGTGATCAGTGCATGATCAGTCACGTGATCAGTGCATGATCAGCCACGTGATCAGTGCATGATCAGCCACGTGATCAGTGCATGATCAGTTACGTGAGCAGTGTATGATCAGCCACGTGATCAGTGCATGGTCAGACACGTGAACAGTGTATGATCAGCCACGTGATCAGTGCATGATATCCAAGTGATCAGTGCATGATCAATCACGTGATCAGTGTATGATCAGCCACGTGAACAGTGCATGCTCAGTCACGTGATCAGGGCCTGCTGAGCTGCGTGATTACTGTCTGCTCATCTGCTTGACAATTGCCAGCTGAGCTGCATGATTCCTGCCTGTCATCTGCTTGACAATTGCCAGCTGTGCTGCGTAATTCCTGCCTGCTCAGCTGCTTGATTATTGCCAGCTGAGCAGCATGATTCCTCACAGCTGAGTTCCATGATTATTGCCTGCTGACTGTTTGATTCGTGCCTACTCAGCTCTTTGTTTATTGCCTCCAGAGGCACATGATCAGTGTATGATAGCAAACATGATCAGCGCATGATCAGTCACATGATCAGCGCCATTAAGTCACGTGATCACTACATGATAGTCATGTGATCAGTCCATGCTCAGTCACGGTATCAGTGCATGATCAGCCACGTGATCAGTGCATGATAGCCACGTGATCAGTGCATGATCAGCCACGTGATCAGTGCATGATCATCCACGTGATCAGTGCATGATAGCACGTGATCAGTGCATGATCAGTCACGTGATCAGTGCATGATCAGGCACGTGATCAGTGCATGATCAGCCACGTGATCAGTGCATGATAGCCACGTGATCAGTGCATGATCAGTCACGTGATCAGTGCATGATCAGTCACGTGACCAGTACATGGTAGCTACGTGATCATTGCATGATCAGCCACGTGATCAGTGCATGATAGCCACGTGATCAGTGCATGATCAGTCACGTGATCAGTGCATGATCAGTCACGTGATCAGTGCATGATCAGCCACGTGATCAGTGCATGATAGCCACGTGATCAGTGCATGATCAGTTACGTGATCAGTGCATGATCAGCCACGTGATCAGTGCATGGTCAGACACGTGATCAGTGTATGATCAGCCACGTGATCAGTGCATGATATCCAAGTGATCAGTGCATGATCATCACGTGATCAGTGTATGATCAGCCACGTGAACAGTGCATGCTCAGTCACGTGATCAGGGCCTGCTGAGCTGCGTGATTACTGTCTGCTCATCTGCTTGACAATTGCCAGCTGAGCTGCATGATTCCTGCCTGTCATCTGCTTGACAATTGCCAGCTGTGCTGCATAATTCCTGCCTGCTCAGCTGCTTGATTATTGCCAGCTGAGCAGCATGATTCCTCACAGCTGAGTTCCATGATTATTGCCTGCTGACTGATTCGTGCCTACTCAGCTCTTTGTTTATTGCCTCCAGAGGCACATGATCAGTGTATGATAGCAAACATGATCAGCGCATGATCAGTCACATGATCAGTGCCATTAAGTCACGTGATCACTACATGATAGTCATGTGATCAGTCCATGCTCAGTCACGGTATCAGTGCATGATCAGCCACGTGATCAGTGCATGATCAGCCACGTGATCAGTGCATGATAGCCACGTGATCAGTGCATGATCAGTCACGTGATCAGTGCATGATCAGGCACGTGATCAGTGCATGATCAGCCACGTGATCAGTGCATGATCAGTCACCTGATGGGTGTATGATCAGTCACGTGACCAGTACATGGTAGCTACATGATCATTGCATGATCAGCCACGTGAGTAGTGCATGATAGCCACGTGATCAGTGCATGATCAGTCACGTGATCAGTGCATGATCAGTCATGTGATCAGTGCATGATCAGCCACGTGATCAGTGCATGATCAGCCACGTGATCAGTGCATGATAGCCACGTGATCAGTGCATGATCAGTCACGTGATCAGTGCATGATCAGCCACGTGATCAGTGCATGATAGCCACGTGATCAGTGCATGATCAGTTACGTGATCAGTGTATGATCAGCCACGTGATCAGTGCATGGTCAGACACGTGAACAGTGTATGATCAGCCACGTGATCAGTGCATGATATCCAAGTGATCAGTGCATGATCAATCACGTGATCAGTGTATGATCAGCCACGTGAACAGTGCATGCTCAGTCACGTGATCAGGGCCTGCTGAGCTGCGTGATTACTGTCTGCTCATCTGCTTGACAATTGCCAGCTGAGCTGCACGATTCCTGCCTGTCATCTGCTTGACAATTGCCAGCTGTGCTGCGTAATTCCTGCCTGCTCAGCTGCTTGATTATTGCCAGCTGAGCAGCATGATTCCTCACACCTGAGTTCCATGATTATTGCCTGCTGACTGTTTGATTCGTGCCTACTCAGCTCTTTGTTTATTGCCTCCAGAGGCACATGATCAGTGTATGATAGCAAACATGATCAGTGCATGATCAGTCACGTGATCAGTGCATGATAGCACGTGATCAGTGCATGATCAGTCACGTGATCAGTGCATGATCAGTCACGTGATCAGTGCATGATCAGCCACGTGATCAGTGCATGATCAGTCACGTGATCAGTGTATGATCAGTCACGTGATCAGTGCATGGTAGCTACGTGATCAGTGCATGATCAGCCACGTGATCAGTGCATGATAGCCACGTGATCAGTGCATGATCAGTCACGTGATCAGTGCATGATCAGTCACGTGATCAGTGCATGATCAGGCACGTGATCAGTGCATGATCAGCCACGTGATCAGTGCATGATAGCCACGTGATCAGTGCATGATCAGTCACGTGATCAGTGCATGATCAGCCACGTGATCAGTGCATGATAGCTATGTGATCAGTGCATGATTTCACGTGATCAGTGCATGATCAGCCACGTGATCAGTGCATGATCAGCCACGTGATCAGTGCATGATCAGTCACGTGATCAGTGCATGATCAGTCACGTGATCAGTGCATGGTAGCTACGTGATCAGTGCATGATCAGCCACGGATCAGTGCATGATAGCCACGTGATCAGTGCATGATCAGTCACGTGATCAGTGCATGATCAGTCATGTGATCAGTGCATGATCAGCCACGTGATCAGTGCATGATCAGCCACGTGATCAGTGCATGATAGCCACGTGATCAGTGCATGATCAGTCACGTGATCAGTGCATGATCAGTCACGTGATCAGTGCATGATCAGCCACGTGATCAGTGCATGATCAGCCACGTGATCAGTGCATGATCAGCCACGTGATCAGTGCATGATCAGTCACGTGATCAGTGTATGATCATTCACGTGACCAGTACATGGTAGCTACATGATCATTGCATGATCAGCCACGTGATCAGTGCATGATAGCCCGTGATCAGTGCATGATCAGTCACGTGATCAGTGCATGATCAGTCACGTGACCAGTACATGGTAGCTGCGTGATCATGCATGATCAGTCACGTGAGCAGTGCATGATAGCCACGTGATCAGTGCATGATCAGTCACGTGATCAGTGCATGATCAGTCACGTGATCAGTGCATGATCAGCCACGTGATCAGTGCATGATCAGTCACGTGATCAGTGCATGATCAGCCACGTGATCAGTGCATGATAGCCCGTGATCAGTGCATGATCAGTCACGTGATCAGTGCATGATCAGTCACGTGATCAGTGCATGATCAGCCACGTGATCAGTGCATGATCAGCCACGTGATCAGTGCATGATCAGTCACGTGATCAGTGCATGATCATTCACGTGACCAGTACATGGTAGCTACATGATCATTGCATGATCAGCCACGTGATAGTGCATGATAGCCACGTGATCAGTGCATGATCAGTCACGGATCAGTGCATGATCAGTCACGTGACCAGTGCATGGTAGCTGCGTGATCATGCATGATCAGTCACGTGATCAGTGCATGATAGCCACGTGATCAGTGCATGATCAGACACGTGATCAGTGCATGATCAGTCACGTGATCAGTGCATGATCAGCCACGTGATCAGTGCATGATCAGCCACGTGATCAGTGCATGATCAGTCACGGATCAGTGCATGATCAGCCACGTGATCAGTGCATGATCAGAAACATGATCAATTACGTGATCAGTGCATGATCAGTCACGTGATCAGTGCATGGTAGCTACGTGATCATTGCATGATCAGCACGTGATCAGTGCATGATAGCCACGTGATCAGTGCATGATCAGCCACGTGATCAGTGCATGATCAGTCACGTGATCAGTGCATGATCAGTCACGTGATCAGTGCATGATCAGCCACGTGATCAGTGCATGTGGAGTCATGTAGTCAGTGCATGATAGCCCGTGATCAGTGCATGATCAGTCCCGTGATCAGTGCATGATCAGCCACGTGATCAGTGCATGATAGCTACGTGATCAGTGCATGATCAGCCACGTGATCAGTGCATGATAGCCACGTGATCAGTGCATGATCAGTCACGTGATCAGTGCATGATCAGCCACGTGATCAGTGCATGATAGCTATGTGATCAGTGCATGATCAGTCACGTGATCAGTGCATGATCAGGCACGTGATCAGTGCATGATCAGCCACGTGATCAGTGCATGATCAGTCACCTGATCAGTGCATGATCAGTCACGTGACCAGTACATGGTAGCTACATGACCATTGCATGATCAGCCACGTGAGCAGTGCATGATAGCCACGTGATCAGTGCATGATCAGCCACGTGATCAGTGCATGATCAGTCATGTGATCAGTGCATGATCAGGCACGTGATCAGTGCATGATCAGCCACGTGATCAGTGCATGATAGCCACGTGATCAGTGCATGATCAGTCACGTGATCAGTGCATGATCAGTCACGTGATCAGTGCATGATCAGCCACGTGATCAGTGCATGATCAGCCACGTGATCAGTGCATGATCAGCCACGTGATCAGTGCATGATCAGTCACGTGATCAGTGTATGATCATTCACGTGACCAGTACATGGTAGCTACATGATCATTGCATGATCAGCCACGTGAGTAGTGCATGATAGCCACGTGATCAGTGCATGATCAGTCACGTGATCAGTGCATGATCAGTCATGTGACCAGTACATGGTAGCTGCGTGATCATGCATGATCAGTCACGTGATCAGTGCATGATAGCCACGTGATCAGTGCATGATCAGACACGTGATCAGTGCATGATCAGTCACGTGATCAGTGCATGATCAGCCACGTGATCAGTGCATGATCAGGCACGTGATCAGTGCATGATCAGCCACGTGATCAGTGCATGATAGCCACGTGATCAGTGCATGATCAGTCACGTGATCAGTGCATGATCAGTCACGTGATCAGTGCATGATCAGCCACGTGATCAGTGCATGATCAGCCACGTGATCAGTGCATGATCAGTCACGTGATCAGTGCATGATCAGTCACGTGATCAGTGCATGATCATTCACGTGACCTGTACATGGTAGCTACATGCTCATTGCATGATCAGCCACGTGAGTAGTGCATGATAGCCACGTGATCAGTGCATGATCAGTCACGTGATCAGTGCATGATCAGTCATGTGACCAGTGCATGGTAGCTGCGTGATCATGCATGATCAGTCACGTGATCAGTGCATGATAGCCCGTGATCAGTGCATGATCAGACACGTGATCAGTGCATGATCAGTCACGTGATCAGTGCATGATCAGCCACGTGATCAGTGCATGATCAGGCACGTGATCAGTGCATGATCAGCCACGTGATCAGTGCATGATAGCCACGTGATCAGTGCATGATCAGTCACGTGATCAGTGCATGATCAGTCACGTGATCAGTGCATGATCAGCCACGTGATCAGTGCATGATCAGCCACGTGATCAGTGCATGATCAGCCACGTGATCAGTGCATGATCAGTCACGTGATCAGTGCATGATCATTCACGTGACCTGTACATGGTAGCTACGTGATCATTGCATGATCAGCCACGTGATAGTGCATGATAGCCACGTGATCAGTGCATGATCAGTCACGTGATCAGTGCATGATCAGTCATGTGACCAGTACATGGTAGCTGCGTGATCATGCATGATCAGTCACGTGATCAGTGCATGATAGCCACGTGATCAGTGCATGATCAGACACGTGATCAGTGCATGATCAGTCACGTGATCAGTGCATGATCAGCCACGTGATCAGTGCATGATCAGTCACGTGATCAGTGCATGATCAGCCACGTGATCAGTGCATGATAGCCACGTGATCAGTGCATGATCAGTCACGTGATCAGTGCATGATCAGTCACGTGATCAGTGCATGATCAGCCACGTGATCAGTGCATGATCAGCCACGTGATCAGTGCATGATCAGCCACGTGATCAGTGCATGATCAGTCACGTGATCAGTGTATGATCATTCACGTGACCAGTACATGGTAGCTACATGATCATTGCATGATCAGCCACGTGAGTAGTGCATGATAGCCACGTGATCAGTGCATGATCAGTCACGTGATCAGTGCATGATCAGTCACGTGATCAGTGCATGGTAGCTGCGTGATCATGCATGATCAGTCACGTGATCAGTGCATGATAGCCACGTGATCAGTGCATGATCAGTCACGTGATCAGTGCATGATCAGTCACGTGATCAGTGCATGATCAGCCACGTGATCAGTGCATGATCAGCCACGTGATCAGTGCATGATCAGTCACGTGATCAGTGCATGATCAGCCACGTGATCAGTGCATGATCAGAAACATGATCAATTACGTGATCAGTGCATGATCAGTCACGTGATCAGTGCATGGTAGCTACGTGATCAGTGCATGATCAGCACGTGATCAGTGCATGATAGCCACGTGATCAGTGCATGATCAGCCACGTGATCAGTGCATGATCAGTCACGTGATCAGTGCATGATCAGTCACGTGATCAGTGCATGATCAGCCACGTGATCAGTGCATGATCAGTCACGTGATCAGTGCATGATCAGCCACGTGATCAGTGCATGATAGCCACGTGATCAGTGCATGATCAGTCACGTGATCAGTGCATGATCAGCCACGTGATCAGTGCATGATCAGCCACGTGATCAGTGCATGATCAGTCACGTGATCAGTGCATGATCAGTCACGTGACCAGTACATGGTAGCTACGTGATCAGTGCATGATCAGCCACGTGATCAGTGCATGATAGCCACGTGATCAGTGCATGATCAGTCACGTGATCAGTGCATGATCAGTCATGTGATCAGTGCATGATCAGGCACGTGATCAGTGCATGATCAGCCACGTGATCAGTGCATGATAGCCACGTGATCAGTGCATGATCAGTCACGTGATCAGTGCATGATCAGTCACGTGATCAGTGCATGATCAGCCACGTGATCAGTGCATGATCAGCCACGTGATCAGTGCATGATCAGCCACGTGATCAGTGCATGATCAGTCACCTGATCAGTGTATGATCATTCACGTGACCTGTACATGGTAGCTACATGATCATTGCATGATCAGCCACGTGAGTAGTGCATGATAGCCACGTGATCAGTGCATGATCAGTCACGTGATCAGTGCATGATCAGTCATGTGACCAGTACATGGTAGCTGCGTGATCATGCATGATCAGTCACGTGATCAGTGCATGATAGCCACGTGATCAGTGCATGATCAGTCACGTGATCAGTGCATGATCAGTCACGTGATCAGTGCATGATCAGCCACGTGATCAGTGCATGATCAGGCACGTGATCAGTGCATGATCAGCCACGTGATCAGTGCATGATAGCCACGTGATCAGTGCATGATCAGTCACGTGATCAGTGCATGATCAGTCACGTGATCAGTGCATGATCAGCCACGTGATCAGTGCATGATCAGCCACGTGATCAGTGCATGATCAGTCACCTGATCAGTGTATGATCATTCACGTGACCAGTACATGGTAGCTACATGATCATTGCATGATCAGCCACGTGATAGTGCATGATAGCCACGTGATCAGTGCATGATCAGTCACGTGATCAGTGCATGATCAGTCATGTGACCAGTACATGGTAGCTGCGTGATCATGCATGATCAGCCACGTGATCAGTGCATGATAGCCACGTGATCAGTGCATGATCAGTCACGTGATCAGTGCATGATCAGTCACGTGATCAGTGCATGATCAGCCACGTGATCAGTGCATGATCAGGCACGTGATCAGTGCATGATCAGTCACGTGATCAGTGTGTGATCAGCCACGTGATCAGTGCATGATCAGAAACATGATCAATTACGTGATCAGTGCATGATCAGTCACGTGATCAGTGCATGGTAGCTACGTGATCAGTGCATGATCAGCACGTGATCAGTGCATGATAGCCACGTGATCAGTGCATGATCAGCCACGTGATCAGTGCATGATCAGTCACGTGATCAGTGCATGATCAGTCACGTGATCAGTGCATGATCAGCCACGTGATCAGTGCATGTCAGTCATGTGTCAGTGCATGATAGCCCGTGATCAGTGCATGATCAGTCCCGTGATCAGTGCATGATCAGCCACGTGATCAGTGCATGATAGCCACGTGATCAGTGCATGATCAGCCACGTGATCAGTGCATGATAGCCACGTGATCAGTGCATGATCAGTCACGTGATCAGTGCATGATCAGCCACGTGATCAGTGCATGATAGCTACGTGATCAGTGCATGATCAGTCACGTGATCAGTGCATGATCAGCCACGTGATCAGTGCATGATCAGCCACGTGATCAGTGCATGATCAGTCACCTGATCAGTGCATGATCAGTCACGTGACCAGTACATGGTAGCTACATGATCATTGCATGATCAGCCACGTGATCAGTGCATGATAGCCACGTGATCAGTGCATGATCAGTCACGTGATCAGTGCATGATCAGTCATGTGATCAGTGCATGATCAGGCACGTGATCAGTGCATGATCAGCCACGTGATCAGTGCATGATAGCCACGTGATCAGTGCATGATCAGTCACGTGATCAGTGCATGATCAGTCACGTGATCAGTGCATGATCAGCCACGTGATCAGTGCATGATCAGCCACGTGATCAGTGCATGATCAGTTACGTGATCAGTGCATGATCAGTCACGTGATGGGTGCATGATCATTCACGTGACCAGTACATGGTAGCTACATGATCATTGCATGATCAGCCACGTGAGTAGTGCATGATAGCCACGTGATCAGTGCATGATCAGTCACGTGATCAGTGCATGATCAGTCATGTGACCAGTACATGGTAGCTGCGTGATCATGCATGATCAGTCACGTGATCAGTGCATGATAGCCACGTGATCAGTGCATGATCAGTCACGTGATCAGTGCATGATCAGTCACGTGATCAGTGCATGATCAGCCACGTGATCAGTGCATGATCAGTCACGTGATCAGTGCATGATCAGCCACGTGATCAGTGCATGATAGCCACGTGATCAGTGCATGATCAGTCACGTGATCAGTGCATGATCAGTCACGTGATCAGTGCATGATCAGCCACGTGATCAGTGCATGATCAGCCACGTGATCAGTGCATGATCAGCCACGTGATCAGTGCATGATCAGTCACCTGATCAGTGTATGATCATTCACGTGACCAGTACATGGTAGCTACGTGATCATTGCATGATCAGCCACGTGATAGTGCATGATAGCCACGTGATCAGTGCATGATCAGTCACGTGATCAGTGCATGATCAGTCATGTGACCAGTGCATGGTAGCTGCGTGATCATGCATGATCAGCCACGTGATCAGTGCATGATAGCCACGTGATCAGTGCATGATCAGTCACGTGATCAGTGCATGATCAGTCACGTGATCAGTGCATGATCAGCCACGTGATCAGTGCATGATCAGGCACGTGATCAGTGCATGATCAGCCACGTGATCAGTGCATGATAGCCACGTGATCAGTGCATGATCAGTCACGTGATCAGTGCATGATCAGTCACGTGATCAGTGCATGATCAGCCACGTGATCAGTGCATGATCAGCCACGTGATCAGTGCATGATCAGCCACGTGATCAGTGCATGATCAGTCACCTGATCAGTGTATGATCATTCACGTGACCTGTACATGGTAGCTACATGATCATTGCATGATCAGCCACGTGAGTAGTGCATGATAGCCACGTGATCAGTGCATGATCAGTCACGTGATCAGTGCATGATCAGTCATGTGACCAGTACATGGTAGCTGCGTGATCATGCATGATCAGTCACGTGATCAGTGCATGATAGCCACGTGATCAGTGCATGATCAGACACGTGATCAGTGCATGATCAGTCACGTGATCAGTGCATGATCAGCCACGTGATCAGTGCATGATCAGTCACGTGATCAGTGCATGATCAGCCACGTGATCAGTGCATGATAGCCACGTGATCAGTGCATGATCAGTCACGTGATCAGTGCATGATCAGTCACGTGATCAGTGCATGATCAGCCACGTGATCAGTGCATGATCAGCCACGTGATCAGTGCATGATCAGTTACGTGATCAGTGCATGATCAGTCACCTGATCAGTGTATGATCATTCACGTGACCAGTACATGGTAGCTACATGATCATTGCATGATCAGCCACGTGATAGTGCATGATAGCCACGTGATCAGTGCATGATCAGTCACGTGATCAGTGCATGATCAGTCATGTGACCAGTGCATGGTAGCTGCGTGATCATGCATGATCAGTCACGTGATCAGTGCATGATAGCCACGTGATCAGTGCATGATCAGCCACGTGATCAGTGCATGATCAGTCACGTGATCAGTGCATGATCAGCCACGTGATCAGTGCATGATCAGGCACGTGATCAGTGCATGATCAGTCACGTGATCAGTGTGTGATCAGCCACGTGATCAGTGCATGATCAGAAACATGATCAATTACGTGATCAGTGCATGATCAGTCACGTGATCAGTGCATGGTAGCTACGTGATCATTGCATGATCAGCACGTGATCAGTGCATGATAGCCACGTGATCAGTGCATGATCAGCCACGTGATCAGTGCATGATCAGTCACGTGATCAGTGCATGATCAGTCACGTGATCAGTGCATGATCAGCCACGTGATCAGTGCATGTCAGTCATGTATCAGTGCATGATAGCCCGTGATCAGTGCATGATCAGTCCCGTGATCAGTGCATGATCAGCCACGTGATCAGTGCATGATAGCTACGTGATCAGTGCATGATCAGCCACGTGATCAGTGCATGATCAGCCACGTGATCAGTGCATGATCAGTCACGTGATCAGTGCATGATCAGCCACGTGATCAGTGCATGATAGCTACGTGATCAGTGCATGATCAGTCACGTGATCAGTGCATGATCAGCCACGTGATCAGTGCATGATCAGCCACGTGATCAGTGCATGATCAGTCACCTGATCAGTGCATGATCAGTCACGTGACCAGTACATGGTAGCTACATGATCATTGCATGATCAGCCACGTGATCAGTGCATGATAGCCACGTGATCAGTGCATGATCAGTCACGTGATCAGTGCATGATCAGTCATGTGATCAGTGCATGATCAGGCACGTGATCAGTGCATGATCAGCCACGTGATCAGTGCATGATAGCCACGTGATCAGTGCATGATCAGTTACGTGATCAGTGCATGATCAGTCACGTGATCAGTGCATGATCAGCCACGTGATCAGTGCATGATCAGCCACGTGATCAGTGCATGATCAGCCACGTGATCAGTGCATGATCAGTCACCTGATCAGTGTATGATCATTCACGTGACCTGTACATGGTAGCTACATGATCATTGCATGATCAGCCACGTGATAGTGCATGATAGCCACGTGATCAGTGCATGATCAGTCACGTGATCAGTGCATGATCAGTCATGTGACCAGTACATGGTAGCTGCGTGATCATGCATGATCAGTCACGTGATCAGTGCATGATAGCCACGTGATCAGTGCATGATCAGACACGTGATCAGTGCATGATCAGTCACGTGATCAGTGCATGATCAGCCACGTGATCAGTGCATGATCAGCACGTGATCAGTGCATGTCCAGCCACGTGATCAGTGCATGATAGCCACGTGATCAGTGCATGATCAGCCACGTGATCAGTGCATGATCAGCCACGTGATCAGTGCATGATCAGTCACGTGATCAGTGCATGATCATTCACGTGACCAGTACATGGTAGCTACGTGATCATTGCATGATCAGCCACGTGATAGTGCATGATAGCCACGTGATCAGTGCATGATCAGTCACGTGATCAGTGCATGATCAGTCACGTGATCAGTGCATGGTAGCTGCGTGATCATGCATGATCAGTCACGTGATCAGTGCATGATAGCCACGTGATCAGTGCATGATCAGACACGTGATCAGTGCATGATCAGTCACGTGATCAGTGCATGATCAGCCACGTGATCAGTGCATGATCAGGCACGTGATCAGTGCATGATCAGTCACGTGATCAGTGTGTGATCAGCCACGTGATCAGTGCATGATCAGAAACATGATCAATTACGTGATCAGTGCATGATCAGTCACGTGATCAGTACATGGTAGCTACGTGATCATTGCATGATCAGCACGTGATCAGTGCATGATAGCCACGTGATCAGTGCATGATCAGCCACGTGATCAGTGCATGATCAGTCACGTGATCAGTGCATGATCAGTCACGTGATCAGTGCATGATCAGCCACGTGATCAGTGCATGTCAGTCATGTATCAGTGCATGATAGCCCGTGATCAGTGCATGATCAGTCCCGTGATCAGTGCATGATCAGCCACGTGATCAGTGCATGATAGCTACGTGATCAGTGCATGATCAGCCACGTGATCAGTGCATGATAGCCACGTGATCAGTGCATGATCAGTCACGTGATCAGTGCATGATCAGCCACGTGATCAGTGCATGATAGCTACGTGATCAGTGCATGATCAGTCACGTGATCAGTGCATGATCAGGCACGTGATCAGTGCATGATCAGCCACGTGATCAGTGCATGATCAGTCACGTGATCAGTGCATGATCAGTCACGTGACCAGTACATGGTAGCTACATGATCATTGCATGATCAGCCACGTGATCAGTGCATGATAGCCACGTGATCAGTGCATGATCAGTCACGTGATCAGTGCATGATCAGTCATGTGATCAGTGCATGATCAGGCACGTGATCAGTGCATGATCAGCCACGTGATCAGTGCATGATAGCCACGTGATCAGTGCATGATCAGTCACGTGATCAGTGCATGATCAGTCACGTGATCAGTGCATGATCAGCCACGTGATCAGTGCATGATCAGCCACGTGATCAGTGCATGATCAGCCACGTGATCAGTGCATGATCAGTCACGTGATCAGTGCATGATCATTCACGTGACCAGTACATGGTAGCTACGTGATCATTGCATGATCAGCCACGTGATAGTGCATGATAGCCACGTGATCAGTGCATGATCAGTCACGTGATCAGTGCATGATCAGTCATGTGACCAGTACATGGTAGCTGCGTGATCATGCATGATCAGTCACGTGATCAGTGCATGATAGCCACGTGATCAGTGCATGATCAGACACGTGATCAGTGCATGATCAGTCACGTGATCAGTGCATGATCAGCCACGTGATCAGTGCATGATCAGGCACGTGATCAGTGCATGATCAGCCACGTGATCAGTGCATGATAGCCACGTGATCAGTGCATGATCAGTCACGTGATCAGTGCATGATCAGTCACGTGATCAGTGCATGATCAGCCACGTGATCAGTGCATGATCAGCCACGTGATCAGTGCATGATCAGCCACGTGATCAGTGCATGATCAGTCACGTGATCGGTGCATGATCATTCACGTGACCAGTACATGGTAGCTACATGATCATTGCATGATCAGCCACGTGATAGTGCATGATAGCCACGTGATCAGTGCATGATCAGTCACGTGATCAGTGCATGATCAGTCATGTGACCAGTACATGGTAGCTGCGTGATCATGCATGATCAGTCACGTGATCAGTGCATGATAGCCACGTGATCAGTGCATGATCAGTCACGTGATCAGTGCATGATCAGTCACGTGATCAGTGCATGATCAGCCACGTGATCAGTGCATGATCAGGCACGTGATCAGTGCATGATCAGTCACGTGATCAGTGTGTGATCAGCCACGTGATCAGTGCATGATCAGAAACATGATCAATTACGTGATCAGTGCATGATCAGTCACGTGATCAGTACATGATAGCTACGTGATCATTGCATGATCAGCACGTGATCAGTGCATGATAGCCACGTGATCAGTGCATGATCAGCCACGTGATCAGTGCATGATCAGTCACGTGATCAGTGCATGATCAGTCACGTGATCAGTGCATGATCATCCACGTGATCAGTGCATGTCAGTCATGTATCAGTGCATGATAGCCCGTGATCAGTGCATGATCAGTCCCGTGATCAGTGCATGATCAGCCACGTGATCAGTGCATGATAGCTACGTGATCAGTGCATGATCAGCCACGTGATCAGTGCATGATCAGCCACGTGATCAGTGCATGATCAGTCACGTGATCAGTGCATGATCAGCCACGTGATCAGTGCATGATAGCTACGTGATCAGTGCATGATCAGTCACGTGATCAGTGCATGATCAGCCACGTGATCAGTGCATGATCAGCCACGTGATCAGTGCATGATCAGTCACCTGATCAGTGCATGATCAGTCACGTGACCAGTACATGGTAGCTACATGATCATTGCATGATCAGCCACGTGATCAGTGCATGATAGCCACGTGATCAGTGCATGATCAGTCACGTGATCAGTGCATGATCAGTCATGTGATCAGTGCATGATCAGTCACGTGATCAGTGCATGATCAGCCACGTGATCAGTGCATGATAGCCACGTGATCAGTGCATGATCAGTCACGTGATCAGTGCATGATCAGTCACGTGATCAGTGCATGATCAGCCACGTGATCAGTGCATGATCAGCCACGTGATCAGTGCATGATCAGTTACGTGATCAGTGCATGATCAGTCACCTGATCAGTGTATGATCATTCACGTGACCTGTACATGGTAGCTACATGATCATTGCATGATCAGCCACGTGATAGTGCATGATAGCCACGTGATCAGTGCATGATCAGTCACGTGATCAGTGCATGATCAGTCATGTGACCAGTACATGGTAGCTGCGTGATCATGCATGATCAGTCACGTGAGCAGTGCATGATAGCCACGTGATCAGTGCATGATCAGACACGTGATCAGTGCATGATCAGTCACGTGATCAGTGCATGATCAGCCACGTGATCAGTGCATGATCAGGCACGTGATCAGTGCATGATCAGCCACGTGATCAGTGCATGATAGCCACGTGATCAGTGCATGATCAGTCACGTGATCAGTGCATGATCAGTCACGTGATCAGTGCATGATCAGCCACGTGATCAGTGCATGATCAGCCACGTGATCAGTGCATGATCAGCCACGTGATCAGTGCATGATCAGTCACCTGATCAGTGTATGATCATTCACGTGACCAGTACATGATAGCTACATGATCAGTGCATGATCAGCCACGTGATCAGTGCATGATAGCCACGTGATCAGTGCATGATCAGTCACGTGATCAGTGCATGATCAGTCACGTGATCAGTGCATGGTAGCTGCGTGATCATGCATGATCAGCCACGTGATCAGTGCATGATAGCCACGTGATCAGTGCATGATCAGTCACGTGATCAGTGCATGATCAGTCACGTGATCAGTGCATGATCAGCCACGTGATCAGTGCATGATCAGGCACGTGATCAGTGCATGATCAGCCACGTGATCAGTGCATGATAGCCACGTGATCAGTGCATGATCAGTCACGTGATCAGTGCATGATCAGCCACGTGATCAGTGCATGATCAGTCACGTGATCAGTGCATGATCAGCCCGTGATCAGTGCATGATCAGTCACGTGATCAGTGCATGATCAGCCACGTGATCAGTGCATGATAGCCACGTGATCAGTGCATGATCAGCCACGTGATCAGTGCATGATAGTCACGTGATCAGTGTGTGATCAGCCACGTGATCAGTGCATGATCAGCCACGTGATCAGTGCATGATAGCCACGTGATCAGTGCATGATCAGTCACGTGATCAGTGCATGATCAGCCACGTGATCAGTGCATGATCAGCCACGTGATCAGTGCATGATCAGTTACGTGAGCAGTGTATGATCAGCCACGTGATCAGTGCATGGTCAGACACGTGAACAGTGTATGATCAGCCACGTGATCAGTGCATGATATCCAAGTGATCAGTGCATGATCAATCACGTGATCAGTGTATGATCAGCCACGTGAACAGTGCATGCTCAGTCACGTGATCAGGGCCTGCTGAGCTGCGTGATTACTGTCTGCTCATCTGCTTGACAATTGCCAGCTGAGCTGCACGATTCCTGCCTGTCATCTGCTTGACAATTGCCAGCTGTGCTGCGTAATTCCTGCCTGCTCAGCTGCTTGATTATTGCCAGCTGAGCAGCATGATTTCTCACAGCTGAGTTCCATGATTATAGCCTGCTGACTGATTCGTGCCTACTCAGCTCTTTGTTCATTGCCTCCAGAGGCACATGATCAGTGTATGATAGCAAACATGATCAGCGCATGATCAGTCACATGATCAGTGCATGATAAGTCACGTGATCAGTGCATGATCAGTCATGTGATCAGTGCATGATCAGTCACGTGATCAGTGCATGGTAGCCACGTGATCAGTGCATGATCAGCCACGTGATCAGTGCATGATAGCCACGTGATCAGTGCATGATCAGTCACGTGATCAGTGCATGATCAGTCACGTGATCAGTGCATGATCAGTCACGTGATCAGTGCATGATCAGCCACGTGATCAGTGCATGATCAGCCACGTGATCAGTGCATGATAGCCACGTGATCAGTGCATGATCAGTCACGTGATCAGTGCATGATCAGCCACGTGATCAGTGCATGATCAGCCACGTGATCAGTGCATGATCAGTCACGTGATCAGTGCATGATCAGTCACGTGACCAGTACATGGTAGCTACGTGATCAGTGCATGATCAGCCACGTGATCAGTGCATGATAGCCACGTGATCAGTGCATGATCAGTCACGTGATCAGTGCATGATCAGTCACGTGATCAGTGCATGATCAGGCACGTGATCAGTGCATGATCAGCCACGTGATCAGTGCATGATAGCCACGTGATCAGTGCATGATCAGTCACGTGATCAGTGCATGATCAGTCACGTGATCAGTGCATGATCAGCCACGTGATCAGTGCATGATCAGCCACGTGATCAGTGCATGATCAGTCACGTGATCAGTGCATGATCAGTCACGTGATCAGTGCATGATCAGTCACGTGATCAGTGCATGGTAGCTACGTGATCAGTGCATGATCAGCCACGTGATCAGTGCATGATAGCCACGTGATCAGTGCATGATCAGTCACGTGATCAGTGCATGATCAGTCACGTGATCAGTGCATGATAGCTGCGTGATCATGCATGATCAGTCACGTGATCAGTGCATGATAGCCACGTGATCAGTGCATGATCAGTCACGTGATCAGTGCATGATCAGTCACGTGATCAGTGCATGATCAGCCACGTGATCAGTGCATGATCAGCCACGTGATCAGTGCATGATCAGCCACGTGATCAGTGCATGATAGCCACGTGATCAGTGCATGATCAGTCACGTGATCAGTGCATGATCAGTCACGTGATCAGTGCATGATCAGCCACGTGATCAGTGCATGATCAGCCACGTGATCAGTGCATGATCAGCCACGTGATCAGTGCATGATCAGTCACGTGATCAGTGCATGATCATTCACGTGACCAGTACATGGTAGCTACGTGATCATTGCATGATCAGCCACGTGATAGTGCATGATAGCCACGTGATCAGTGCATGATCAGTCACGTGATCAGTGCATGATCAGTCACGTGACCAGTGCATGATAGCTGCGTGATCATGCATGATCAGTCACGTGATCAGTGCATGATAGCCACGTGATCAGTGCATGATCAGTCACGTGATCAGTGCATGATCAGTCACGTGATCAGTGCATGATCAGCCACGTGATCAGTGCATGATCAGCCACGTGATCAGTGCATGATCAGTCACGTGATCAGTGTGTGATCAGCCACGTGATCAGTGCATGATCAGAAACATGATCAATTACGTGATCAGTGCATGATCAGTCACGTGATCAGTGCATGGTAGCTACGTGATCATTGCATGATCAGCACGTGATCAGTGCATGATAGCCACGTGATCAGTGCATGATCAGCCACGTGATCAGTGCATGATCAGTCACGTGATCAGTGCATGATCAGTCACGTGATCAGTGCATGATCAGCCACGTGATCAGTGCATGTCAGTCATGTATCAGTGCATGATAGCCCGTGATCAGTGCATGATCAGTCCCGTGATCAGTGCATGATCAGCCACGTGATCAGTGCATGATAGCCACGTGATCAGTGCATGATCAGCCACGTGATCAGTGCATGATCAGCCACGTGATCAGTGCATGATCAGTCACGTGATCAGTGCATGATCAGCCACGTGATCAGTGCATGATAGCCACGTGATCAGTGCATGATCAGTCACGTGATCAGTGCATGATCAGTCACGTGATCAGTGCATGATCAGCCACGTGATCAGTGCATGATCAGTCACGTGATCAGTGCATGATCAGTCACGTGACCAGTACATGGTAGCTACATGATCATTGCATGATCAGCCACGTGATAGTGCATGATAGCCACGTGATCAGTGCATGATCAGTCACGTGATCAGTGCATGATCAGTCATGTGATCAGTGCATGATCAGGCACGTGATCAGTGCATGATCAGCCACGTGATCAGTGCATGATAGCCACGTGATCAGTGCATGATCAGTCACGTGATCAGTGCATGATCAGTCACGTGATCAGTGCATGATCAGCCACGTGATCAGTGCATGATCAGCCACGTGATCAGTGCATGATCAGCCACGTGATCAGTGCATGATCAGTCACGTGATCAGTGCATGATCATTCACGTGACCAGTACATGGTAGCTACATGATCATTGCATGATCAGCCACGTGATAGTGCATGATAGCCACGTGATCAGTGCATGATCAGTCACGTGATCAGTGCATGATCAGTCATGTGACCAGTACATGGTAGCTGCGTGATCATGCATGATCAGTCCCGTGATCAGTGCATGATAGCCACGTGATCAGTGCATGATCAGACACGTGATCAGTGCATGATCAGTCACGTGATCAGTGCATGATCAGCCACGTGATCAGTGCATGATCAGTCACGTGATCAGTGCATGATCAGCCACGTGATCAGTGCATGATAGCCACGTGATCAGTGCATGATCAGTCACGTGATCAGTGCATGATCAGTCACGTGATCAGTGCATGATCAGCCACGTGATCAGTGCATGATCAGCCACGTGATCAGTGCATGATCAGCCACGTGATCAGTGCATGATCAGTCACGTGATCAGTGCATGATCATTCACGTGACCAGTACATGGTAGCTACATGATCAGTGCATGATCAGCCACGTGATAGTGCATGATAGCCACGTGATCAGTGCATGATCAGTCACGTGATCAGTGCATGATCAGTCACGTGATCAGTGCATGGTAGCTGCGTGATCATGCATGATCAGTCACGTGATCAGTGCATGATAGCCACGTGATCAGTGCATGATCAGTCACGTGATCAGTGCATGATCAGTCACGTGATCAGTGCATGATCAGCCACGTGATCAGTGCATGATCAGCCACGTGATCAGTGCATGATCAGTCACGTGATCAGTGCATGATCAGCCACGTGATCAGTGCATGATCAGAAACATGATCAATTACGTGATCAGTGCATGATCAGTCACGTGATCAGTGCATGGTAGCTACGTGATCAGTGCATGATCAGCACGTGATCAGTGCATGATAGCCACGTGATCAGTGCATGATCAGCCACGTGATCAGTGCATGATCAGTCACGTGATCAGTGCATGATCAGTCACGTGATCAGTGCATGATCATCCACGTGATCAGTGCATGTGAGTCATGTAGTCAATGCATGATAGCCCGTGATCAGTGCATGATCAGTCCCGTGATCAGTGCATGATCAGCCACGTGATCAGTGCATGATAGCTACGTGATCAGTGCATGATCAGCCACGTGATCAGTGCATGATAGCCACGTGATCAGTGCATGATCAGCCACGTGATCAGTGCATGATCAGTCACGTGATCAGTGCATGATCAGCCACGTGATCAGTGCATGATCAGTCACGTGATCAGTGCATGATCAGCCACGTGATCAGTGCATGATAGCCACGTGATCAGTGCATGATCAGTCACATGATCAGTGCATGATCATCCACGTGATCAGTGCATGATCAGTCACGTGATCAGTGCATGATATAGACGTGATCAGTGCATGATCAGTCACGTGATCAGTGCATGATCAGCCACGTGATCAGTGCATGATAGCCACGTGATCAGTGCATGATAGCCAGTGATCAGTGCATGATCAGTCACGTGATCAGTGCATGATCAGCCACGTGATCAGTGCATGATAGCCACGTGATCAGTGCATGATCAGTCACGTGATCAGTGCATGATCAGTCACGTGATCAGTGCATGATCAGCCACGTGATCAGTGCATGATCAGCCACGTGATCAGTGCATGATCAGTCACGTGATCAGTGCATGATCAGTCACGTGATCAGTGCATGATCAGTCACGTGATCAGTGCATGATCAGCCACGTGATCAGTGCATGATAGCCACGTGATCAGTGCATGATCAGTCACGTGATCAGTGCATGATCAGTCACGTGATCAGTGCATGATCAGCCACGTGATCAGTGCATGATCAGTCACGTGATCAGTGCATGATCAGTCACGTGATCAGTGCATGATCAGTCACGTGATCAGTGCATGATCAGTCACGTGACCAGTGCATGATAGCTACGTGATCATTGCATGATCAGCCACGTGATCAGTGCATGATAGCCACGTGATCAGTGCATGATCAGTCACGTGATCAGTGCATGATCAGCCACGTGATCAGTGCATGATAGTCACGTGATCAGTGCATGATCAGCCACGTGATCAGTGCATGATCAGCCACGTGATCAGTGCATGATAGCCACGTGATCAGTGCATGATCAGTCACGTGATCAGTGCATGATCAGCCACGTGATCAGTGCATGATCAGCCACGTGATCAGTGCATGATCAGTTACGTGAGCAGTGTATGATCAGCCACGTGATCAGTGCATGGTCAGACACGTGAACAGTGTATGATCAGCCACGTGATCAGTGCATGATATCCAAGTGATCAGTGCATGATCAGTCACGTGATCAGTGTATGATCAGCCACGTGAACAGTGCATGCTCAGTCACGTGATCAGGGCCTGCTGAGCTGCGTGATTACTGTCTGCTCATCTGCTTGACAATTGCCAGCTGAGCTGCACGATTCCTGCCTGTCATCTGCTTGACAATTGCCAGCTGTGCTGCGTAATTCCTGCCTGCTCAGCTGCTTGATTATTGCCAGCTGAGCAGCATGATTTCTCACAGCTGAGTTCCATGATTATTGCCTGCTGACTGATTCGTGCCTACTCAGCTCTTTGTTCATTGCCTCCAGAGGCACATGATCAGTGTATGATACCAAACATGATCAGCGCATGATCAGTCACATGATCAGTGCATGATAAGCCACGTGATCAGTGCATGATAGTCATGTGATCAGTGCATGATCAGTCACGTGATCAGTGCATGGTAGCCACGTGATCAGTGCATGATCAGCCACGTGATCAGTGCATGATAGCCACGTGATCAGTGCATGATCAGTCACGTGATCAGTGCATGATCAGTCACGTGATCAGTGCATGATCAGTCACGTGATCAGTGCATGATCAGCCACGTGATCAGTGCATGATCAGCCACGTGATCAGTGCATGATAGCCACGTGATCAGTGCATGATCAGTCACGTGATCAGTGCATGATCAGCCACGTGATCAGTGCATGATCAGCCACGTGATCAGTGCATGATCAGTCACGTGATCAGTGCATGATCAGTCACGTGACCAGTACATGGTAGCTACGTGATCAGTGCATGATCAGCCACGTGATCAGTGCATGATAGCCACGTGATCAGTGCATGATCAGTCACGTGATCAGTGCATGATCAGTCACGTGATCAGTGCATGATCAGCCACGTGATCAGTGCATGATCAGCCACGTGATCAGTGCATGATAGCCACGTGATCAGTGCATGATCAGTCACGTGATCAGTGCATGATCAGTCACGTGATCAGTGCATGATCAGCCACGTGATCAGTGCATGATCAGCCACGTGATCAGTGCATGATCAGCCACGTGATCAGTGCATGATCAGTCACGTGATCAGTGCATGATCAGTCACGTGATCAGTGCATGATAGCTACGTGATCAGTGCATGATCAGCCACGTGATCAGTGCATGATAGCCACGTGATCAGTGCATGATCAGTCACGTGATCAGTGCATGATCAGTCACGTGATCAGTGCATGGTAGCTGCGTGATCATCGCATGATCAGTCACGTGATCAGTGCATGATAGCCACGTGATCAGTGCATGATCAGTCACGTGATCAGTGCATGATCAGTCACGTGATCAGTGCATGATCAGCCACGTGATCAGTGCATGATCAGCCACGTGATCAGTGCATGATCAGCCACGTGATCAGTGCATGATAGCCACGTGATCAGTGCATGATCAGTCACGTGATCAGTGCATGATCAGTCACGTGATCAGTGCATGATCAGCCACGTGATCAGTGCATGATCAGTCACGTGATCAGTGCATGATCAGTCACGTGATCAGTGCATGATCAGCCACGTGATCAGTGCATGATCAGCCACGTGATCAGTGCATGATCAATTACGTGATCAGTGCATGATCAGTCACGTGATCAGTACATGGTAGCTACGTGATCAGTGCATGATCAGCCACGTGATCAGTGCATGATAGCTACGTGATCAGTGCATGATCAGCCACGTGATCAGTGCATGATCAGCCACGTGATCAGTGCATGATCATCCACGTGATCAGTGCATGATCAGTCATGTAGTCAGTGCATGATAGCGCCGTGATCAGTGCATGATCAGTCACGTGATCAGTGCATGATCAGCCACGTGATCAGTGCATGATAGCCACGTGATCAGTGCATGATCAGCCACGTGATCAGTGCATGATAGCCACGTGATCAGTGCATGATCAGCCACGTGATCAGTGCATGATCAGTCACGTGATCAGTGCATGATCAGCCACGTGATCAGTGCATGATCAGGCACGTGATCAGTGCATGTCAGCCACGTGATCAGTGCATGATAGCCACGTGATCAGTGCATGATCAGTCACGTGATCAGTGCATGATCAGTCACGTGATCAGTGTGTGATCAGCCACGTGAACAGTGCATGCTCAGTCACGTGATCAGGGCCTGCTGAGCTGCGTGATTACTGTCTGCTCATCTGCTTGACAATTGCCAGCTGAGCTGCACGATTCCTGCCTGTCATCTGCTTGACAATTGCCAGCTGTGCTGCGTAATTCCTGCCTGCTCATCTGCTTGATTATTGCCAGCTGAGCAGCATGATTTCTCACAGCTGAGTTCCATGATTATAGCCTGCTGACTGATTCGTGCCTACTCAGCTCTTTGTTCATTGCCTCCAGAGGCACATGATCAGTGTATGATACCAAACATGATCAGCGCATGATCAGTCACATGATCAGTGCATGATAAGCCACGTGATCAGTGCATGATCAGTCATGTGATCAGTGCATGATCAGTCACGTGACCAGTACATGGTAGCTGCGTGATCAGTGCATGATCAGCCACGTGATCAGTGCATGATAGCCACGTGATCAGTGCATGATCAGTCACGTGATCAGTGCATGATCAGTCACGTGATCAGTGCATGATCAGTTACGTGATCAGTGCATGATCAGTCACGTGATCAGTGCATGATAGCCACGTGATCAGTGCATGATCAGTCACGTGATACGTGTATGATCAGCCACGTGATCAGTGCATGATAGCCACGTGATCAGTGCATGATAGCCACGTGATCAGTGCATGATCAGTCACGTGATCAGTGCATGATCAGTCACGTGATCAGTGTGTGATCAGCCACGTGATCAGTGCATGATCAGCCACGTGATCAGTGCATGATCAGTTACGTGATCAGTGCATGATCAGTCACGTGATCAGTGCATGATAGCTACGTGATCAGTGCATGATCAGCCACGTGATCAGTGCATGATAGCTACGTGATCAGTGCATGATAGCCACGCGATCAGTGCATGACAGCCACGTGATCAGTGCATGATCAGTCACGTGATCATGTGTGATCAGCCACGTGATCAGTGCATGATCAGCCACGTGATCAGTGCATGATCAATCACGTGATCAGTGCATGATCAGTCACGTGATCATGTGTGATCAGCCACGTGATCAGTGCATGATCAGCCACGTGATCAGTGCATGATAGCCACGTGATCAGTGCATGATAGCCACGTGATCAGTGCATGATCAGTCACGTGATCAGTGCATGATCAGTCACGTGATCAGTGCATGATCATTTACGTGATCAGTGCATGATCAGTCACGTGACCAGTATATGGTAGCTACGTGATCATTGCATGACAGCCACGTGATCAGTGCATGATAGCCACGTGATCAGTGCATGATCAGTCACGTGATCAGTGTATGATCAGCCACGTGATCAGTGCATGAGTGCCACGTGATCAGTGCATGATAGTCACGTGACAGGTGTGTGATCAGCCACGTGATCAGTGCATGATCAGCCACGTGATCAGTGCATGATAGCCACGTGATCAGTGCATGATCAGTTACGTGATCAGTGCATGATCAGCCACGTGATCAGTGCATGATCAGTCACGTGATCAGTGTATGATCAGCCACGTGATCAGTGCATGATCAGTCACGTGATCAGGGCCTGCTGAGCTGCGTGATTACTGTCTGCTCATCTGCTTGACAATTGCCAGATGAGCTGGACGTATCCTGCCTGTCATCTGCTTGACAATTGCCAGCTGTGCTGCGTAATTCCTGCCTGCTCAGCTGCTTGATTATTGCCAGCTGAGCAGCATGATTTCTCAGGCTGAGTTCCATGATTATAGCCTGCTGATTCTTTCCTTCCTACTCAGCTCTATGTTCATTGCCTCCAGAGGCACATGATCAGTGTATGACACCAAACATGATCAGTGCATGATCAGTCACATGATCAGTGCATGATAAGCCACGTGATCAGTGCATGATCAGTCACGTGATCAGTGCATGATCAGTCACGTGATCAGTGCATGATCAGCCACGTGATCAGTGCATGATCAGCCACGTGATCAGTGCATGATCAGCCACGTGATCAGTGCATGATCAGCCACGTGATCAGTGCATGATAGCCACGTGATCAGTGCATGATCAGTCACGTGATCATGTGTGATCAGCCACGTGATCAGTGCATGATCAGTCACGTGATCAGGGCCTGCTGAGCTGCGTGATTACTGTCTGCTCATCTGCTTGACAATTGCCAGCTGAGCTGCATGATTCCTGCCTGTCATCTGCTTGACAATTGCCAGCTGTGCTGCGTAATTCCTGCCTGCTCAGCTGCTTGATTATTGCCAGCTGAGCAGCATGATTCCTCACACCTGAGTTCCATGATTATTGCCTGCTGACTGTTTGATTCGTGCCTACTCAGCTCTTTGTTTATTGCCTCCAGAGGCACATGATCAGTGTATGATAGCAAACATGATCAGTGCATGATCAGTCACATGATCAGCGCCATTAAGTCACGTGATCACTACATGATAGTCATGTGATCAGTCCATGCTCAGTCACGTATCAGTGCATGATCAGCCACGTGATCAGTGCATGATCAGCCACGTGATCAGTGCATGATAGCCATGTGATCAGTGCATGATCAGTCACGTGATCAGTGCATGATCAGTCACGTGATCAGTGCATGATCAGCCACGTGATCAGTGCATGATCAGTCACCTGATGGGTGTATGATCAGTCACGTGACCAGTACATGGTAGCTACATGATCATTGCATGATCAGCCACGTGAGTAGTGCATGATAGCCACGTGATCAGTGCATGATCAGTCACGTGATCAGTGCATGATCAGTCATGTGATCAGTGCATGATCAGGCACGTGATCAGTGCATGATCAGCCACGTGATCAGTGCATGATAGCCACGTGATCAGTGCATGATCAGTCACGTGATCAGTGCATGATCAGCCACGTGATCAGTGCATGATCAGCCACGTGATCAGTGCATGATCAGCCACGTGATCAGTGCATGATCAGTCACGTGATCAGTGCATGATCAGTCACGTGACCAGTGCATGGTAGCTACGTGATCAGTGCATGATCAGCCACGTGATCAGTGCATGATAGCCACGTGATCAGTGCATGATAGCCACGTGATCAGTGCATGATCAGTCACGTGATACGTGTGTGATCAGCCACGTGATCAGTGCATGATATCCACGTGATCAGTGCATGATAGCCACGTGATCAGTGCATGATCAGTCACGTGATCAGTGCATGATCAGTCACGTGATCAGTGTGATCAGCCACGTGATCAGTGCATGATGAGCCACGTGATCAGTGCATGATCAATTACGTGATCAGTGCATGATCAGTCACGTGACCAGTACATGGTAGCTACGTGATCATTGCATGATCAGCCACGTGATCAGTGCATGATAGCTACGTGATCAGTGCATGATCAGCCACGTGATCAGTGCATGATCAGCCACGTGATCAGTGCATGATCATCCACGTGATCAGTGCATGATCAGTCATGTAGTCAATGCATGATAGCCCGTGATCAGTGCATGATCAGTCCCGTGATCAGTGCATGATCAGCCACGTGATCAGTGCATGATCAGCCACGTGATCAGTGCATGATAGCCACGTGATCAGTGCATGATCAGCCACGTGATCAGTGCATGATCAGTCACGTGATCAGTGCATGATCAGCCACGTGATCAGTGCATGATCAGCCACGTGATCAGTGCATGATCAGCCACGTGATCAGTGCATGATCAGCCACGTGATCAGTGCATGATCAGTCACGTGATCAGTGCATGATCAGTCACGTGATCAGTGTGTGATCAGCCACGTGAACAGTGCATGCTCAGTCACGTGATCAGGGCCTGCTGAGCTGCGTGATTACTGTCTGCTCATCTGCTTGACAATTGCCAGCTGAGCTGCACGATTCCTGCCTGTCATCTGCTTGACAATTGCCACCTGTGCTGCGTAATTCCTGCCTGCTCAGCTGCTTGATTATTGCCAGCTGAGCAGCATGATTCCTCACAGCTGAGTTCCATGATTATTGCCTGCTGACTGATTCGTGCCTACTCAGCTCTTTGTTCATTGCCTCCAGAGGCACATGATCAGTGTATGATAGCAAACATGATCAGTGCATGATCAGTCACATGATCAGTGCATGATAAGCCACGTGATCAGTGCATGATCAGTCATGTGATCAGTGCATGATCAGTCACGTGATCAGTGCATGATAGCCACGTGATCAGTGCATGATCAGCCACGTGATCAGTGCATGATAGCCACGTGATCAGTGCATGATCAGTCACGTGATCAGTGCATGATCAGTCACGTGATCAGTGCATGATCAGTCACGTGATCAGTGCATGATCAGCCACGTGATCAGTGCATGATCAGTCACCTGATCAGTGCATGATCAGTCACGTGACCAGTGCATGGTAGCTACGTGATCATTGCATGATCAGCCACGTGATAGTGCATGATCAGCCACGTGATCAGTGCATGTCATCCACGTGATCAGTGCATGATCAGCCACGTGATCAGTGCATGATCAGTCACGTGATCAGTGCATGATCAGTCACGTGATCAGTGCATGATCAGCCACGTGATCAGTGCATGATCAGCCACGTGATCAGTGCATGATCAATCACGTGATCAGTGCATGATCAGTCACGTGATCAGTGCATGGTAGCCACGTGATCAGTGCATGATCAGCCACGTGATCAGTGCATGATAGCCACGTGATCAGTGCATGATCAGCCACACGATCAGTGCATGATCAGCCACGTGATCAGTGCATGATCAGTCACGTGATCAGTGCATGATCAGCCACGTGATCAGTGCATGATCAGCCACGTGATCAGTGCATGATCAGCCACGTGATCAGTGCATGATAGCCACGTGATCAGTGCATGATCAGTCACGTGATCAGTGCATGATCAGTCACGTGATCAGTGCATGATCATTTACGTGATCAGTGCATGATCAGTCACGTGACCAGTATATGGTAGCCGTGATCATTCCATGACGAGCCACGTGATCAGTGCATGATAGCCACGTGATCAGTGCATGATCAGTTACGTGATCAGTGTATGATCAGCCACGTGATCAGTGCATGAGTGCCACGTGATCAGTGCATGATAGTCACGTGACAGGTGTGTGATCAGCCACGTGATCAGTGCATGATCAGCCACGTGATCAGTGCATGATAGCCACGTGATCAGTGCATGATCAGTCACGTGATCAGTGCATGATCAGTCACGTGATCAGTGCATGATCAGCCACGTGATCAGTGCATGATCAGCCACGTGATCAGTGCATGATCAGTCACGTGATCAGTGCATGATCAGCCACGTGATCAGTGCATGATCAGGCACGTGATCAGTGCATGATCAGCCACGTGATCAGTGCATGATAGCCACGTGATCAGTGCATGATCAGTCACGTGATCAGTGCATGATCAGCCACGTGATCAGTGCATGATCAGTCACGTGATCAGTGCATGATCAGCCACGTGATCAGTGCATGATAGCCACGTGATCAGTGCATGATCAGTCACGTGATCAGTGCATGATCAGTCACGTGATCAGTGCATGATAGCCACGTGATCAGTGCATGATAGCCACGTGATCAGTGCATGATCAGTCACGTGATCAGTGCATGATCAGCCACGTGATCAGTGCATGATCAGTCACGTGATCAGTGCATGATCAGCCACGTGATCAGTGCATGATCAGCCACGTGATCAGTGCATGATATCACGTGATCAGTGCATGATCAGTCACGTGATCAGTGCATGATAGCCACGTGATCAGTGCATGATCAGTCACGTGATCAGTGTGATCAGCCACGTGAACAGTGCATGCTCAGTCACGTGATCAGGGCCTGCTGAGCTGCGTGATTACTGTCTGCTCATCTGCTTGACAATTGCCAGCTGAGCTGCACGATTCCTGCCTGTCATCTGCTTGACAATTGCCACCTGTGCTGCGTAATTCCTGCCTGCTCATCTACTTGATTATTGCCAGCTGAGCAGCATGATTTCTCAGAGCTGAGTTCCATGATTATAGCCTGCTGACTGTTTCGTGCCTACTCAGCTCTATGTTCATTGCCTCCAGAGGCACATGATCAGTGTATGACACAAAACATGATCAGCGCATGATCAGTCACATGATCAGTGCATGATAAGCCACGTGATCAGTGCATGATCAGTTACGTGATCAGTGCATGATCAGTCACGTGACCAGTGCATGATAGCTGCGTGATCAGTGCATGATCAGCCACGTGATCAGTGCATGATAGCCACGTGATCAGTGCATGATCAGTCACGTGATCAGTGCATGATCAGCACGTGATCAGTGCATGATCAGCCACGTGATCAGTGCATGATCAGCCACGTGATCAGTGCATGATAGCCACGTGATCAGTGCATGATCAGTCACGTGATCAGTGCATGATCAGTCACGTGATCAGTGCATGATCATTTACGTGATCTGTGCATGATCAGTCACGTGAGCAGTATATGGTAGCTTCGTGATCATTCCATGACGAACCACGTGAGCAGTGCATGATAGCCACGTGATGTGTGCATGATCAGTTACGTGAGCAGAGTATGATCAGCCACGTGATCAGTGCATGAGTGCCACGTGATCAGTGCATGATATGTCACGTGACAGGTGTGTGATCAGCCACGTGATCAGTGCATGTTCAGCCACGTATTCAGTGCATGACAGCCACGTGATCAGTGCATGATCAGTTACGTGAGCAGTGTATGATCAGCCACGTGATCAGTGCATGGTCAGACACGTGAACAGTGTATGATCAGCCACGTGATCAGTGCATGATATCAAAGTGATCAGTGCATGATCAATCACGTGATCAGTGTATGATCAGCCACGTGAACAGTGCATGCTCAGTCACGTGATCAGGGCCTGCTGAGCTGCGTGATTACTGTCTGCTCATCTGCTTGACAATTGCCAGCTGAGCTGCACGATTCCTGCCTGTCATCTGCTTGACAATTGCCAGCTGTGCTGCGTAATTCCTGCCTGCTCAGCTGCTTGATTATTGCCAGCTGAGCAGCATGATTTCTCACAGCTGAGTTCCATGATTATTGCCTGCTGACTGATTCCTGCCTACTCAGCTCTTTTTCATTGCCTCCAGAGGCACATGATCAGTGTATGATACCAAACATGATCAGCACATGATCAGTCACATGATCAGTGCATGATAAGCCACGTGATCAGTGCATGATCAGTTACGTGATCAGTGCATGATCAGTCATGTGATCAGTACATGGTAGCTGCGTGATCAGTGCATGATCAGCCACGTGATCAGTGCATGATAGCCACGTGATCAGTGCATGATCAGTCACGTGATCAGTGCATGGTAGCTACGTGATCAGTGCATGATCAGCCACGTGATCAGTGCATGATCAGTCACGTGATCAGTGCATGATAGCTCGTGATCAGTGCATGATCAGCCACGTGATCAGTGCATGATAGCCACGTGATCAGTGCATGATAGCCACGTGATCAGTGCATGATCAGTCACGTGATCAGTGCATGATCAGTCACGTGATCAGTGCATGATCAGTTACGTGATCAGTGCATGATCAGTCACGTGACCAGTACATGGTAGCTACGTGATCAGTGCATGATCAGCCACGTGATCAGTGCATGATCAGCCACGTGATCAGTGCATGATCAGTCACGTGATCAGTGCATGATCAGCCACGTGATCAGTGCATGATAGCCACGTGATCAGTGCATGATCAGTCACGTGATCAGTGCATGATCAGTCACGTGATCAGTGCATGATCAGCCACGTGATCAGTGCATGATCAGCCACGTGATCAGTGCATGAGTGCCACGTGATCAGTGCATATGTCACGTGACAGTGTGTGATCAGCCACGTGAACAGTGCATGTTCAGCCACGTGATCAGTGCATGATAGCCACGTGATCAGTGCATGATCAGTTACGTGAGCAGTGTATGATCAGCCACGTGATCAGTGCATGGTCAGACACGTGAACAGTGTATGATCAGCCACGTGATCAGTGCATGATATCCAAGTGATCAGTGCATGATCATCACGTGATCAGTGTATGATCAGCCACGTGAACAGTGCATGCTCAGTCACGTGATCAGGGCCTGCTGAGCTGCGTGATTACTGTCTGCTCATCTGCTTGACAATTGCCAGCTGAGCTGCACGATTCCTGCCTGTCATCTGCTTGACAATTGCCAGCTGTGCTGCGTAATTCCTGCCTGCTCAGCTGCTTGATTATTGCCAGCTGAGCAGCATGATTCCTCACACCTGAGTTCCATGATTATTGCCTGCTGACTGTTTGATTCGTGCCTACTCAGCTCTTTGTTTATTGCCTCCAGAGGCACATGATCAGTGTATGATAGCAAACATGATCAGCGCATGATCAGTCACATGATCAGCGCCATTAAGTCACGTGATCACTACATGATAGTCATGTGATCAGTCCATGCTCAGTCACGGTATCAGTGCATGATCAGCCACGTGATCAGTGCATGATCAGCCAGGTGATCAGTTCATGATAGCCATGTGATCAGTGCATGATTTGTCACGTGATCAGTGCATGATCAGTCAGGTGATCAGTGCATGATCAGCCACGTGATCAGTGCATGATCAGTCACCTGATGGGTGTATGATCAGTCACGTGACCTGTACATGGTAGCTACATGATCATTGCATGATCAGCCACGTGAGTAGTGCATGATAGCCACGTGATCAGTGCATGATCAGTCACGTGATCAGTGCATGATCAGTCATGTGATCAGTGCATGATCAGGCACGTGATCAGTGCATGATCAGCCACGTGATCAGTGCATGATAGCCACGTGATCAGTGCATGATCAGTCACGTGATCAGTGCATGATCAGTCACGTGATCAGTGCATGATCAGCCACGTGATCAGTGCATGATCAGGCACGTGATCAGTGCATGATCAGCCACGTGATCAGTGCATGATCAGTCACGTGATCAGTGCATGATCAGTCACGTGATCAGTGCATGATAGCTACGTGATCAGTGCATGATCAGCCACGTGATCAGTGCATGATAGCCACGTGATCAGTGCATGATCAGTCACGTGATCAGTGCATGATCAGTCACGTGACCAGTGCATGGTAGCTGCGTGATCATGCATGATCAGCCACGTGATCAGTGCATGATAGCCACGTGATCAGTGCATGATCAGCCACGTGATCAGTGCATGATCAGTCACGTGATCAGTGCATGATCAGCCACGTGATCAGTGCATGATCAGCCACGTGATCAGTGCATGATCAGCCACGTGATCAGTGCATGATAGCCACGTGATCAGTGCATGATCAGTCACGTGATCAGTGCATGATCAGTCACGTGATCAGTGCATGATCAGCCACGTGATCAGTGCATGATCAGCCACATGATCAATTACGTGATCAGTGCATGATCAGTCACGTGACCAGTGCATGATAGCTACGTGATCATGCATGATCAGCCACGTGATCAGTGCATGATAGCCACGTGATCAGTGCATGATCAGCCACGTGATCAGTGCATGATCAGTCACGTGATCAGTGCATGATCAGTCACGTGATCAGTGCATGATCAGTCACGTGATCAGTGCATGATCAGCCACGTGATCAGTGCATGATCAGTCATGTAGTCAGTGCATGATAGCCCGTGATCAGTGCATGATCAGTCACGTGATCAGTGCATGATCAGCCACGTGATCAGTGCATGATAGCCACGTGATCAGTGCATGATCAGCCACGTGATCAGTGCATGATAGCCACGTGATCAGTGCATGATCAGCCACGTGATCAGTGCATGATCAGTCACGTGATCAGTGCATGATCAGCCACGTGATCAGTGCATGATCAGTCACGTGATCAGTGCATGATCAGTCACGTGATCAGTGTGTGATCAGCCACGTGAACAGTGCATGCTCAGTCACGTGATCAGGGCCTGCTGAGCTGCGTGATTACTGTCTGCTCATCTGCTTGACAATTGCCAGCTGAGCTGCACGATTCCTGCCTGTCATCTGCTTGACAATTGCCACCTGTGCTGCGTAATTCCTGCCTGCTCATCTACTTGATTATTGCCAGCTGAGCAGCATGATTTCTCAGAGCTGAGTTCCATGATTATAGCCTGCTGACTGATTCCTGCCTACTCAGCTCTATGTTCATTGCCTCCAGAGTCACATGATCAGTGTATGACACCAAACATGATCAGCACATGATCAGTCACATGATCAGTGCATGATAAGCCACGTGATCAGTGCATGATCAGTCATGTGATCAGTGCATGATCAGTCACGTGATCAGTGCATGATAGCCACGTGATCAGTGCATGATCAGCCACGTGATCAGTGCATGATCAGCCACGTGATCAGTGCATGATCAGTCACGTGATCAGTGCATGATCAGTCACGTGATCAGTGCATGATCAGTCACGTGATCAGTGCATGATCAGTCACGTGATCAGTGTGTGATCAGCCACGTGAACAGTGCATGCTCAGTCACGTGATCAGGGCCTGCTGAGCTGCGTGATTACTGTCTGCTCATCTGCTTGACAATTGCCAGCTGAGCTGCACGATTCCTGCCTGTCATCTGCTTGACAATTGCCAGCTGTGCTGCGTAATTCCTGCCTGCTCATCTGCTTGATTATTGCCAGCTGAGCAGCATGATTCCTCAGAGGTGAGTTCCATGATTATAGCCTGCTGACTGATTCGTGCCTACTCAGCTCTTTGTTCATTGCCTCCAGAGGCACATGATCAGTGTATGACACCAAACATGATCAGTGCATGATCAGTCACATGATCAGTGCATGATAAGCCACGTGATCAGTGCATGATCAGTCATGTGATCAGTGCATGATCAGTCACGTGACCAGTGCATGATAGCCGCGTGATCAGTGCATGATCAGCCACGTGATCAGTGCATGATAGCCACGTGATCAGTGCATGATCAGTCACGTGATCAGTGCATGATCAGTCACGTGATCAGTGCATGATCAGTCACGTGATCAGTGCATGATCAGTCACGTGATCAGTGCATGATCAGTTACGTGATCAGTGCATGATCAGTCACGTGACCAGTGCATGGTAGCTACGTGATCAGTGCATGATCAGCCACGTGATCAGTGCATGATAGCCACGTGATCAGTGCATGATAGCCACGTGATCAGTGCATGATCAGTCACGTGATACGTGCATGATCAGCCACGTGATCAGTGCATGATATCCACGTGATCAGTGCATGATAGCCACGTGATCAGTGCATGATCAGTCACGTGATCAGTGCATGATCAGTCACGTGATCAGTGTGTGATCAGCCACGTGATCAGTGCGTGATGAGCCATGTGATCAGTGCAGGATCAATTACGTGATCAGTGCATGATCAGTCACATGACCAGTACATGGTAGCTACGTGATCATTGCGTGATCAGCCACGTGATCAGTGCATGATAGCTACGTGATCAGTGCATGATAGCCACATGATCAGTGCATGAGAGCCACGTGATCAGTGCATGATCATCCACGTGATCAGTGCAAGTGGAGTCATGTAGTCAATGCATGATAGCGCCATGATCAGTGCACGATCAGTCCCGTGATGAGTGTATGATCAGCCAAGTGATCAGTGCATGATCAGCCACGTGAGCAGTGCATGATAGCCACGTGATTAGGGCATGATCAGACACGAGATCAGTGCATGATCAGTCACGTGATCAGTGCATGATCAGCCACGTGATCAGTGCATGAACAGGCACGTGATCAGTGTATGTCCAGCCAAGTGATCAGTGCATGATAGCCACGTGATCAGTGCATGATCAGTCACATGATCAGTGCATGGTCAGTCACGTGATAGGTATGATCAGCCACGTGAACAGTGCATGCTCAGTCACGTGATCAGGGCCTGCTGAGCTGCGTGATTACTGTCTGCTCATCTGCTTGACAATTTCCAGCTGAGCTGCACGATTCCTGCCTGTCATCTCCTTAACAATTGCCACCTGTGCTGCGTAATTCCTGCCTGCTCATCTACTTGATTATTGCCAGATGAGCAGCATGATTTCTCAGAGGTGAGTTCCATGATTATAGCCTGCTAACTGATTCCTGCCTACTCAGCTCTATGTTCATTGCCTCCAGAGTCACATGATCAGTGTGTGACACCAAACATGATCAGCACATGATCAGTCACATAATCAATGCATGATAAGCCAGGTGATCAGTGCATGATCAATTATGTGATCATTGCATGATCAGTTATGTGACCAGTACATGGTACCTGCGTGATCATTGCAGGATCAGCCACGTGAGCAGTGCATGATAGCCACGTGATCAGTGCATGATCAGTCACGTGATCTGTACATGATCAGTCACGTGATCAGTGCATGATCAGTCACGAGATCTGTGCATGATCAGTCACGTGATCAGTGCATGATCAATTACCTGATCAGTGCATGATCAGTCACGTGACCAGTGCATGGTAGCTACGTGATCATTGCATGATCAGTCACGTGAAACGTGTGTGATCAGCCACGTGATCAGTGCATGTTATCCACGTGATCAGTGCAGGATAGCCACGTGATCACTTCATGATTATTTACGTGATCTGTACATGATCAGTCACGTGATCGTGTGTGATCAGCCACCGGATCAGTGCGTGATGAGCCATGTGATCAGTGCAGGATCAATTACGTGATCAGTGCATGATCAGTCACATGACTAGTACATGGTAGCTACGTCATCATTGCGTGATCAGCCACGTGATCAGTGCATGATCAGTCACGTGACCAGTACATGGTAGCTACGTGATCATGCCAGATCAGCCACGTGAGCAGTGCATGATAGCCACGTGATCAGTGCATGATCAGCCACGTGATCAGTGCATGATCAGTCACGTGATCAGTGCATGGTCAGTCACGTGATCAGTGCATGATCAGTGACGTGATCAGTGCATGATCATCCACGTGATCAGTGCATGTGGAGTCATGTAGTCAATGCATGATAGCGCCGTGATCAGTGCACGATCAGTCCCGTGATGAGTGTATGATCAGCCAAGTGATCAGTGCAAGATAGCTACGTGATCAGTGCAGGATCAGCCACGTGAGCAGTGCATGATAGCCACGTGATTAGTGCATGATCAGACACGACATCAGTGCATGATCAGTCACGTGATCAGTGCATGATCAGCCACGTGATCAGTGCATGACCAGGCACGTGATCAGTTTATGTCCAGCCAAGTGATCAGTGCATGATAGCCACGTGATCAGTGCATAATCAGTCACATGATCAGTGCATGGTCAGTCACGTGATAGGTGTGTGTCAGCCACGTGAACAGTGCATGCTCAGTCACGTGATCAGGGCCTGCTGAGCTGCGTGATTACTGTCTGCTCATCTGCTTGACAATTTCCAGCTGAGCTGCATGATTCCTGCCTGTCATCTCCTTGACAATTGCCACCTGTGCTGCGTAATTCCTGCCTGCTCATCTACTTGATTATTGCCAGCTGATCAGCATGATTTCTCAGAGGTGAGTTCCATGATTATAGCCTGCTGACTGATTCCTGCCTACTCAGCTCTATGTTCATTGCCTCCAGAGTCACATGATCAGTGTGTGACACCAAACATGATCAGCACATGATCAGTCACATAGTCAATGCATGATAAGCCAGGTGATCAGTGCATGATCAATTAGGTGATCAGTGCATGATCAGTCATGTGACCAGTACATGGTAGCTGCGTGATCATTGCATGATCAGCCACGTGAGCAGTGCATGATAGCCACGTGATCAGTGCATGATCAGTCACGTGATCTGTGCATGATCAGTCACGTGATCAGTGCATGATCAGTCACGTGATCTGTGCATGATCAGTCACGTGATCAGTGCATGATCAATTACCTGATCAGTGCATGATCAGTCCCGTGACCAGTGCATGGTAGCTACGTGATCATTGCATTATCAGCCACGTGATCAGTGCATGATAGCCACGTGATCAGTGCATGATAGCCACGTGATCAGTGCATGATCAGTCACGTGATACGTGTTTGATCAGCCACGTGATCAGTGCATGTTATCGACGTGATCAGTGCAGGATAGCCACGTGATCACTTCATGATTATTTACGTGATCTGTACATGATCAGTCACGTGATTCATGTGTGATCAGCCACCGGATCAGTGCGTGAGGAGCCATGTGATCAGTGCAGGATTAATTACGTGATCAGTGCATGATCAGTCACATGACCAGTACATGGTAGCTACGTGATCATTGCGTGATCAGCCACGTGATCAGTGCATGATAGCTACGTGATCAGTGCATGATAGCCACATGATCAGTGCATGAGAGCCACGTGATCAGTGCATGATCATCCACGTGATCAGTGCATGTGGAGTCATGTAGTCAATGCATGATAGCGCCGTGATCAGTGCACGATCAGTCCCGTGATGAGTGTATGATCAGCCAAGTGATCAGTGCATGATCAGCCACGTGAGCAGTGCATGATAGCCACGTGATTAGGGCATGATCAGACACGAGATCAGTGCATGATCAGTCACGTGATCAGTGCATGATCAGCCACGTGATCAGTGCATGAACAGGCACGTGATCAGTGTATGTCCAGCCAAGTGATCAGTGCATGATAGCCACGTGATCAGTGCATGATCAGTCACATGATCAGTGCATGGTCAGTCACGTGATAGGTGTGTGATCAGCCACGTGAACAGTGCATGCTCAGTCACGTGATCAGGGCCTGCTGAGCTGCGTGATTACTGTCTGCTCATCTGCTTGACAATTTCCAGCTGAGCTGCACGATTCCTGCCTGTCATCTCCTTAACAATTGCCACCTGTGCTGCGTAATTCCTGCCTGCTCATCTACTTGATTATTGCCAGATGAGCAGCATGATTTCTGAGAGGTGAGTTCCATGATTATAGCCTGCTAACTGATTCCTGCCTACTCAGCTCTATGTTCATTGCCTCCAGAGTCACATGATCAGTGTGTGACACCAAACATGATCAGCACATGATCAGTCACATAATCAATGCATGATAAGCCAGGTGATCAGTGCATGATCAATTATGTGATCATTGCATGATCAGTTATGTGACCAGTACATGGTACCTGCGTGATCATTGCAGGATCAGCCACGTGAGCAGTGCATGATAGCCACGTGATCAGTGCATGATCAGTCACGTGATCTGTGCATGATCAGTCACGTGATCAGTGCATGATCAGTCACGAGATCTGTGCATGATCAGTCACGTGATCAGTGCATGATCAATTACCTGATCAGTGCATGATCAGTCACGTGACCAGTGCATGGTAGCTACGTGATCATTGCATGAGCAGTCACGTGATACGTGTGTGATCAGCCACGTGATCAGTGCATGTTATCCACGTGATCAGTGCAGGATAGCCACGTGATCACTTCATGATTATTTACGTGATCTGTACATGATCAGTCACGTGATTCGTGTGTGATCAGCCACCGGATCAGTGCGTGATGAGCCATGTGATCAGTGCAGGATCAATTACGTGATCAGTGCATGATCAGTCACATGACCAGTACATGGTAGCTACGTCATCATTGCGTGATCAGCCACGTGATCAGTGCATGATAGCTACGTGATCAGTGCATGATAGCCACACGATCTAGTGCATGAGAGCCACGTGATCAGTGCATGATCAGTCACGTGATACATGTGTGATCAGCCACGTGATCATTGCATGATCAGCCACGTGATCAGTGCATGATCAGTCACGTGACCAGTGCATTGTAGCTACGTGATCATTGCATGATCAGCCACGTGATCAGTGCATGATATCTAAGTGATCAGTGCAGGATAGCCACGTGATCACTTCATGATTAGTCACGTGATCAGTACATGATCAGTCACGTGAACAGTGCATGATCATTTACGTTATCTGTGCATGATCAGTCACGTGACCAGTATATGGTAGCTTCGTGATCATTCCATGACGAACCACGTGAGCAGTGCATGATAGCCACGTGATGTGTGCATGATGAGTTACGTGAGCAGAGTATGATCAGCCACGTGATCAGTGCATGAGTGCCACGTGATCAGTGCATGATATGTCACATGACAGGTGTGTAATCAGCCACGTGAACAGTGCATGTTCAGCCACGTATTCAGTGCATGATAGCCACGTGATCAGTGCATGATCAGTTACGTGAGCAGTGTATGATCAGCCACGTGATCAGTGCATGGTCAGACACGTGAACAGTGTATGATCAGCCACGTGAACAGTGCATGCTCAGTCACGTGATCTGGGCCTGCTGAGATGCGTGATTACTCTCTGCTCATCTGCTTGACAATTGCCAGCTGAGCTGCACGTATCCTGCCTGTCATCTGCTTGACAATTGCCAGCTGTGCTGCGTAATTCCTGCCTGCTCAGCTGCTTGATTATTGCCAGCTGAGCAGCATGATTTCTCAGAGCTGAGTTCCATGATTATAGCCTGCTGACTCTTTCTTTCCTACTCAGCTCTATGTTCTTTGCCTCCAGAGGCACATGATCAGTGTGTGACACCAAACATGATCAGCACATGATCAGTCACATGATCAATGCATGATAAGCCAGGTGATCAGTGCATGATCAATTACGTGATCAGTGCATGATCAGTCATGTGACCAGTACATGGTAGCTGCGTGATCATTGCATGATCAGCCACCTGAGCAGTGCATGATAGCCACGTGATCAGTGCATGATCAGTCACGTGACCAGTGCATGGTAGCTACGTGATCATTGCATGATCAGCCACGTGATCAGTGCATGATCAGTCACGTGATCAGTGCATAGAAGCTACGTGATCATTGCATGATCAGCCACGTGATCAGTGCAGGATAGCCACGTGATCACTTCATGATTAGTCAGGTAATCAGTACATGATCAGTCACGTGAACAGTGCATGATCATTTACGTGATCTGTGCATGATCAGTCACGTGACTAGTATATGGTAGCTTCGTGATCATTCCATGACGAACCACGTGAGCAGTGCATGATAGCCACGTGATGTGTGCATGATGAGTTACGTGAGCAGAGTATGATCAGCCACGTGATCAGTGCATGAGTGCCACGTGATCAATGCATGATATGTCACGTGACAGGTGTGTGATCAGCCACGTGAACAGTGCATGATAGCCACGTGATCAGTGCATGATCAGTTACGTGAGCAGTGTATGATCAGCCACGTGATCAGTGCATGGTCAGTTAGGTGAGCAGTGTATGATCAGCCACGTGATCAGTGCATGGTCAGACACGTGAACAGTGTATGATCAGCCATGTGATCAGTGCATGATATCCAAGTGATCAGTGCATGATCATCACGTGATCAGTGTATGATCAGCCACGTGAACAATGCATGCTCAGTCACGTGATCAGGGCCTGCTGAGCTGCGTGATTACTGTCTGCTCATCTGCTTGACAATTACCAGCTGAGCTGCACGATTCCTGCCTGTCATCTGCTTGACAATTGGCAGCTGTGCTGGGTAATTCCTGCCTGCTCAGCTGCTTGATTATTGCCAGTTGAGCAGCATGATTCCTCACACCTGAGTTCCATGATTATTGCCTGCTGACTGTTTAATTCGTGCCTACTCAGCTCTTTGTTTATTGCCTCCAGAGGCACATGATCAGTGTATGATAGCAAACATGATCAGCGCATGATCAGTCACATGGTCAGCGCCATTAAGTCACGTGATCACTACATGATAGTCATGTGATCAGTCCATGCTCAGTCACATTATCAGTGCATGATCAGCCACGTGATCAGTGCATGATCAGTCAGGTGATCTGTGCATAACCAGCCAGGTGATCAGTTCATGATAGCTCTGTGATCAGTTCATGATTTGTCACGTGATCTGTGCATGACCAGGCAGGTGATCAGTGCATGATCAGTGTCGTGATCAGTGCATGATAGCCACGTGATCAGTGCATGATCAATCACCTGATGGGTGTATGATCATTCACGTGACCTGTACATGGTAGTTACATGAACATTGCATGATCAGCCACGTGAGAAGTGCATGATAGCCACGTGATCAGTGCATGATCAGACACGTGATCAGTGCATGATCAGTCACGTGATCAGTGCATGATCAGCCACGTGATCAGTGCATGGCCAGGCACGTGATCAGTGTATGTCCAGCCAAGTGATCAGTGCATGATAGCCACGTGATCAGTGCATGATCAGTCACGTGATCAGTGCATGATCAGTCACGTGATCTGAGCATGATAGCCAGGTGATCAGTGCATGATAGCCACGTGATCAGTGCATGATCAGTCACGTGATCAGTGCATGATCAGCCACGTGATCAGTGCATGACCAGGCACGTGATCAGTGTATGTCCAGCCAAGTGATCAGTGCATGATAGACACGTGATCAGTGCATGATCAGTCACGTGATCAGTGCATAATCAGCCACTTGATCAGTGCATGACCAGGCACGTGATCAGTGTATGTCCAGCCAAGTGATCAGTGCATGATAGACACGTGATCAGTGCATGATCAGACACGAGATCAGTGCATGATCAGTCATGTGATCAGTGCATGATCAGCCACGTGATCAGTGCATGGCCAGGCACGTGATCAGTGTATGTCCAGCCAAGTGATCAGTGCATGATAGACACGTGATCAGTGCATGATCAGTCACGTGATCAGTGCATGATCAGTCACGTGATCAGTGCATGATAGCCAGGTGATCAGTGCATGATAGCCACGTGATCCGTGCATGGTCAGTCACGTGATCAGTGCATGATCAGTCATATGATCAGTGCATGATTAGCCACGTCATCAGGGCATGATAGCCACGTGATCAGTGCATACTATTACGTGAACAATGCATGCGCAATCACGTGATCAGTGCATGAGAGCCACGTAATAAGTGAATGATCAGTCACGTGATAGGTGTGTGATCAGCCATGTGAACAGTGCATGCTCAGTTACGTGATCAGGGCCTGCTGAGCTGCGTGATTACTGTCTGCTCATCTGCTTGACAATTGCCAGCTGAGCTGCACGATTCCTGCCTGCCATCTCCCTGACAATTGCCACCTGTGTTGCGTAATTCCTGCCTGCTCATCTATTTGATTATTGCCAGCTGAGCAGCATGATTTCTCAGAGCTGAGTTCCATGATTATAGCCTGCTGACTGTTTCCTGCCTACTCAGCTCTATGTTCTTTGCCTCCAGAGGCACATGATCAGTGTGTGACACCAAACATGATCAGCACATGATCAGTCACATGATCAATGCATGATAAGCCAGGTGATCAGTGCATGATCAATTACGTGATCAGTGCATGATCAGTCATGTGACCAGTACATGGTAGCTGCGTGATCATTGCATGATCAGCCACGTGAGCAGTGCATGATAGCCACGTGATCAGTGCATGATCAGTCACGTGACCAGTGCATGGTAGCTACGTGATCATTGAATGATCAGCCACGTGTTCAGTGCATGATCAGTTATGTGAGCAGTGTATGATCAGCCACGTGATCACTGCATGGTCGGACACGTGAACATTGTATGATCAGCCACGTGATCAGTGCATGATATCAAAGTGATCAGTGCATGATCAGTCACGTTATCAGTGTATGATCAGCCACGTGAACAGTGCATGCTCAGTCACGTGATCTGGGCCTGTTGACCTACGTGATTACTCTCTGCTCATCTGCTTGACAATTGCCAGCTGAGCTGCACGATTCCTGCCTGTCATCTGCTTGAAAATTGCCAGCTGTGCTGCGTAATTCCTGCCTGCTCAGCTGCTTGATTATTGCCAGCTGAGCAGCATGATTTCTCAGAGCTGAGTTCCATGATTACAGCCTGCTGACTGTTTCCTGCCTACTCAGCTCTATTTTCTTTGCCTCCAGAGGCACATGATCAGTGTGTGACACCAAACATGATCAGCACATGATCAGTCACATGATCAATGCATGATAAGCCAGGTGATCAGTGCATGATCAATTACGTGATCAGTGCATGATCAGTCATGTGACCAGTACATGGTGGCTGCGTGATCATTGCATGATCAGCCACGTGAGCAGTGCATGATAGCCACGTGATCAGTGCATGATCAGTCACGTGACCAGTGCATGATCAGTCACGTGATCAGTGCATGATCAGCCACGTGATCAGTGCATGATATCCAAGTGATCAGTGCATGATCAATCACGTGATCAGTGTATGATCAGCCACGTGAACAGTGCATGCTCAGTCACGTGATCTGGGCCTGCTGAGCTGCACGATTCCTGCCTGTCATCTGCTTGACAATTGCCAGCTGTGCTGCGTAATTCCTGCCTGCTCAGCTGCTTGATTATTGCCAGCTGAGCAGCATGATTCCTCACACCTGAGTTCCATGATTATTGCGTGCTGACTGTTTGATTCGTGCCTACTCAGCTCTTTGTTTATTGCCTCCAGAGGCAAATGATCAGTGTATGATAGCAAATATGATCAGCGCATGATCAGTCACATGATCAGAGCCATTAAGTCACGTGATCACTACATGATAGTCATGTGATCAGTCCATGCTCAGTCACGGTATCAGTGCATGATCAGCCACGTGATCAGTGCATGATCAGCCAGGTGATCATTTCATGATAGCTATGTGATCAGTTCATGATTTGTCACGTGATCTGTGCATGACCAGGCAGGTGGTCAGTGTATGATCAGCGACGTGATCAGTGCATGATCCGTCACCTAATGGGTGTATGATCAGTCACCTGACCGGTACATGGTAGCTACATGATCATTGCATGATCAGCCACGTGAGTAGTGCATGATAGCCACGTGATCAGTGCATGATCAATCACGTGTTCAGTGCATGATCAGTCATGTAATCTGTGCATGACCAGGCACGTGATCAGTGTATGACCAGCCAAGTGATCAGTGCATGATAGCCACGTGATCAGTGCATGATCAGTCACGTGATCAGTGCATGATCAGTCACGTGATCAGTGGATGATCAGCCACGTGATCAGTGCATGATCAGCCACATGATCAGTGCATGATCAATTATGTGATCAGTGCATGATCAGTCACCTGATGGGTGTATGATCATTCACGTGACCTGTACATGGTAGCTACATGATCATTGCATGATCAGCCACGTGAGTAGTGCACGATAGCCACGTGATCACTGCATGATCAGTCACGTGATCACTGCATGATCAGTCATGTGACCAGTACATGGTAGCTGCGTGATCATCGCCTGATCAGTCACGTGAGCAGTGCATGATAGCCACGTGATCAGTGCATCATCAGACACGAGATCAGTGCATGATCAGTCACGTGATCAGTGCATGATCAGCCACGTGATCAGTGCAGGACCAGGTACGTGATCAGTGTATGTCCAGCCAAGTGATCAGTGCATGATAGCCACTTGATCAGTGCATGATCAGTCACGTGAGCAGTGCATGATCAGTCACGTGATCTGTGCATGATCAGTCACGTGATCAGTGCATGATCAGTCACGTGATCTGTGCCTGATCAGTCACGTGATCAGTGCATGATCAGTCACGTGATCAGTGCATGATCAGTCCCGTGACCAGTGCATGGTAGCTACGTGATCATTGCATGATCAGCCACGTGATCAGTGCATGATAGCCACGTGATCAGTGCATGATAGCCACGTGATCAGTGCATGATCAGTCACGTGATACGTGTTTGATCAGCCACGTGATCAGTGCATGTTATCGACGTGATCAGTGCAGGATAGCCACGTGATCACTTCATGATTATTTACGTGATCTGTACATGATCAGTCACGTGATTCGTGTGTGATCAGCCACCGGATCAGTGCGTGATGAGCCATGTGAGCAGTGCAGGATCAATTACATGATCAGTGCATGATCAGTCACATGACCAGTACATGGTAGCTACGTGATCATTGCGTGATCAGCCACGTGATCAGTGCATGATAGCTACGTGATCAGTGCATGATAGCCACATGATCAGTGCATGAGAGCCACGTGATCAGTGCATGATCATCCACGTGATCAGTGCATGTGGAGTCATGTAGTCAATGCATGATAGCGCCGTGATCAGTGCACGATCAGTCCCGTGATGAGTGTATGATCAGCCAAGTGATCAGTGCAAGATAGCTACGTGATCAGTGCATGAACAGCCACGTGAGCAGTGCATGATAGCCACGTGATTAGGGCATGATCAGACACGAGATCAGTGCATGATCAGTCACGTGATCAGTGCATGATCAGCCACGTGATCAGTGCATGACCAGGCACGTGATCAGTGTATGTCCAGCCAAGTGATCAGTGCATGATAGCCACGTGATCAGTGCATGATCAGTCACATGATCAGTGCATGGTCAGTCACGTGATAGGTGTGTGATCAGCCACGTGAACAGTGCATGCTCAGTCACGTGATCAGGGCCTGCTGAGCTGCGTGATTACTGTCTGCTCATCTGCTTGACAATTTCCAGCTGAGCTGCACTATTCCTGCCTGTCATCTCCTTGACAATTGCCACCTGTGCTGCGTAATTCCTGCCTGCTCATCTACTTGATTATTGCCAGCTGAGCAGCATGATTTCTCAGAGGTGAGTTCCATGATTATAGCCTGCTAACTGATTCCTGCCTACTCAGCTCTATGTTCATTGCCTCCAGAGTCACATGATCAGTGTGTGACACCAAACATGATCAGCACATGATCAGTCACATAATCAATGCATGATAAGCCAGGTGATCAGTGCATGATCAATTATGTGATCAGTGCATGATCAGTTATGTGACCAGTACATGGTACCTGCGTGATCATTGCATGATCAGCCACGTGAGCAGTGCATGATAGCCACGTGATCAGTGCATGATCAGTCACGTGATCTGTGCATGATCAGTCACGTGATCAGTGCATGATCAGTCACGAGATCTGTGCATGATCAGTCACGTGATCAGTGCATGATCAATTACCTGATCAGTGCATGATCAGTCACGTGACCAGTGCATGGTAGCTACGTGATCATTGCATGATCAGTCACGTGATACGTGTGTGATCAGCCACGTGATCAGTGCATGTTATCCACGTGATCAGTGCAGGATAGCCACGTGATCACTTCATGATTCTTTACGTGATCTGTACATGATCAGTCACGTGATTCGTGTGTGATCAGCCACCGAATCAGTGCGTGATGAGCCATGTGATCAGTGCAGGATCAATTACGTGATCAGTGCATTATCAGTCACATGACCAGTACATGGTAGCTACGTGATCATTGCGTGATCAGCCACGTGATCAGTGCATGTTAGCTACGTGATCAGTGCATAATGGCCACACATTCAGTGCATGAGAACCACGTGATCAGTGCATGATCAGTCACGTGATACATGTGTGATCAGCCACGTGATCAGTGCATGATGAGCCACATGATCAGTGCATGATCAGCCACGTGATCAGTGCATGATCAGCCTGGTGATCATTTCATGATAGCTATGTGATCAGTTCATGATTTGTCACGTGATCTGTGCATGACCAGGCAGGTGGTCAGTGTATGATCAGCGACGTGATCAGTGCATGATCCGTCACCTAATGGGTGTATGATCAGTCACCTGACCGGTACATGGTAGCTACATGATCATTGCATGATCAGCCACGTGAGTAGTGCATGATAGCCACGTGATCAGTGCATGATCAATAACGTGTTCAGTGCATGATCAGTCATGTAATCTGTGCATGACCAGGCACGTGATCAGTGTATGACCAGCCAAGTGATCAGTGCATGATAGCCACGTGATCAGTGCATGATCAGTCACGTGATCAGTGCATGATCAGTCACGTGATCAGTGGATGATCAGCCACGTGATCAGTGCATGATCAGCCACATGATCAGTGCATGATCAATTATGTGATCAGTGCATGATCAGTCACCTGATGGGTGTATGATCATTCACATGACCTGTACATGGTAGCTACATGATCATTGCATGATCAGCCACGTGAGTAGTGCACGATAGCCACGTGATCACTGCATGATCAGTCACGTGATCAGTGCATGATCAGTCATGTGACCAGTACATGGTAGCTGCGTGATCATCGCATGATCAGCCACGTGAGCAGTGCATGATAGCCACGTGATCAGTGCTTCATCAGACACGAGATCAGTGCATGATCAGTCACGTGATCAGTGCATGATCAGCCAGGTGATCAGTGCATGATAGCAACGTGATCAGTGCATGATCAGTCACGTGATCAGTGCATGATCAGTCACGTGATCAGTTTATGATCAGCCACGTGATCAGTGCATGATCAGCCACATGATCAATTACGTGATCAGTGCATGATCAGTCACGTGACCAGTACATGGTAGCTACGTGATCATAGCCAGATCAGCCACGTGAGCAGTGCATGATAGCCACGTGATCAGTGCATGATCAGCCATGTAATCAGTGCATGATCAGTCACGTGATCAGTGCATGGACAGTCCCGTGATCAGTGCATGATCAGTGACGTGATCAGTGCATGATCATCCACGTGATCAGTGCATGTGGAGTCATGTAGTCAATGCATGATAGCGCCGTGATCAGTGCATGATCAGTCACGTGATCAGTGCATGATCAGCCACGTGATCAGTGCATGACCAGGCACGTGATCAGTTTATGTCCAGCCAAGTGATCAGTGCATGATAGCCATGTGATCAGTGCATAATCAGTCACATGATCAGTGCATGGTCAGTCACGTGATAGGTGTGTGATCAGCCACGTGAACAGTGCATGCTCAGTCACGTGATCAGGGCCTGCTGAGCTGCGTGATTACTGTTTGCTCATCTGCTTGACAATTTCCAGCTGAGCTGCATGATTCCTGCCTGTCATCTCCTTGACAATTGCCACCTGTGCTGCGTAATTCCTGTCTGCTCATCTACTTGATTATTGCCAGCTGAGCAGCATGATTTCTCAGAGGTGAGTTCCATGATTATAGCCTGCTGACTGATTCCTGCCTACTCAGCACTATGTTCATTGCCTCCAGAGTCACATGATCAGTGTGTGACACCAAACATGATCAGCACATGATCAGTCACATAGTCAATGCATGATAAGCCAGGTGATCAGTGCATGATCAATTATGTGATCAGTGCATGATCAGTCACGTGATCAGTGCATGATCAGTCATGTGACCAGTACATGGTAGCTGCGTGATCATTGCATGATCAGCCACGTGAGCAGTGCATGATAGCCACGTGATCTGTGCATGATCAGTCACGTGATCAGTGCATGATCAGTCACGTGATCTGTGCATGATCAGTCACGTGATCAGTGCATGATCAATTACCTGATCAGTGCATGATCAGTCCCGTGACCAGTGCATGGTAGCTACCTGATCATTGCATGATCAGCCACGTGATCAGTGCATGAGTGCCACGTGATCAGTGCATGATAGCTACGTGATCAGTGCATGATCAGTCACGTGATACGTGTTTGATCAGCCACGTGATCAGTGCATGTTATCGACGTGATCAGTGCAGGATAGCCACGTGATCACTTCATGATTATTTACGTGATCTGTACATGATCAGTCACGTGATTCGTGTGTGATCAGCCACCGGATCAGTGCGTGATGAGCCATGTGATCAATGCAGGATCAATTACGTGATCAGTGCATGATCAGTCACATGACCAGTACATGGTAGCTACGTGATCATTGCGTGATCAGCCACGTGATCAGTGCATGATAGCTACGTGATCAGTGCATGATAGCCACATGATCAGTGCATGATCAGTCACGTGAGCAGTGCGTGATAGCTACCTGATCATTGCATGATCAGCCACGTGAGCAGTGCGTGATAGCTACGTGATCAGTGCATGATAGCCACATGATCAGTGCATGATCAGTCACGTGAGCAGTGCGTGATAGCTACCTGATCATTGCATGATCAGCCACGTGAGCAGTGCGTGATAGCCACGTAATCAGTGCATGATCAGTCACGTGATCAGTGCATGATCAGCCAGGTGATCATTTCATGATAGCTATGTGATCAGTTCATGATTTGTCACGTGATCTGTGCATGACCAGGCAGGTGGTCAGTGTATGATCAGCGATGTGATCAGTGCATGATCCGTCACCTAATGGGTGTATGATCAGTCACCTGACCGGTACATGGCAGCTACATGATCATTGCATGATCAGCCACGTGAGTAGTGCATGTCAGCCACGTGATCAGTGCATGATCAATCACGTGTTCAGTGCATGATCAGTCATGTAATCTGTGCATGACCAGGCACGTGATCAGTGTATGACCAGCCAAGTGATCAGTGCATGATAGCCACGTGATCAGTGCATGATCAGTCACGTGATCAGTGCATGATCAGCCACATGATCAGTGCATGATCAATTATGTGATCAGTGCATGATCAGTCACCTGAGGGGGGAAGGATCATTCACGTGACCTGTACATTGTAGCTACATGATCATTGCATGATCAGCCACGTGAGTAGTGCACGATAGCCACGTGATCACTGCATGATCAGTCACATGATCAGTGCATGATGAATTACCTGATCAATGCATGATCAGTCACGTGACCAGTGCATGGTAGCTACGTGATCATTGCATGATCAGCCACGTGATCAGTGCATGATAGCCACGTGATCAGTGCATGATCAGTCACGTGATACGTTTGTGATCAGCCACGTGATCAGTGCATGTTATCCACGTGATCAGTGCAGGATAGCCACGTGATCACTTCATGATTATTTACGTGATCTGTACATGATCAGTCACGTGATTCGTCTGTGATCAGCCACCGGATCAGTGCGTGATTAGCCATGTGATCATTGCGTGATCAGCCACGTGATCAGTGCATGATAGCTACGTGATCAGTGCATGATAGCCACATGCTCAGTGCATGAGAGCCACGTGATCAGTGCATGATCAGTCCCGTGATACATGTGTGATCAGCCACGTGATCAGTGCATGATGAGCCACGTGATCAGTGCAGGATCAATTACGTGATCAGTGCATGATCAGTCACGTGACCAGTACATGGTTGCTACGTGATCCTTGCATGATCAGCCACGTGAGCAGAGCATGATAGCCACGTGATCAGTGCATGATCAGTCACGTGATCAGTACATGATCAGTCACTTGAACAGTGCATGATCATTGACGTGATCTGTGCATGATCAGTCACGTGACCAGTATATGGTAGCTACGTGATCATTCCATGATGAGCCACGTGAGCAGTGCATGATAGCCACGTGATGTGTGCATGATCAGTTACGTGAGCAGAGTATGATCAGCCACGTGATCAGTGCATGAGTGCCACGTGATCAGTGCATATGTCACGTGACAGGTGTGTGATCAGCCACGTGAACAGTGCATGTTCAGCCACGTGATCAGTGCATGATAGCCACGTGATCAGTGCATGATCAGTTACCTGAGCAGTGTATGATCAGCCACGTGATCACTGCATGTCCAGAAACGTGAACAGTGTATGATCAGCCACGTGATCAGTGCATGATATCGAAGTGATCAGTGCATGATCATCACGTGATCAGTGTATGATCAGCCACGTGAATAGTGCATGCTCAGTCACGTGATAAGGGCCTGCTGAGCTGCGTGATTCCTGCCGGCTCATCTGCATGACAATTGCCATCTGAGCTGCGTGATTCCTGTCGGCTCATCTGCTTGACAATAGCCAGCTAAGCTGCGTGATTCCTGCCTGGTCACGTGCTTGATTATTGCCAGTTGAGCAGCATGATTCGTCACTGCTGAGCTCCATGCTTATTGCCTGCTGATTGCGTGGTTCGTGTCTGCTCAGCTCTTTGAGTATCGCCTCCTGAGGTCCCTGTTCGGTCGCCACCTGCCGGGGACCAGCCCCAACCGATCCAGGGTATTCGAAGGAGAGATGGCCTAGGCGACTATTTATATGCTAATCAGAGATGTCAAGAATAATAGTATGAGGAGAGCTCAGTAGGAAAATTCGGTGGAGAAAAGAGACTGAGTAGCTTGGTTTACGTGGAAGACCAATCAAACTTCAAGACAAGAAGTTTGCACCACTTACGTAGGCCGCAGGCGCCCCTCGAATAGCGAAAGGTGCCTCACCCTAGACACCTTCTCGAGTGGGTCTTAGCAGCCCAGGCATAATTAGTAAGCGTGGTGGGTTCCGCGCTCCAGATGGAGACTCAGCTGGAAGGTAAAGGGAAGAATGACAAGGAACTTTATGAATTGGAGCTGTAAGTTAACTCTTTGACAGAGAGAGCGAGATGGTGGTGGGGGACAGCCCCCAGTGAAAGCAGAGGTGAGAGCACAAAGCAATACAGTAGGCAGACTCTGGATTTTTTGGGGGGGAGATGCTCGACAATAACCGGGTGGATTCCTGAGGCTCGATCCCGCATTTGCGTATGTCGAGCCTCCTTCCTCATGACCTTTGTCCAGAGTGGAATGCCTCCCCGGCTCCCGGCACATGATCAGTGCATGCTCAGTCACGATATCAGTGCCTGCTCAGCCACGTGATCACTGACGGCACATTCACGTGATCAGCGCCTCTCAGTCACCTGATCACCGTATGATAAACACGTGATCAGTGAACGACCAGCCACGTGATCACTGCATGCGCAGTCAGGTGGTCAGTTCCTGATTAGCCACCTGATCAGTGCGTGCACAGTCCCCTGATCAGCGCCTGTCAGTCACTGATCACTGCCTGATAAACACGTGATCAGTGCCCGAACAGCCACGTCATCAGTGCATGCACAGTCACGTGATCAGTGCATGATAGCCACGTGATCAGTGCGTGCACAGTCCCATGATCAGCGCCTGTCGGTCACTGATCATTGCCTGAGAAACACGTGATCAGTGCATGATGAGCCATGTGATCAGTGCCTGATCAGCTGCGTCATCAGTGCGTGCGCAGTCACGTCATCAGTGCATGATAGCCACGTGATCAGTGCATGCTCAGTCACGTGATCAGTGCATGATCAGTCACGTGATCAGTGCAATATCAGTCATGTGACCAGTACAGGGTAGCTGCGTGATCATTGCATGATCAGCCACGTGAGCAGTGCATTATAGCCACGTGATCAGTGCATGATCAGCCACGTGTTCAGTGCATGATCAGTCATGTGATCAGTGTATGACCAGCCAAGTTATCAGTGCATGATCAGTCCCGTGATCAGTGCATGATCGGTCACGTGATCAGTGTATGACCAGCCAAGTGTTCAGTGCATGATCAGTCACGTGATCAGTTCATGATCAGCCAAGTGATCTGTGCATGATCAATTTCGTGTTCAGTGCATGATTAGTTATGTGACCAGTACATGGTAGCTACGTGATCATTGCATGATCAGCCACGTGATCAGTGCATGATAGCCACGTGATGAGGCCATGATAGCCACGTGATCAGTGCATGATCAGTCATGTGATATGTGTGTGATCAGCCACGTGATCAGTGCATGATATCCATATAATCAGTGCATGATAGCCACGTGATGACTTCAAGATTTGTCAAGTGAGCTGTGCATGACCAGGCACGATGAGTGCATGATATCCAGGTGATCAGTACATTATAGCCACGTGATCAGTGCATGAGAGACACGTGATCATTGCATGGTCAGTCACGTGATACATGTGTGATCAGCCACGTGATCAGTGCATGATGAGCCACGTGATCAGTGCAGGATCAATTACGTGATCATTGCATGATCAGTCACGTGACCAGTACATGATTGCTACATGATCATTTCATGATCAGCCACGTGAGCAGAGCATGATAGCCAAGTGATCAGAGCATGATCAGTCACGTGATCAGTACATGATCAGTCACGTGAACAGTGCATGATCATTTACGTGATCTGTGCATGATCAGTCACCTGACCAGTATATGGTAGCTACGTGATCATTTCATGACGAGCCACGGAGCAGTGCATGATAGCCACGTGATGTGTGCATGATCAGTTACGTGAGCAGAGTATGATCAGCCACGTGAACAGAGCATGAGTTCCCCGTGATCACTGCATGATCAGTCACGTGACAGGTGTGTGATCAGCCACGTGAACAGTGCATGTTCAGCCACGTGATCAGTGCATGATCAGCCATGTGAACAGTGCCTGCTCAGTCACGTGATCAGGGCCCGCTGAGCTGCGTGATTACTGTCTGCTCATCTGCTTGACAATTGCCAGCTGAGCTGCACGATTCCTGCCTGTCATCTGCTTGACAATTGCCAGCTGTGCTGTGTAATTCCTGCCTGCTAGCTGCTTGATTATTGCCAGCTGAGCAGAATGATTCCTCACAGCTGAGTTCCATGAGTATTGCCTGCTGACTGTTTGATTCGTGCCTACTCAGCTCTTTGTTTATTGCCTCCAGAGACACATGATCAGTGTATGATAGCAAACATGATCAGTGCCATTAAGTCACGTGATCAGTCACATGATCATGATCAGTCCATGCTCAGTCTACATGTAGTCATGATCAGCCACATGATCAGTGCATGATCAGCCACATGATCAGCCACGTGATCAGTGCATGATCAGCCAGGTTATCAGTGCATGATAGCTACGTAATCAGTTCATGATTAGTCACGTGATCAGTGCATGATCAGACACGAGATCAGTGCATGATCAGTCACATGATCAGTCACGTGATCAGTGTATGTCCAGCCACGTGATCTGTGCATGTTAGCCAGGTGATAAGTGCATGATAGCCACGTGATCAGTGCATGATCAGTCACGTGATCAGTGCATGATCAGCCACGTGATCAGTGCATGACCAGGCACGTGATCAGTGTATGTCTAGCCAAGTGATCAGTGCATGATAGACACGTGATCAGTGCATGATCAGTCACGTGATCAGTGCATGATCAGTCACGTGATCAGTGCATGATAGCAAGGTGATTAGTGCATGATAGCCACGTGATCAGTGCATGATCAATCACGTGATCAGTGCATGGTCAGTCACGTGATCAGTGCATGATCATCCACGTGATCAGTGCATGTGGAGTCATGTAATCAATGCATGATAGCGCCTTGATCAGTGCACGATCAGTCCCGTGATGAGTGTATGATCAGCCAAGTGATCAGTGCAAGGTAGCTACGTGATTAGTGCATGATCTGTCATATGATCAGTGCATGATTAGCCACGTCATCAGTGCATGATAGCCACGTGATCAGTGCATACTATTACGTGAACAATGCATGGGCAATCACGTGATCAGTGCATGAGAGCCACGTGGTAAGTGCATGATCAGTCACGTGATAGGTGTGTGATCAGCCATGTGAACAGTGCATGCTCAGTCACGTGATCAGGGCCTGCTGAGCTGCGTGATTACTGTCTGCTCATCTGCTTGACAATTGCCAGCTGAGCTGCACGATTCCTGCCTGCCATCTCCTTGACAATTGCCACCTGTGCTGCGTAATTCCTGCCTGCTCATCTATTTGATTATTGCCAGCTGAGCAGCATGATTTCTCAGAGCTGAGTTCCATGATTATAGCCTGCTGACTGTTTCCTACCTACTCAGCTCTATGTTCTTTGCCTCCAGAGGCACATGATCAGTGTGTGACACCAAACATGATCAGCACATGATCAGTCACATGATCAATGCATGATAAGCCAGGTGATCAGTGCATGATCAATTACGTGATCAGTGCATGATCAGTCATGTGACCAGTACATGGTAGCTGCATGATCATTGTATGATCAGCCACGAGAGCAGTGCATGTTAGCCACGTGATCAGTGCATGATCAGTCACGTGACCAGTGCATGGTAGCTACGTGATCATTGCATGATCAGCCAAGTGATCAGTGTATGATCAGCCACGTGAACAGTGCATGCTCAGTCACGTGATCAGGGCCTGCTGAGCTGCGTGATTACTGTCTGCTCATCTGCTTGACAATTGCCAGCTGAGCTGCACGATTCCTGCCTGTCATCTGCTTGACAATTGCCAGCTGTGCTGTGTAATTCCTGCCTGCTAGCTGCTTGATTATTGCCAGCTGAGCAGAATGATTCCTCACAGCTGAGTTCCATGAGTATTGCCTGCTGACTGTTTGATTCGTGCCTACTCAGCTCTTTGTTTATTGCCTCCAGAGACACATGATCAGTGTATGATAGCAAACATGATCAGCACATGATCAGTCACATGATCAGTGCCATTAAGTCACGTGATCACTACATGATAGTCATATGATCAGTCCATGCTCAGTCAGGGTATCAGTGCATGATCAGCCACATGATCAGTGCATGATAGCCACGTGATCATTGCATGAGAGCCACGTGATCAGTGCATGATCAGCCAGGTTATCAGTGCATGATAGCTACGTAATCAGTTCATGATTAGTCACGTGATCAGTGCATGATCAGACACGAGATCAGTGCATGATCAGTCATGTGATCAGTGCATGATCAGCCACGTGATCAAGGCATGACCAGTTACGTGATCAGTGTATGTCCAGCCAAGTGTTCAGTGCATGATATCCAAGTGATCAGTGCATGATCAGTCACGTGATCAGTGCATGATCAGTCACGTGATCTGTGCATGATAGCCAGGTGATAAGTGCATGATAGCCACGTGATCAGTGCATGATCAGTCACGTGATCAGTGCATGATCAGCCACGTGATCAGTGCATGACCAGGCACGTGATCAGTGTATGTCTAGCCAAGTGATCAGTGCATGATAGACACGTGATCAGTGCATGATCAGTCACGTGATCAGTGCATGATCAGTCACGTGATCAGTGCATGATAGCAAGGTGATTAGTGCATGATAGCCACGTGATCAGTGCATGATCAATCACGTGATCAGTGCATGGTCAGTCACGTGATCAGTGCATGATCATCCACGTGATCAGTGCATGTGGAGTCATGTAATCAATGCATGATAGCGCCTTGATCAGTGCACGATCAGTCCCGTGATGAGTGTATGATCAGCCAAGTGATCAGTGCAAGGTAGCTACGTGATTAGTGCATGATCTGTCATATGATCAGTGCATGATTAGCCACGTCATCAGTGCATGATAGCCACGTGATCAGTGCATACTATTACGTGAACAATGCATGGGCAATCACGTGATCAGTGCATGAGAGCCACGTGATAAGTGCATGATCAGTCACGTGATAGGTGTGTGATCAGCCATGTGAACAGTGCATGCTCAGTCACGTGATCAGGGCCTGCTGAGCTGCGTGATTACTGTCTGCTCATCTGCTTGACAATTGCCAGCTGAGCTGCACGATTCCTGCCTGCCATCTCCTTGACAATTGCCACCTGTGCTGCGTAATTCCTGCCTGCTCATCTATTTGATTATTGCCAGCTGAGCAGCATGATTTCTCAGAGCTGAGTTCCATGATTATAGCCTGCTGACTGTTTCCTACCTACTCAGCTCTATGTTCTTTGCCTCCAGAGGCACATGATCAGTGTGTGACACCAAACATGATCAGCACATGATCAGTCACATGATCAATGCATGATAAGCCAGGTGATCAGTGCATGATCAATTACGTGATCAGTGCATGATCAGTCATGTGACCAGTACATGGTAGCTGCATGATCATTGTATGATCAGCCACGAGAGCAGTGCATGTTAGCCACGTGATCAGTGCATGATCAGTCACGTGACCAGTGCATGGTAGCTACGTGATCATTGCATGATCAGCCACGTGATCAGTGTATGATCAGCCACGTGAACAGTGCATGCTCAGTCACGTGATCAGAGCATGCTGAGCTGTGTGATTACTCTCTGCTCATCTGCTTGACAATTGCCATCTGAGCTGCACGATTCCTGCCTGTCATCTGCTTGACAATTGCCAGCTGTGCTGCGTAATTCCTGCCTGCTCAGCTGCTTGATTATTGCCAGCTGAGCAGCATGATTCCTCACACCTGAGTTCCATGATTATTGCCTGCTGACTGTTTGATTCGTGCCTACTCAGCTCTTTGTTTATTGCCTCCAGAGGCACATGATCAGTGTATGATAGCAAACATGCTCAGCGCATGATCAGTCACATGATCAGCGCCATTAAGTCACGTGATCACTACATGATAGTCATATGATGAGTCCATGCTCAGTCACGGTATCAGTGCATGATCAGCCACATGATCAGTGCATGATCTATCACATGATTAGTGTATGATATCAGTGCATGATAGCTACGTAATCAGTTCATGATTAGTCACGTGATCTGTGCAAGACCAGGCAGGTGATCAGTGTATCATCATCCACGTGAACAGTGCATGATAGCCACGTTATCAGTGCATGATCAGTCACCTGATGGGTGTATGATCAGTCAGGTGACCGGTACATGGTAGCTACATGATCATTGCATGATCAGCCACGTTAGCAGTGCATTATAGCCACGTGATCAGTGCATGATCAGCCACGTGATCAGTGCATGATCAGTCACGTGATCAGTGTATGACCAGCCAAGTGATCAGTGCATGATCAGTCCCCTGATCAGTGCATGATCGGTCACGTGATCAGTGCATGATCAGTCACGTGACCAGGGTATAATCAGCCACGTGGTAAGTGCATGATCAGCCACATGATCAGTGCATGATCAATTACGTGATAGGTGCATGATCACTCCGTGACCAGTACATGATAGCTAGTGATCAGTGCATGATAGCTAGTGATCAGTGCATGATCAGCCACGTGATCAGTGCATGATAGCCACGTGATCAGTGCATGATCAGTCACGTGATCAGTGCATGATCAGTCACGTGATCAGTGCATGATCAGTCACGTGATCAGTGCATGATCAGCCACGTGATCAGTGCATGATCAGTCACGTGATCAGTGCATGATAGCTACGTGATCAGTGCATGATCAGCCACGTGATCAGTGCATGATAGCCACGTGATCAGTGCATGATCAGTCACGTGATCAGTGCATGATCAGCCACGTGATCAGTGCATGATCAGTCACGTGATCAGTGTATGATCATCCACGTGATCAGTGCATGATCAGTCACGTGATCAGTGCATGATATAGACGTGATCAGTGCATGATCAGTCACGTGATCAGTGCATGATAGCCACGTGATCAGTGCATGATCAGTCACGTGATCAGTCATGATCAGTCACGTGATCAGTGCATGATCAGCCACGTGATCAGTGCATGATCAGCCACGTGATCAGTGCATGATCAGTCACGTGATCAGTGCATGATCAGTCACGTGACCAGTACATGGTAGCTACGTGATCATTGCATGATCAGCCACGTGAGCAGTGCATGATAGCCACGTGATCAGTGCATGATCAGTCACGTGATCAGTGTATGATCAGCCACGTGATCAGTGCATGATAGCCACGTGATCAGTGCATGATCAGTCACGTGATCAGTGTATGATCAGCCACGTGATCAGTGCATGATCAGTCACGTGATCAGTGCATGATATAGACGTGATCAGTGCATGATCAGTCACGTGATCAGTGCATGATCAGCCACGTGATCAGTGCATGATAGCCACGTGATCAGTGCATGATAGCCAGTGATCAGTGCATGATCAGTCACGTGATCAGTGCATGATCAGCCACGTGATCAGTGCATGATAGCCACTGATCAGTGCATGATCAGTCACGTGATCAGTGCATGATCAGTCACGTGATCAGTGCATGATCAGTCACGTGATCATGTGTGATCAGCCACGTGATCAGTGCATGATAGCCACGTGATCAGTGCATGATAGCCACGTGATCAGTGCATGATCAGTCACGTGATCAGTGCATGATCAGTCACGTGACAGTGCATGTAGCTGTGTGATCAGTGCATGATCAGCCACGTGATCAGTGCATGATAGTCACGTGATCAGTGCATGATCAGTCACGTGATCAGTGATGATCAGCCACGTGATCAGTGCATGATATCCACGTGATCAGTGCATGATCAGCCACGTGATCAGTGCATGATAGCCACGTGATCAGTGCATGATCAGTCACGTGATACGTGTGTGATCAGACACGTGATCAGTGCATGATCAGTCACGTGATCAGTGCATGATCAGTCACGTGATCAGTGCATGATCAGCCACATGATCAGTGCATGGTAGCTACGTGATCAGTGCATGATCAGCCACGTGATCAGTGCATGATAGCCACGTGATCAGTGCATGATCAGTCACGGATCAGTGCATGATCAGCCACGTGATCAGTGCATGATAGCCACGTGATCAGTGCATGATCAGTCACGTGATCAGTGCATGATCAGCCACGTGATCAGTGCATGATCAGTCACGTGATCAGTGCATGATATAGACGTGATCAGTGCATGATCAGTCACGTGATCAGTGCATGATCAGCCACGTGATCAGTGCATGATAGCCACGTGATCAGTGCATGATAGCCACGTGATCAGTGCATGATCAGTCACGTGATCAGTGCATGATCAGCCACGTGATCAGTGCATGATAGCCACGTGATCAGTGCATGATCAGTCACGTGATCAGTGCATGATCAGTCACGTGATCAGTGCATGATCAGTCACGTGATCAGTGCATGATCAGCCACGTGATCAGTGCATGATCAGCCACGTGATCAGTGCATGATAGCCACGTGATCAGTGCATGATCAGTCACGTGATCAGTGCATGATCAGTCACGTGACAGTACATGTAGCTGCGTGATCAGTGCATGATCAGCCACGTGATCAGTGCATGATAGCCACGTGATCAGTGCATGATCAGTCACGTGATACGTGAGTGATCAGCCACGTGATCAGTGCATGATATCCACGTGATCAGTGCAGGATAGCCACGTGATCAGTGCATGATAGCCACGTGATCAGTGCATGATCAGTCACGTGATACGTGTGTGATCAGCCACGTGATCAGTGCATGATGAGTCACGTGATCAGTGCATGATCAATTACGTGATCAGTGCATGATCAGTCACGTGACCAGTACATGGTTGCTACGTGATCAGTGCATGATCAGCCACGTGAGCAGTGCATGATAGCCACGTGATCAGTGCATGATCAGTCACGTGATCAGTGCATGATCAGTCACGTGATCAGTGCATGATCATTTACGTGATCAGTGCATGATCAGTCACGTGACCAGTATATGGTAGCTACGTGATCATTGCATGATCAGCCACGTGATCAGTGCATGATAGCCACGGATCAGTGCATGATCAGTTACGTGAGCAGTGTATGATCAGCCACGTGATCAGTGCATGAGTGCCACGTGATCAGTGCATGATCAGTCACGTGACAGTGTGTGATCAGCCACGTGATCAGTGCATGATCAGCCACGTGATCAGTGCATGATAGCCACGTGATCAGTTACGTGATCAGTGTATGATCAGCCACGTGATCAGTGCATGATAGCCACGGATCAGTGCATGATCAGTCACGTGATCAGTGCATGATCAGCCACGTGATCAGTGCATGATCAGTCACGTGATCAGTGCATGATAGCTACGTGATCAGTGCATGATCAGCCACGTGATCAGTGCATGATAGCCACGTGATCAGTGCATGATAGCCACGTGATCAGTGCATGATCAGTCACGTGATCAGTGCATGATCAGCCACGTGATCAGTGCATGACAGGCACGTGATCAGTATGACCAGCCACGTGATCAGTGCATGATAGCCACGTGATCAGTGCATGATCAGTCACGTGATCAGTGCATGATCAGCCACGTGATCAGTGCATGACAGCCACGTGATCAGCATGATCAGCCACGTGATCAGTGCATGATAGCCACGTGATCAGTGCATGATCAGTCACGTGATCAGTGCATGATCAGCCACGGATCAGTGCATGATCAGCCACGTGATCAGTGCATGATCAATTACGTGATCAGTGCATGATCAGTCACGTGATCAGTACATGGTAGCTACGTGATCAGTGCATGATCAGCCACGGATCAGTGCATGATAGCCACGTGATCAGTGCATGATCAGCCACGTGATCAGTGCATGATCAGTCACGGATCAGTGCATGATCAGTCACGTGATCAGTGCATGATCATCCACGTGATCAGTGCATGTGCAGTCATGTAGTCAATGCATGATAGCGCCATGATCAGTGCATGATCAGTCCCGTGATCAGTGCATGATCAGCCACGTGATCAGTGCATGATAGCTACGTGATCAGTGCATGATCAGTCACGTGATCAGTGCATGATCAGCCACGTGATCAGTGCATGATCAGCCACGTGATCAGTGCATACAATTACGTGATCAGTGCATGATCAGCCACGTGATCAGTGCATGATAGCCACGTGATCAGTGCATGATCAGTCACGTGATCAGTGTATGATCAGCCACGTGAACAGTGCATGCTCAGTCACGTGATCAGGGCCTGCTGAGCTGCGTGATTACTGTCTGCTCATCTGCTTGACAATTGCCAGCTGAGCTGCACGATTCCTGCCTGTCATCTGCTTGACAATTGCCAGCTGTGCTGCATAATTCCTGCCTGCTCATCTGCTTGATTATTGCCAGCTGAGCAGCATGATTTCTCACAGCTGAGTTCCATGATTATAGCCTGCTGACTGATTCGTGCCTACTCAGCTCTTTGTTCATTGCCTCCAGAGGCACATGATCAGTGTATGACACCAAACATGATCAGCACATGATCAGTCACATGATCAATGCATGATAAGCCACGTGATCAGTGCATGATCAGTCACGTGATCAGTGCATGATCAGTCACGTGATCAGTGCATGATAGCTGCGTGATCAGTGCATGATCAGCCACGTGATCAGTGCATGATAGCCACGTGATCAGTGCATGATCAGTCACGTGATCAGTGCATGATCAGTCACGTGATCAGTGCATGATCAGCCACGTGATCAGTGCATGATCAGTTACGTGATCAGTGCATGATCAGTCACGTGACCAGTACATGGTAGCTACGTGATCATTCATGATCAGCCACGTGATCAGTGCATGATCAGCCACGTGATCAGTGCATGATCAGTCACGTGATCAGTGCATGATCAGCCACGTGATCAGTGCATGATCAGCCACGTGATCAGTGCATGATCAGCCACGTGATCAGTGCATGATCAGTCACGTGATCAGTGCATGATAGCTGCGTGATCAGTGCATGATCAGCCACGTGATCAGTGCATGATCAGCCACGTGATCAGTGCATGATCAGCCACGTGATCAGTGCATGATCAATCACGTGATCAGTGCATGATCAGTCACGTGATCAGTGCATGGTAGCTACGTGATCAGTGCATGATCAGCCACGTGATCAGTGCATGATAGCCACGGATCAGTGCATGATAGCCACGTGATCAGTGCATGATCAGTCACGTGATCAGTGTGTGATCAGCCACGTGATCAGTGCATGATAGCCACGTGATCAGTGCATGATAGCCACGTGATCAGTGCATGATCAGTCACGTGATCGTGTGTGATCAGCCACGTGATCAGTGCATGATCAGTCACGTGATCAGTGCAGGATCAATTCGTGATCAGTGCATGATCAGTCACGTGATCAGTGCATGGTTGCTACGTGATCAGTGCATGATCAGCCACGTGATCAGTGCATGATAGCCACGTGATCAGTGCATGATCAGTCACGTGATCAGTGCATGATCAGTCCGTGATCAGTGCATGATCATTTACGTGATCAGTGCATGATCAGTCACGTGACCAGTATATGGTAGCTACGTGATCATTGCATGATCAGCCACGTGAGCAGTGCATGATAGCCACGTGATGTGTGCATGATCAGTTACGTGAGCAGTGTATGATCAGCCACGTGATCAGTGCATGATATCCACGTGATCAGTGCATGATCAGTTACGTGATCAGTGTATGATCAGCCACGTGATCAGTGCATGATCAGCCACGTGATCAGTGCATGATCAGCCACGTGATCAGTGCATGATAGCCACGTGATCAGTGCATGATCAGTCACGTGATCAGTGCATGATCAGTCACGTGATCAGTGCATGATCAGCCACGTGATCAGTGCATGATAGCCACGTGATCAGTGCATGATCAGTCACGTGATCAGTGCATGATCAGTCACGTGATCAGTGCATGATCAGCCACGTGATCAGTGCATGATCAATTACGTGATCAGTGCATGATCAGTCACGTGACCAGTGCATGGTAGCTACGTGATCATTGCATGATCAGCCACGTGATCAGTGCCTGATACACACGTGATCAGTGCATGATCAGTCACGTGATCAGTGCATGATCAGTCACGTGATCAGTGCATGATCAGTTACGTGATCAGTGCATGATCAGTCACGTGATCAGTGCATGTAAGCTACGTGATCAGTGCATGATCAGTCACGTGATCAGTGCATGATAGCCACGTGATCAGTGCATGATCAGTCACGTGATCAGTGCATGATCAGCCACGTGATCAGTGCATGATCAGTCACGTGATCAGTGCATGTCAGCCACGTGATCAGTGCATGATAGCCACGTGATCAGTGCATGATCAGTCACGTGATAGTGCATGATCAGCCACGTGATCAGTGCATGATATCCACGTGATCAGTGCATGATAGCCACGTGATCAGTGCATGATCAGTCACGTGATCAGTGCATGATCAGTCACGTGATCAGTGCATGATCAGTCACGTGATCAGTGCATGATCAGCCACGTGATCAGTGCATGATAGCCACGTGATCAGTGCATGATCAGTCACGTGATCAGTGCATGATCAGTCACGTGATCAGTGCATGATCAGCCACGTGATCAGTGCATGATCAGCCACGTGATCAGTGCATGATCAGTACGTGATCAGTGCATGATCAGCCACGGATCAGTGCATGATCAGTTACGTGATCAGTGCATGATCAGTCACGTGATCAGTGCATGATAGCCACGTGATCAGTGCATGATCAGCCACGTGATCAGTGCATGATCAGCCACGTGATCAGTGCATGATCAGTCACGTGATCAGTGCATGATCAGCCACGTGATCAGTGCATGATCAGCCACGTGATCAGTGCATGATCAGCCACGTGATCAGTGCATGATCAGTCACGTGATCAGTGCATGATAGCTGCGTGATCAGTGCATGATCAGCCACGTGATCAGTGCATGATAGCCACGTGATCAGTGCATGATCAGCCACGTGATCAGTGCATGATCAATTACGTGATCAGTGCATGATCAGTCACGTGATCAGTACATGATAGCTACGTGATCAGTGCATGATCAGCCACGTGATCAGTGCATGATAGCCACGTGATCAGTGCATGATAGCCACGTGATCAGTGCATGATCAGTCACGTGATCGTGCATGATCAGCCACGTGATCAGTGCATGATATCCACGTGATCAGTGCATGATAGCCACGTGATCAGTGCATGATAGCCACGGATCAGTGCATGATCAGTCACGGATACGTGTGTGATCAGCCACGTGATCAGTGCATGATCAGTCACGTGATCAGTGCATGATCAATTCGTGATCAGTGCATGATCAGTCACGTGACCAGTGCATGGTTGCTACGTGATCAGTGCATGATCAGCCACGTGATCAGTGCATGATAGCCACGTGATCAGTGCATGATCAGCCACGTGATCAGTGCATGATCACCACGTGATCAGTGCATGATCAGTCACGTGATCAGTGCATGATCAGTCACGTGATCAGTGCATGATCAGCCACGTGATCAGTGCATGATCAGTCACGTGATCAGTGCATGATCAGTCACGTGATCAGTGCATGATAGCTACGTGATCAGTGCATGATCAGCCACGTGATCAGTGCATGATAGCCACGTGATCAGTGCATGATAGCCACGTGATCAGTGCATGATCAGTCACGTGATCAGTGCATGATCAGCCACGTGATCAGTGCATGATAGTCACGTGATCAGTGCATGATCAGCCACGTGATCAGTGCATGATAGCCACGTGATCAGTGCATGATCAGTCACGTGATAAGTGCATGATCAGCCACGTGATCAGTGCATGATAGTCACGTGATCAGTGCATGATCAGCCACGTGATCAGTGCATGATCAGTCACGTGATCAGTGCATGATCAGTCACGTGATCAGTGCATGATCATTTACGTGATCAGTGCATGATCAGTCACGTGACCAGTATATGGTAGCTACGTGATCATTGCATGATCAGCCACGGAGCAGTGCATGATAGCCACGTGATCAGTGCATGATCAGTTACGTGATCAGTGTATGATCAGCCACGTGATCAGTGCATGAGTGCCACGTGATCAGTGCATGATCAGTCACGTGACAGGTGTGTGATCAGCCACGTGATCAGTGCATGATCAGCCACGTGATCAGTGCATGATAGCCACGTGATCAGTGCATGATCAGTTACGTGATCAGTGCATGATCAGCCACGTGATCAGTGCATGATCAGTCACGTGATCAGTGTGTGATCAGCCACGTGATCAGTGCATGATATCCTCGTGATCAGTGCATGATCAGTCACGTGATCAGTGCATGATCAGTCACGTGATCAGTGCATGATCAGCCACGTGATCAGTGCATGATAGCCACGTGATCAGTGCATGATCAGTCACGTGATCAGTGCATGATCAGTCACGTGATCAGTGCATGATCAGCCACGTGATCAGTGCATGATCAATTACGTGATCAGTGCATGATCAGTCACGTGACCAGTACATGGTAGCTTGTGATCATTGCATGATCAGCCACGTGAGCAGTGCATGATACCACGTGATCAGTGCATGATCAGTCACGTGATCAGTGCATGATCAGTCACGTGATCAGTGCATGATCAATTACGTGATCAGTGCATGATCAGTCACGTGATCAGTGCATGTAAGCTACGTGATCAGTGCATGATCAGTCACGTGATCAGTGCATGATAGCCACGTGATCAGTGCATGATCAGCCACGTGATCAGTGCATGATCAGCCACGTGATCAGTGCATGATCAGCCACGTGATCAGTGCATGATCAGTCACGTGATCAGTGCATGATCAGTCACGTGATCAGTGCATGATCAATCACGTGATCAGTGCATGATCAGTCACGTGATCAGTGCATGATTGCTACGTGATCAGTGCATGATCAGCCACGTGATCAGTGCATGATAGCCACGTGATCAGTGCATGATCAGCCACGTGATCAGTGCATGATCACCACGTGATCAGTGCATGATCAGTCACGTGATCAGTGCATGATCAGTCACGTGATCAGTGCATGATCAGCCACGTGATCAGTGCATGATCAGCCACGTGATCAGTGCATGATCAGTCACGTGATCAGTGCATGGTAGCTACGTGATCAGTGCATGATCAGCCACGTGATCAGTGCATGATAGCCACGTGATCAGTGCATGATAGCCACGTGATCAGTGCATGATCAGTCACGTGATCGTGCATGATCAGCCACGTGATCAGTGCATGATAGCCACGTGATCAGTGCATGATAGCCACGTGATCAGTGCATGATAGCCACGTGATCAGTGCATGATCAGTCACGTGATCAGTGCATGATCAGCCACGTGATCAGTGCATGATCAGTCACGTGATCAGTGCATGATCAGCCACGTGATCAGTGCATGATCAGTCACGTGATCAGTGCATGATCAGTCACGTGATCAGTGCATGATCATTTACGTGATCAGTGCATGATCAGTCACGTGACCAGTATATGGTAGCTACGTGATCATTGCATGATCAGCCACGTGAGCAGTGCATGATAGCCACGTGATGTGCATGATCAGTTACGTGAGCAGTGTATGATCAGCCACGTGATCAGTGCATGAGTGCCACGTGATCAGTGCATGATCAGTCACGTGACAGTGTGTGATCAGCCACGTGATCAGTGCATGATCAGCCACGTGATCAGTGCATGATAGCCACGTGATCAGTGCATGATCAGTTACGTGATCAGTGCATGATCAGCCACGTGATCAGTGCATGATCAGACACGTGATCAGTGTATGATCAGCCACGTGATCAGTGCATGATATCCACGTGATCAGTGCATGATCAGTCACGTGATCAGTGCATGATCAGTCACGTGATCAGTGCATGATCAGCCACGTGATCAGTGCATGATAGCCACGTGATCAGTGCATGATCAGTCACGTGATCAGTGCATGATCAGTCACGTGATCAGTGCATGATCAGCCACGTGATCAGTGCATGATCAATTACGTGATCAGTGCATGATCAGTCACGTGACCAGTACATGGTAGCTACGTGATCATTGCATGATCAGCCACGTGAGCAGTGCATGATAGCCACGTGATGTGCATGATCAGTCACGTGATCAGTGCATGATCAGCCACGTGATCAGTGCATGAGTGCCACGTGATCAGTGCATGATAGTCACGTGACAGTGCATGATCAGCCACGTGATCAGTGCATGATCAGCCACGTGATCAGTGCATGATAGTCACGTGATCAGTGCATGATCAGCTACGTGATCAGTGCATGATCAGCCACGTGATCAGTGCATGATCAGACACGTGATCAGTGCATGATCAGCCACGTGATCAGTGCATGATACCACGTGATCAGTGCATGATCAGTCACGTGATCAGTGCATGATCAGCACGTGATCAGTGCATGATCAGTCACGTGATCAGTGCATGATAGCCACGTGATCAGTGCATGATCAGTCACGTGATCAGTGCATGATCAGCCACGTGATCAGTGCATGATCAGCCACGTGATCAGTGCATGATTGCCACGTGATCAGTGCATGATCAGTCACGTGATCAGTGCATGATCAGGCACGTGATCAGTGCATGATCAGCCACGTGATCAGTGCATGATAGCCACGTGATCAGTGCATGATCAGTCACGTGATCAGTGCATGATCAGTCACGTGATCAGTGCATGATCAGCCACGTGATCAGTGCATGATCAATTACGTGATCAGTGCATGATCAGTCACGTGACCAGTACATGGTTGCTACGTGATCAGTGCATGATCAGCCACGTGATCAGTGCATGATAGCCACGTGATCAGTGCATGATCAGTCACGTGATCAGTGCATGATCAGTCACGTGATCAGTGCATGATCAGTCAGTGACAGTATATGGTAGCTACGTGATCATTGCATGATCAGCCACGTGATCAGTGCATGATAGCCACGTGATGTGCATGATCAGTCACGTGATCAGTGCATGATCAGCCACGTGATCAGTGCATGATCAGTCACGTGATCAGTGCATGATCAGCCCGTGATCAGTGCATGATCAGCCACGTGATCAGTGCATGATCAGTCACGTGATCAGTGCATGATAGCCACGTGATCAGTGCATGATCAGCCACGTGATCAGTGCATGATCAGTCACGTGATCAGTGCATGATCAGCCACGTGATCAGTGCATGATCAGTTACGTGATCAGTGCATGATCAGTCACGTGACCAGTGCATGATAGCTACGTGATCAGTGCATGATCAGCCACGTGATCAGTGCATGATAGCCACGTGATCAGTGCATGATCAGTCACGTGATCAGTGCATGATCAGTCACGTGATCAGTGCATGATCAGTCACGTGATCAGTGCATGATCAATTACGTGATCAGTGCATGATCAGTCACGTGATCAGTGCATGATAGCTACGTGATCAGTGCATGATCAGCCACGTGATCAGTGCATGATAGCCACGTGATCAGTGCATGATCAGTCACGTGATCAGTGCATGATCAGCCACGTGATCAGTGCATGATCAGTCACGTGATCAGTGCATGATCAGTCACGTGATCAGTGCATGATCAGTCACGTGATCAGTGCATGATCAGCCACGTGATCAGTGCATGATAGCCACGTGATCAGTGCATGATAGCCACGTGATCAGTGCATGATCAGTCACGTGATCAGTGCATGATCAGCCACGTGATCAGTGCATGATAGCCACGTGATCAGTGCATGATCAGTCACGTGATCAGTGCATGATCAGTCACGTGATCAGTGCATGATCAGTCACGTGATCAGTGCATGATCAGCCACGTGATCAGTGCATGATCAGTCACGTGATCAGTGCATGATAGCCCGTGATCAGTGCATGATCAGTCCCGTGATCAGTGCATGATCAGCCACGTGATCAGTGCATGATAGCCACGTGATCAGTGCATGATCAGTCACGTGATCAGTGCATGATCAGCCACGTGATCAGTGCATGATCAGCCACGTGATCAGTGCATGACAGTTACGTGATCAGTGCATGATCAGCCACGTGATCAGTGCATGATAGCCACGTGATCAGTGCATGATCAGTCACGTGATCAGTGTATGATCAGCCACGTGAACAGTGCATGCTCAGTCACGTGATCAGGGCCTGCTGAGCTGCGTGATTACTGTCTGCTCATCTGCTTGACAATTGCCAGCTGAGCTGCACGATTCCTGCCTGTCATCTGCTTGACAATTGCCACCTGTGCTGCGTAATTCCTGCCTGCTCATCTACTTGATTATTGCCAGCTGAGCAGCATGATTTCCCAGAGCTGAGTTCCATGATTATTGCCTGCTGACTGATTCGTGCCTACTCAGCTCTTTGTTCATTGCCTCCAGAGGCACATGATCAGTGTATGATACCAAACATGATCAGCACATGATCAGTCACATGATCAGTGCATGATAAGCCACGTGATCAGTGCATGATCAGTACGTGATCAGTGCATGATCAGTCACGTGATCAGTGCATGATAGCCACGTGATCAGTGCATGATCAGCCACGTGATCAGTGCATGATAGCCACGTGATCAGTGCATGATCAGCCACGTGATCAGTGCATGATCAGTCACGTGATCAGTGCATGATCAGTCACGTGATCAGTACATGATAGCTACGTGATCAGTGCATGATCAGCCACGTGATCAGTGCATGATCAGCCACGTGATCAGTGCATGATCAGCCACGTGATCAGTGCATGATCAGTCACGTGATCAGGGCCTGCTGAGCTGCGTGATTACTGTCTGCTCATCTGCTTGACAATTGCCAGCTGAGCTGCACGATTCCTGCCTGTCATCTGCTTGACAATTGCCAGCTGTGCTGCATAATTCCTGCCTGCTCAGCTGCTTGATTATTGCCAGCTGAGCAGCATGATTTCACAGCTGAGTTCCATGATTATTGCCTGCTGACTGATTCGTGCCTACTCAGCTCTTTGTTCATTGCCTCCAGATGCACATGATCAGTGTATGACAGCAAACATGATCAGTGCATGATCAGTCACATGATCAGTGCATGATAAGCCACGTGATCAGTGCATGATCAGTCACGTGATCAGTGCATGATCAGTCACGTGATCAGTGCATGATACGTGATCACTGCATGATCAGCCACGTGATCAGTGCATGATAGCCACGTGATCAGTGCATGATAGCCACGTGATCAGTGCATGATCAGTCACGTGATAAGTGAGTGATCAGACACTTGATCAGTGCATGATAGCCACGTGATCAGTGCATGATCAGCCACGTGATCAGTGCATGATCACCACGTGATCAGTGCATGATCAGTCACGTGATCGTGTGATCAGCCACGTGATCAGTGCATGATCAGCCACGTGATCAGTGCATGATCAATTACGTGATCAGTGCATGATCAGTCACGTGACCAGTGCATGATAGCTACGTGATCAGTGCATGATCAGCCACGTGATCAGTGCATGATAGCCACGTGATCAGTGCATGATCAGCCACGTGATCAGTGCATGATCAGCCACGTGATCAGTGCATGATCAGTCACGTGATCAGTGCATGATCAGTCACGTGATCAGTGCATGATCAGCCACGTGATCAGTGCATGATCAATTACGTGATCAGTGCATGATCAGTCACGTGATCAGTACATGATAGCTACGTGATCAGTGCATGATCAGCCACGTGATCAGTGCATGATAGCCACGTGATCAGTGCATGATAGCCACGTGATCAGTGCATGATCAGTCACGTGATCATGCATGATCAGCCACGTGATCAGTGCATGATAGTCACGTGATCAGTGCATGATCAGCCACGTGATCAGTGCATGATCAGCCACGTGATCAGTGCATGATCAGTCACGTGATCAGTGTATGATCAGCCACGTGATCAGTGCATGATCAGTCACGTGATCAGTGCATGATCAGCCACGTGATCAGTGCATGATCAGTCACGTGATCAGTGCATGATCAGTCACGTGATCAGTGCATGATCAGTTACGTGATCAGTGCATGATCAGTCACGTGATCAGTGCATGGTAGCTACGTGATCAGTGCATGATCAGCCACGTGATCAGTGCATGATAGCCACGTGATCAGTGCATGATCAGTTACGTGATCAGTGTATGATCAGCCACGTGATCAGTGCATGAGTGCCACGTGATCAGTGCATGATCAGTCACGTGACAGTGTGTGATCAGCCACGTGATCAGTGCATGATCAGCCACGTGATCAGTGCATGATAGCCACGTGATCAGTGCATGATCAGTCACGTGATCAGTGCATGATCAGCCACGTGATCAGTGCATGATCAGACACGTGATCAGTGCATGATCAGCCACGTGATCAGTGCATGATATCCACGTGATCAGTGCATGATCAGTCACGTGATCAGTGCATGATCAGTCACGTGATCAGTGCATGATCAGCCACGTGATCAGTGCATGATAGCCACGTGATCAGTGCATGATCAGTCACGTGATCAGTGCATGATCAGTCACGTGATCAGTGCATGATCAGCCACGTGATCAGTGCATGATCAATTACGTGATCAGTGCATGATCAGTCACGTGATCAGTGCATGGTAGCTTGTGATCATTGCATGATCAGCCACGTGATCAGTGCATGATACCACGTGATCAGTGCATGATCAGTCACGTGATCAGTGCATGATCAGTCACGTGATCAGTGCATGATCAGTTACGTGATCAGTGCATGATCAGTCACGTGATCAGTGCATGATCAGCCACGTGATCAGTGCATGATCAGTCACGTGATCAGTGCATGATAGCCACGTGATCAGTGCATGATCAGCCACGTGATCAGTGCATGATCAGCCACGTGATCAGTGCATGATCAGCCACGTGATCAGTGCATGATCAGTCACGTGATCAGTGCATGATCAGTCACGTGATCAGTGCATGATCAGCCACGTGATCAGTGCATGATCAGTCACGTGATCAGTACATGATAGCTACATGATCAGTGCATGATCAGCCACGTGATCAGTGCATGATAGCCACGTGATCAGTGCATGATCAGCCACGTGATCAGTGCATGATCAGCCACGTGATCAGTGCATGATCAGTCACGTGATCAGTGCATGATCAGCCACGTGATCAGTGCATGATCAGTCACGTGATCAGTGCATGATCAGCCACGTGATCAGTGCATGATCAGTCACGTGATCAGTGCATGATAGCTACGTGATCAGTGCATGATCAGCCACGTGATCAGTGCATGATAGCCACGTGATCAGTGCATGATCAGCCACGTGATCAGTGCATGATCAGCCACGTGATCAGTGCATGATCAGTCACGTGATCAGTGCATGATCAGTCACGTGATCAGTGCATGATCAGCCACGTGATCAGTGCATGATCAGCCACGTGATCAGTGCATGATCAGTCACGTGATCAGTGCATGGTAGCTACGTGATCAGTGCATGATCAGCCACGTGATCAGTGCATGATAGCCACGTGATCAGTGCATGATAGCCACGTGATCAGTGCATGATCAGTCACGTGATCAGTGCATGATCAGCCACGTGATCAGTGCATGATAGCCACGTGATCAGTGCATGATAGCCACGTGATCAGTGCATGATCAGCCACGTGATCAGTGCATGATCAGTCACGTGATCAGTGTGTGATCAGCCACGTGATCAGTGCATGATCAGTCACGTGATCAGTGCATGATCAGCCACGTGATCAGTGCATGATCAGTCACGTGATCAGTGCATGATCAGTCACGTGATCAGTGCATGATCAGTTACGTGATCAGTGCATGATCAGTCACGTGATCAGTATATGGTAGCTACGTGATCATTGCATGATCAGCCACGTGATCAGTGCATGATAGCCACGTGATCAGTGCATGATCAGTTACGTGATCAGTGTATGATCAGCCACGTGATCAGTGCATGAGTGCCACGTGATCAGTGCATGATCAGTCACGTGATCAGTGCATGATCAGCCACGTGATCAGTGCATGATCAGCCACGTGATCAGTGCATGATAGCCACGTGATCAGTGCATGATCAGTCACGTGATCAGTGCATGATCAGCCACGTGATCAGTGCATGATCAGTCACGTGATCAGTGCATGATCAGCCACGTGATCAGTGCATGATATCCACGTGATCAGTGCATGATCAGTCACGTGATCAGTGCATGATCAGTCACGTGATCAGTGCATGATCAGCCACGTGATCAGTGCATGATAGCCACGTGATCAGTGCATGATCAGTCACGTGATCAGTGCATGATCAGTCACGTGATCAGTGCATGATCAGCCACGTGATCAGTGCATGATCAATTACGTGATCAGTGCATGATCAGTCACGTGACCAGTACATGGTAGCTACGTGATCATTGCATGATCAGCCACGTGATCAGTGCATGATAGCCACGTGATCAGTGCATGATCAGTTACGTGATCAGTGCATGATCAGCCACGTGATCAGTGCATGAGTGCCACGTGATCAGTGCATGATAGTCACGTGATCAGTGCATGATCAGCCACGTGATCAGTGCATGATCAGCCACGTGATCAGTGCATGATAGTCACGTGATCAGTGCATGATCAGCTACGTGATCAGTGCATGATCAGCCACGTGATCAGTGCATGATCAGACACGTGATCAGTGCATGATCAGCCACGTGATCAGTGCATGATACCACGTGATCAGTGCATGATCAGTCACGTGATCAGTGCATGATCAGCACGTGATCAGTGCATGATCAGTCACGTGATCAGTGCATGATAGCCACGTGATCAGTGCATGATCAGTCACGTGATCAGTGCATGATCAGCCACGTGATCAGTGCATGATCAGCCACGTGATCAGTGCATGATAGCCACGTGATCAGTGCATGATCAGTCACGTGATCAGTGCATGATCAGCCACGTGATCAGTGCATGATCAGCCACGTGATCAGTGCATGATAGCCACGTGATCAGTGCATGATCAGTCACGTGATCAGTGCATGATCAGTCACGTGATCAGTGCATGATCAGCCACGTGATCAGTGCATGATCAATTACGTGATCAGTGCATGATCAGTCACGTGATCAGTACATGGTAGCTACGTGATCAGTGCATGATCAGCCACGTGATCAGTGCATGATAGCCACGTGATCAGTGCATGATCAGTCACGTGATCAGTGCATGATCAGTCACGTGATCAGTGCATGATCAGTCAGTGACAGTGCATGGTAGCTACGTGATCAGTGCATGATCAGCCACGTGATCAGTGCATGATAGCCACGTGATCAGTGCATGATCAGTCACGTGATCAGTGCATGATCAGCCACGTGATCAGTGCATGATCAGTCACGTGATCAGTGCATGATCAGCCACGTGATCAGTGCATGATCAGTTACGTGATCAGTGCATGATCAGTCACGTGATCAGTACATGATAGCTACGTGATCAGTGCATGATCAGCCACGTGATCAGTGCATGATCAGTCACGTGATCAGTGCATGATCAGCCACGTGATCAGTGCATGATCAGTCACGTGATCAGTGCATGATCAGTCACGTGATCAGTACATGATAGCTACGTGATCAGTGCATGATCAGCCACGTGATCAGTGCATGATAGCCACGTGATCAGTGCATGATCAGTCACGTGATCAGTGCATGATCAGTCACGTGATCAGTGCATGATCAGTCACGTGATCAGTGCATGATCATTACGTGATCAGTGCATGATCAGTCACGTGATCAGTGCATGATAGCCACGTGATCAGTGCATGATCAGCCACGTGATCAGTGCATGATAGCCACGTGATCAGTGCATGATCAGTCACGTGATCAGTGCATGATCATCCACGTGATCAGTGCATGATCAGTCACGTGATCAGTGCATGATCAGTCACGTGATCAGTGCATGATCAGTCACGTGATCAGTGCATGATCAGCCACGTGATCAGTGCATGATAGCCACGTGATCAGTGCATGATAGCCACGTGATCAGTGCATGATCAGTCACGTGATCAGTATGATCAGCCACGTGATCAGTGCATGATCAGCCACGTGATCAGTGCATGATCAGTCACGTGATCAGTGCATGATCAGTCACGTGATCAGTGCATGATCAGTCACGTGATCAGTGCATGATCAGCCACGTGATCAGTGCATGATCAGTCACGTGATCAGTGCATGATAGCCCGTGATCAGTGCATGATCAGTCACGTGATCAGTGCATGATCAGCCACGTGATCAGTGCATGATAGCTACGTGATCAGTGCATGATCAGTCACGTGATCAGTGCATGATCAGCCACGTGATCAGTGCATGATCAGCCACGTGATCAGTGCATGATTACGTGATCAGTGCATGATCAGCCACGTGATCAGTGCATGATAGCCACGTGATCAGTGCATGATCAGTCACGTGATCAGTGTGTGATCAGCCACGTGAACAGTGCATGCTCAGTCACGTGATCAGGGCCTGCTGAGCTGCGTGATTACTGTCTGCTCATCTGCTTGACAATTGCCAGCTGAGCTGCACGATTCCTGCCTGTCATCTGCTTGACATTTGCCAGCTGTGCTGCGTAATTCCTGCCTGCTCATCTGCTTGATTATTGCCAGCTGAGCAGCATGATTCCCAGAGCTGAGTTCCATGATTATTGCCTGCTGACTGATTCGTGCCTACTCAGCTCTTTGTTCATTGCCTCCAGAGGCACATGATCAGTGTATGATACAAACATGATCAGCACATGATCAGTCACATGATCAGTGCATGATAATCACGTGATCAGTGCATGATCAGTACGTGATCAGTGCATGATCAGTCACGTGACCAGTGCATGATAGCTGCGTGATCAGTGCATGATCAGCCACGTGATCAGTGCATGATAGCCACGTGATCAGTGCATGATCAGCCACGTGATCAGTGCATGATCAGTCACGTGATCAGTGCATGATCAGCCACGTGATCAGTGCATGATCAGTCACGTGATCAGTGCATGGTAGCTACGTGATCAGTGCATGATCAGCCACGTGATCAGTGCATGATAGCCACGTGATCAGTGCATGATCAGCCACGTGATCAGTGCATGATCAGTCACGTGATCAGGGCCTGCTGAGCTGCGTGATTACTGTCTGCTCATCTGCTTGACAATTGCCAGCTGAGCTGCACGATTCCTGCCTGTCATCTGCTTGACAATTGCCACCTGTGCTGCATAATTCCTGCCTGCTCAGCTGCTTGATTATTGCCAGCTGAGCAGCATGATTTCTCACAGCTGAGTTCCATGATTATAGCCTGCTGACTGATTCGTGCCTACTCAGCTCTTTGTTCATTGCCTCCAGAGGCACATGATCAGTGTATGACACCAAACATGATCAGTGCATGATCAGTCACATGATCAGTGCATGATAAGCCACGTGATCAGTGCATGATCAGTTACGTGATCAGTGCATGATCAGTCACGTGACCAGTGCATGATAGCTGCGTGATCAGTGCATGATCAGCCACGTGATCAGTGCATGATAGCCACGTGATCAGTGCATGATCAGTCACGTGATCAGTGCATGATCAGTCACGTGATCAGTGCATGATCAGCCACGTGATCAGTGCATGATCAGTTACGTGATCAGTGCATGATCAGTCACGTGACCAGTACATGGTAGCTTGTGATCATTGCATGATCAGCCACGTGATCAGTGCATGATAGCCACGTGATCAGTGCATGATCAGTCACGTGATCAGTGCATGATCAGTCACGTGATCAGTGCATGATCAGTGATCAGTGCATGATCAGCCACGTGATCAGTGCATGATAGCCACGTGATCAGTGCATGATCAGTCACGTGATCAGTGCATGATAGCCACGTGATCAGTGCATGATCAGCCACGTGATCAGTGCATGATCAGCCACGTGATCAGTGCATGATCAGCCACGTGATCAGTGCATGATCAGTCACGTGATCAGTGCATGATCAGTCACGTGATCAGTGCATGATCAATTACGTGATCAGTGCATGATCAGTCACGTGATCAGTACATGATTGCTACGTGATCAGTGCATGATCAGCCACGTGATCAGTGCATGATAGCCACGTGATCAGTGCATGATCAGCCACGTGATCAGTGCATGATCAGCCACGTGATCAGTGCATGATCAGTCACGTGATCAGTGTGATCAGCCACGTGATCAGTGCATGATCAGTCACGTGATCAGTGCATGATCAGCACGTGATCAGTGCATGATCAGTCACGTGATCAGTACATGATAGCTACGTGATCAGTGCATGATCAGCCACGTGATCAGTGCATGATAGCCACGTGATCAGTGCATGATCAGCCACGTGATCAGTGCATGATCAGCCACGTGATCAGTGCATGATCAGTTACGTGATCAGTGCATGATCAGTCACGTGATCAGTGCATGATCAGCCACGTGATCAGTGCATGATCAGTCACGTGATCAGTGCATGATCAGTCACGTGATCAGTGCATGGTAGCTACGTGATCAGTGCATGATCAGCCACGTGATCAGTGCATGATAGCCACGTGATCAGTGCATGATAGCCACGTGATCAGTGCATGATCAGTCACGTGATCAGTGTGATCAGCCACGTGATCAGTGCATGATAGCCACGTGATCAGTGCATGATAGCCACGTGATCAGTGCATGATAGCCACGTGATCAGTGCATGATCAGTCACGTGATAGTGCATGATCAGCCACGTGATCAGTGCATGATCAGTCACGTGATCAGTGCATGATCAGCCACGTGATCAGTGCATGATCAGTCACGTGATCAGTGCATGATCAGTCACGTGATCAGTGCATGATCAGTTACGTGATCAGTGCATGATCAGTCACGTGACCAGTATATGGTAGCTACGTGATCATTGCATGATCAGCCACGTGATCAGTGCATGATAGCCACGTGATCAGTGCATGATCAGTCACGTGATCAGTGTATGATCAGCCACGTGATCAGTGCATGAGTGCCACGTGATCAGTGCATGATCAGTCACGTGACAGTGTGTGATCAGCCACGTGATCAGTGCATGATCAGCCACGTGATCAGTGCATGATAGCCACGTGATCAGTGCATGATCAGTTACGTGATCAGTGCATGATCAGCCACGTGATCAGTGCATGATCAGACACGTGATCAGTGCATGATCAGCCACGTGATCAGTGCATGATATCCACGTGATCAGTGCATGATCAGTCACGTGATCAGTGCATGATCAGTCACGTGATCAGTGCATGATCAGCCACGTGATCAGTGCATGATAGCCACGTGATCAGTGCATGATCAGTCACGTGATCAGTGCATGATCAGTCACGTGATCAGTGCATGATCAGCCACGTGATCAGTGCATGATCAATTACGTGATCAGTGCATGATCAGTCACGTGACCAGTACATGGTAGCTACGTGATCATTGCATGATCAGCCACGTGATCAGTGCATGATAGCCACGTGATCAGTGCATGATCAGTCACGTGATCAGTGTATGATCAGCCACGTGATCAGTGCATGAGTGCCACGTGATCAGTGCATGATAGTCACGTGATCAGTGCATGATCAGCCACGTGATCAGTGCATGATCAGCCACGTGATCAGTGCATGATAGTCACGTGATCAGTGCATGATCAGCTACGTGATCAGTGCATGATCAGCCACGTGATCAGTGCATGATCAGACACGTGATCAGTGCATGATCAGCCACGTGATCAGTGCATGATACCACGTGATCAGTGCATGATCAGTCACGTGATCAGTGCATGATCAGCACGTGATCAGTGCATGATCAGTCACGTGATCAGTGCATGATAGCCACGTGATCAGTGCATGATCAGTCACGTGATCAGTGCATGATCAGCCACGTGATCAGTGCATGATCAGCCACGTGATCAGTGCATGATAGCCACGTGATCAGTGCATGATCAGTCACGTGATCAGTGCATGATCAGGCACGTGATCAGTGCATGATCAGCCACGTGATCAGTGCATGATAGCCACGTGATCAGTGCATGATCAGTCACGTGATCAGTGCATGATCAGTCACGTGATCAGTGCATGATCAGCCACGTGATCAGTGCATGATCAATTACGTGATCAGTGCATGATCAGTCACGTGACCAGTACATGGTTGCTACGTGATCAGTGCATGATCAGCCACGTGATCAGTGCATGATAGCCACGTGATCAGTGCATGATCAGTCACGTGATCAGTGCATGATCATTCACGTGATCAGTGCATGATCAGTCACGTGACCAGTATATGGTAGCTACGTGATCATTGCATGATCAGCCACGTGATCAGTGCATGATAGCCACGTGATCAGTGCATGATCAGTCACGTGATCAGTGCATGATCAGCCACGTGATCAGTGCATGATCAGTCACGTGATCAGTGCATGATCAGCCACGTGATCAGTGCATGATCAGCCACGTGATCAGTGCATGATCAGTCACGTGATCAGTGCATGATAGCCACGTGATCAGTGCATGATCAGCCACGTGATCAGTGCATGATCAGTCACGTGATCAGTGCATGATCAGCCACGTGATCAGTGCATGATCAGTCACGTGATCAGTGCATGATCAGTCACGTGATCAGTGCATGATAGCTACGTGATCAGTGCATGATCAGCCACGTGATCAGTGCATGATAGCCACGTGATCAGTGCATGATCAGTCACGTGATCAGTGCATGATCAGTCACGTGATCAGTGCATGATCAGTCACGTGATCAGTGCATGATCATTACGTGATCAGTGCATGATCAGTCACGTGATCAGTGCATGATAGCTACGTGATCAGTGCATGATCAGCCACGTGATCAGTGCATGATAGCCACGTGATCAGTGCATGATCAGTCACGTGATCAGTGCATGATCAGCCACGTGATCAGTGCATGATCAGTCACGTGATCAGTGCATGATCAGTCACGTGATCAGTGCATGATCAGTCACGTGATCAGTGCATGATCAGCCACGTGATCAGTGCATGATAGCCACGTGATCAGTGCATGATAGCCAGTGATCAGTGCATGATCAGTCACGTGATCAGTATGATCAGCCACGTGATCAGTGCATGATAGCCACGTGATCAGTGCATGATCAGTCACGTGATCAGTGCATGATCAGTCACGTGATCAGTGCATGATCAGTCACGTGATCAGTGCATGATCAGCCACGTGATCAGTGCATGATCAGTCACGTGATCAGTGCATGATAGCCACGTGATCAGTGCATGATCAGTCCGTGATCAGTGCATGATCAGCCACGTGATCAGTGCATGATAGCCACGTGATCAGTGCATGATCAGTCACGTGATCAGTGCATGATCAGCCACGTGATCAGTGCATGATAGCCACGTGATCAGTGCATGACAGCCACGTGATCAGTGCATGATCAGTCACGTGATCAGTGCATGATAGCCACGTGATCAGTGCATGATCAGTCACGTGATCAGTGTATCAGCCACGTGAACAGTGCATGCTCAGTCACGTGATCAGGGCCTGCTGAGCTGCGTGATTACTGTCTGCTCATCTGCTTGACAATTGCCAGCTGAGCTGCACGATTCCTGCCTGTCATCTGCTTGACAATTGCCACCTGTGCTGCGTAATTCCTGCCTGCTCATCTGCTTGATTATTGCCAGCTGAGCAGCATGATTTCCCAGAGCTGAGTTCCATGATTATTGCCTGCTGACTGATTCGTGCCTACTCAGCTCTGTGTTCATTGCCTCCAGAGGCACATGATCAGTGTATGACACCAAACATGATCAGTGCATGATCAGTCACATGATCAGTGCATGATAAGCCACGTGATCAGTGCATGATCAGTACGTGATCAGTGCATGATCAGTCACGTGATCAGTGCATGATAGCCACGTGATCAGTGCATGATCAGCCACGTGATCAGTGCATGATAGCCACGTGATCAGTGCATGATCAGCCACGTGATCAGTGCATGATCAGTCACGTGATCAGTGCATGATCAGCCACGTGATCAGTGCATGATCAGTCACGTGATCAGTGCATGATAGCCACGTGATCAGTGCATGATCAGCCACGTGATCAGTGCATGATCAGCCACGTGATCAGTGCATGATCAGCCACGTGATCAGTGCATGATCAGTCACGTGATCAGGGCCTGCTGAGCTGCGTGATTACTGTCTGCTCATCTGCTTGACAATTGCCAGCTGAGCTGCACGATTCCTGCCTGTCATCTGCTTGACAATTGCCAGCTGTGCTGCATAATTCCTGCCTGCTCAGCTGCTTGATTATTGCCAGCTGAGCAGCATGATTTCTCACAGCTGAGTTCCATGATTATTGCCTGCTGACTGATTCGTGCCTACTCAGCTCTTTGTTCATTGCCTCCAGAGGCACATGATCAGTGTATGATACCAAACATGATCAGTGCATGATCAGTCACATGATCAGTGCATGATAAGCCACGTGATCAGTGCATGATCAGTCACGTGATCAGTGCATGATCAGTCACGTGATCAGTGCATGGTAGCTGCGTGATCAGTGCATGATCAGCCACGTGATCAGTGCATGATAGCCACGTGATCAGTGCATGATCAGTCACGTGATCAGTGCATGATCAGTCACGTGATCAGTGCATGATCAGCCACGTGATCAGTGCATGATCAGTCACGTGATCAGTGCATGATCAGTCACGTGATCAGTGCATGGTAGCTACGTGATCAGTGCATGATCAGCCACGTGATCAGTGCATGATCAGCCACGTGATCAGTGCATGATCAGTCACGTGATCAGTGCATGATCAGCCACGTGATCAGTGCATGATCAGCCACGTGATCAGTGCATGATCAGCCACGTGATCAGTGCATGATCAGTCACGTGATCAGTGCATGATAGCTGTGATCAGTGCATGATCAGCCACGTGATCAGTGCATGATAGCCACGTGATCAGTGCATGATCAGCCACGTGATCAGTGCATGATCAACGTGATCAGTGCATGATCAGTCACGTGATCAGTGCATGATAGCTACGTGATCAGTGCATGATCAGCCACGTGATCAGTGCATGATAGCCACGTGATCAGTGCATGATCAGCCACGTGATCAGTGCATGATCAGCCACGTGATCAGTGCATGATAGCCACGTGATCAGTGCATGATAGCCACGTGATCAGTGCATGATAGCCACGTGATCAGTGCATGATCAGTCACGTGATCAGTGCATGATCAGCCACGTGATCAGTGCATGATCAGTCACGTGATCAGTGCATGATCAATCACGTGATCAGTGCATGATCAGTCACGTGATCAGTGCATGATACGTGATCAGTGCATGATCAGCCACGTGATCAGTGCATGATAGCCACGTGATCAGTGCATGATCAGCCACGTGATCAGTGCATGATCAGCCACGTGATCAGTGCATGATCAGTCACGTGATCAGTGCATGATCAGTCACGTGATCAGTGCATGATCAGCCACGTGATCAGTGCATGATCAGTCACGTGATCAGTGCATGATCAGTCACGTGATCAGTGCATGATAGCTACGTGATCAGTGCATGATCAGCCACGTGATCAGTGCATGATAGCCACGTGATCAGTGCATGATAGCCACGTGATCAGTGCATGATCAGTCACGTGATCAGTGCATGATCAGCCACGTGATCAGTGCATGATCAGTCACGTGATCAGTGCATGATCAGTACGTGATCAGTGCATGATCAGTCACGTGATCAGTGCATGATCAGTCACGTGATCAGTGCATGATCAGCCACGTGATCAGTGCATGATCAGTCACGTGATCAGTGCATGATAGCTACGTGATCAGTGCATGATCAGCCACGTGATCAGTGCATGATAGCCACGTGATCAGTGCATGATCAGTCACGTGATCAGTGCATGATCAGCCACGTGATCAGTGCATGAGTGCCACGTGATCAGTGCATGATCAGTCACGTGACAGTGCATGATCAGCCACGTGATCAGTGCATGATCAGCCACGTGATCAGTGCATGATAGCCACGTGATCAGTGCATGATCAGTCACGTGATCAGTGCATGATCAGCCACGTGATCAGTGCATGATCAGCCACGTGATCAGTGCATGATCAGCCACGTGATCAGTGCATGATAGCCACGTGATCAGTGCATGATCAGTCACGTGATCAGTGCATGATCAGTCACGTGATCAGTGCATGATCAGCCACGTGATCAGTGCATGATAGCCACGTGATCAGTGCATGATCAGTCACGTGATCAGTGCATGATCAGTCACGTGATCAGTGCATGATCAGCCACGTGATCAGTGCATGATCAGTCACGTGATCAGTGCATGATAGCTACGTGATCAGTGCATGATCAGCCACGTGATCAGTGCATGATAGCCACGTGATCAGTGCATGATCAGTCACGTGATCAGTGCATGATCAGTCACGTGATCAGTGCATGATCAGTCACGTGATCAGTGCATGATCAGTCACGTGATCAGTGCATGATCAGCCACGTGATCAGTGCATGATAGCCACGTGATCAGTGCATGATCAGTCACGTGATCAGTGCATGATCAGTCACGTGATCAGTGCATGATCATGCACGTGATCAGTGCATGTCAGTCATGTATCATGCATGATCAGCACTGATCAGTGCATGATCAGTCCCGTGATCAGTGCATGATCAGCCACGTGATCAGTGCATGATCAGCCACGTGATCAGTGCATGATCAGTCACGTGATCAGTGCATGATCAGCCACGTGATCAGTGCATGATAGCCACGTGATCAGTGCATGATCAGTCACGTGATCAGTGTATGATCAGCCACGTGAACAGTGCATGCTCAGTCACGTGATCAGGGCCTGCTGAGCTGCGTGATTACTGTCTGCTCATCTGCTTGACAATTGCCAGCTGAGCTGCACGATTCCTGCCTGTCATCTGCTTGACAATTGCCAGCTGTGCTGCGTAATTCCTGCCTGCTCAGCTGCTTGATTATTGCCAGCTGAGCAGCATGATTTCTCACAGCTGAGTTCCATGATTATTGCCTGACTGATTCGTGCCTACTCAGCTCTTTGTTCATTGCCTCCAGAGGCACATGATCAGTGTATGATAGCAAACATGATCAGCGCATGATCAGTCACATGATCAGTGCATGATAAGCCACGTGATCAGTGCATGATCAGTCACGTGATCAGTGCATGATCAGTCATGTGATCAGTGCATGTAGCTGCGTGATCAGTGCATGATCAGCCACGTGATCAGTGCATGATAGCCACGTGATCAGTGCATGATCAGTCACGTGATCAGTGCATGATCAGTCACGTGATCAGTGCATGATCAGTCACGTGATCAGTGCATGATAGCTACGTGATCATTGCATGATCAGCCACGTGATCAGTGCATGATAGCCACGTGATCAGTGCATGATCAGTCACGTGATCAGTGCATGATCAGTCACGTGATCAGTGCATGATCAGCCACGTGATCAGTGCATGATCAGCCACGTGATCAGTGCATGATCAGTCACGTGATCAGTGCATGATCAGTCACGTGATCAGTGCATGATAGCTACGTGATCAGTGCATGATCAGCCACGTGATCAGTGCATGATAGCCACGTGATCAGTGCATGATCAGTCACGTGATCAGTGCATGATCAGTCACGTGATCAGTGCATGATAGCTACGTGATCATGCATGATCAGTCACGTGATCAGTGCATGATAGCCACGTGATCAGTGCATGATCAGTCACGTGATCAGTGCATGATCAGCCACGTGATCAGTGCATGATCAGTCACGTGATCAGTGCATGATCAGTCACGTGATCAGTGCATGATCAGCCACGTGATCAGTGCATGATCAGTCATGTATCAGTGCATGATAGCCCATGATCAGTGCATGATCAGTCACGTGATCAGTGCATGATCAGCCACGTGATCAGTGCATGATAGCCACGTGATCAGTGCATGATCAGTCACGTGATCAGTGCATGATCAGCCACGTGATCAGTGCATGATCAGCCACGTGATCAGTGCATCAGTCACGTGATCAGTGCATGATCAGTCACGTGATCAGTGCATGATCAGCCACGTGATCAGTGCATGATCAGCCACGTGATCAGTGCATGATCAGTCACGTGATCAGTGCATGATCAGTCACGTGATCAGTGCATGATCAGCCACGTGATCAGTGCATGAGTCATATAGTCAGTGCATGATAGCGCCATGATCAGTGCATGATCAGTCCCGTGATCAGTGCATGATCAGCCACGTGATCAGTGCATGATAGCCACGTGATCAGTGCATGATCAGTCACGTGATCAGTGCATGATCAGCCACGTGATCAGTGCATGATCAGCCACGTGATCAGTGCATGACATTACGTGATCAGTGCATGATCAGCCACGTGATCAGTGCATGATAGCCACGTGATCAGTGCATGATCAGTCACGTGATCAGTGTATGATCAGCCACGTGAACAGTGCATGCTCAGTCACGTGATCAGGGCCTGCTGAGCTGCGTGATTACTGTCTGCTCATCTGCTTGACAATTGCCAGCTGAGCTGCACGATTCCTGCCTGTCATCTGCTTGACAATTGCCAGCTGTGCTGCGTAATTCCTGCCTGCTCAGCTGCTTGATTATTGCCAGCTGAGCAGCATGATTCTCACAGCTGAGTTCCATGATTATTGCCTGCTGACTGATTCGTGCCTACTCAGCTCTTTGTTCATTGCCTCCAGAGGCACATGATCAGTGTATGATAGCAAACATGATCAGCGCATGATCAGTCACATGATCAATGCATGATAAGCCACGTGATCAGTGCATGATCAGTCACGTGATCAGTGCATGATCAGTCACGTGATCAGTGCATGGTAGCTGCGTGATCAGTGCATGATCAGCCACGTGATCAGTGCATGATAGCCACGTGATCAGTGCATGATCAGTCACGTGATCAGTGCATGATCAGTCACGTGATCAGTGCATGATCAGCCACGTGATCAGTGCATGATCAGTCACGTGATCAGTGCATGATCAGTCACGTGACCAGTACATGGTAGCTACGTGATCAGTGCATGATCAGCCACGTGATCAGTGCATGATCAGCCACGTGATCAGTGCATGATCAGTCACGTGATCAGTGCATGATCAGCCACGTGATCAGTGCATGATCAGCCACGTGATCAGTGCATGATCAGCCACGTGATCAGTGCATGATCAGTACGTGATCAGTGCATGATAGCTACGTGATCAGTGCATGATCAGCCACGTGATCAGTGCATGATAGCCACGTGATCAGTGCATGATCAGCCACGTGATCAGTGCATGATCAGTCACGTGATCAGTGCATGATCAGTCACGTGATCAGTGCATGATAGCTACGTGATCAGTGCATGATCAGCCACGTGATCAGTGCATGATAGCCACGTGATCAGTGCATGATAGCCACGTGATCAGTGCATGATCAGTCACGTGATAGTGTGTGATCAGCCACGTGATCAGTGCATGATAGCCACGTGATCAGTGCATGATAGCCACGTGATCAGTGCATGATAGCCACGTGATCAGTGCATGATCAGTCACGTGATAGTGCATGATCAGCCACGTGATCAGTGCATGATCAGTCACGTGATCAGTGCATGATCAGCCACGTGATCAGTGCATGATCAGTCACGTGATCAGTGCATGATCAGTCACGTGATCAGTGCATGATCAGTTACGTGATCAGTGCATGATCAGTCACGTGATCAGTGCATGGTAGCTACGTGATCAGTGCATGATCAGCCACGTGATCAGTGCATGATAGCCACGTGATCAGTGCATGATCAGTCACGTGATCAGTGTATGATCAGCCACGTGATCAGTGCATGAGTGCCACGTGATCAGTGCATGATCAATTACGTGATCAGTGCATGATCAGTCACGTGATCAGTGCATGTCAGCCACGTGATCAGTGCATGATCAGTCACGTGATCAGTGCATGATAGCCACGTGATCAGTGCATGATCAGCCACGTGATCAGTGCATGATCAGCCACGTGATCAGTGCATGATCAGCCACGTGATCAGTGCATGATCAGCCACGTGATCAGTGCATGATACCACGTGATCAGTGCATGATCAGTCACGTGATCAGTGCATGATCAGCACGTGATCAGTGCATGATCAGTCACGTGATCAGTGCATGATAGCCACGTGATCAGTGCATGATCAGTCACGTGATCAGTGCATGATCAGTCACGTGATCAGTGCATGATCAGCCACGTGATCAGTGCATGATAGCCACGTGATCAGTGCATGATCAGTCACGTGATCAGTGCATGATCAGTCACGTGATCAGTGCATGATCAGCCACGTGATCAGTGCATGATAGCCACGTGATCAGTGCATGATCAGTCACGTGATCAGTGCATGATCAGTCACGTGATCAGTGCATGATCAGCCACGTGATCAGTGCATGATCAGTTACGTGATCAGTGCATGATCAGTCACGTGATCAGTGCATGGTAGCTACGTGATCAGTGCATGATCAGCCACGTGATCAGTGCATGATAGCCACGTGATCAGTGCATGATCAGTCACGTGATCAGTGCATGATCAGTCACGTGATCAGTGCATGATCAGTCACGTGATCAGTGCATGATCAGTCACGTGACAGTGCATGGTAGCTACGTGATCAGTGCATGATCAGCCACGTGATCAGTGCATGATAGCCACGTGATCAGTGCATGATCAGTCACGTGATCAGTGCATGATCAGCCACGTGATCAGTGCATGATCAGTCACGTGATCAGTGCATGATCAGCCACGTGATCAGTGCATGATCAGCCACGTGATCAGTGCATGATCAGTCACGTGATCAGTGCATGATCAGTCACGTGATCAGTGCATGATAGCTACGTGATCAGTGCATGATCAGCCACGTGATCAGTGCATGATAGCCACGTGATCAGTGCATGATCAGTCACGTGATCAGTGCATGATCAGTCACGTGATCAGTGCATGATCAGTCACGTGATCAGTGCATGATCAGTCACGTGATCAGTGCATGATCAGTCACGTGATCAGTGCATGATAGCTACGTGATCAGTGCATGATCAGCCACGTGATCAGTGCATGATAGCCACGTGATCAGTGCATGATCAGCCACGTGATCAGTGCATGATCAGCCACGTGATCAGTGCATGATCAGTCACGTGATCAGTGCATGATCAGTCACGTGATCAGTGCATGATCAGCCACGTGATCAGTGCATGATCAGCCACGTGATCAGTGCATGATAGCCACGTGATCAGTGCATGATCAGTCACGTGATCAGTGCATGATCAGTCACGTGATCAGTGCATGATCAGCCACGTGATCAGTGCATGATCAGCCACGTGATCAGTGCATGATCAGTCACGTGATCAGTGCATGATAGCTGCGTGATCAGTGCATGATCAGCCACGTGATCAGTGCATGATAGCCACGTGATCAGTGCATGATCAGTCACGTGATCAGTGCATGATCAGTCACGTGATCAGTGCATGATCAGTCACGTGATCAGTGCATGATCATTTACGTGATCAGTGCATGATCAGTCACGTGACCAGTATATGGTAGCTACGTGATCATTGCATGATCAGCCACGTGATCAGTGCATGATAGCCACGTGATCAGTGCATGATCAGTCACGTGATCAGTGTATGATCAGCCACGTGATCAGTGCATGAGTGCCACGTGATCAGTGCATGATCAGTCACGTGACAGTGTGTGATCAGCCACGTGATCAGTGCATGATCAGCCACGTGATCAGTGCATGATAGCCACGTGATCAGTGCATGATCAGTCACGTGATCAGTGCATGATCAGCCACGTGATCAGTGCATGATCAGTCACGTGATCAGTGCATGATCAGCCACGTGATCAGTGCATGATCAGTCACGTGATCAGGGCCTGCTGAGCTGCGTGATTACTGTCTGCTCATCTGCTTGACAATTGCCAGCTGAGCTGCACGATTCCTGCCTGTCATCTGCTTGACAATTGCCAGCTGTGCTGCGTAATTCCTGCCTGCTCAGCTGCTTGATTATTGCCAGCTGAGCAGCATGATTTCTCACAGCTGAGTTCCATGATTATTGCCTGCTGACTGATTCGTGCCTACTCAGCTCTTTGTTCATTGCCTCCAGAGGCACATGATCAGTGTATGATAGCAAACATGATCAGCACATGATCAGTCACATGATCAGTGCATGATAAGCCACGTGATCAGTGCATGATCAGTCACGTGATCAGTGCATGATCAGTCACGTGATCAGTGCATGGTAGCTGCGTGATCAGTGCATGATCAGCCACGTGATCAGTGCATGATAGCCACGTGATCAGTGCATGATCAGTCACGTGATCAGTGCATGATCAGCCACGTGATCAGTGCATGATCAGTCACGTGATCAGTGCATGATCAGTCACGTGATCAGTGCATGATCAGCCACGTGATCAGTGCATGATCAGTCACGTGATCAGTGCATGATCAGCCACGTGATCAGTGCATGATGCCACGTGATCAGTGCATGATCAGTCACGTGATCAGTGCATGATCAGTCACGTGATCAGTGCATGATCAGCCACGTGATCAGTGCATGATCAGTCACGTGATCAGTGCATGATAGCTACGTGATCAGTGCATGATCAGCCACGTGATCAGTGCATGATAGCCACGTGATCAGTGCATGATAGCCACGTGATCAGTGCATGATCAGTCACGTGATAGTGTGTGATCAGCCACGTGATCAGTGCATGATATCCACGTGATCAGTGCATGATAGCCACGTGATCAGTGCATGATAGCCACGTGATCAGTGCATGATCAGTCACGTGATCAGTGTGATCAGCCACGTGATCAGTGCATGATCAGCCACGTGATCAGTGCATGATCATTACGTGATCAGTGCATGATCAGTCACGTGATCAGTACATGGTTGCTACGTGATCAGTGCATGATCAGCCACGTGATCAGTGCATGATAGCCACGTGATCAGTGCATGATCAGTCACGTGATCAGTGCATGATCAGTCACGTGATCAGTGCATGATCATTTACGTGATCAGTGCATGATCAGTCACGTGATCAGTATATGGTAGCTACGTGATCATTGCATGATCAGCCACGTGATCAGTGCATGATAGCCACGTGATCAGTGCATGATCAGTTACGTGAGCAGTGTATGATCAGCCACGTGATCAGTGCATGAGTGCCACGTGATCAGTGCATGATCAGTCACGTGACAGTGTGTGATCAGCCACGTGATCAGTGCATGATCAGCCACGTGATCAGTGCATGATAGCCACGTGATCAGTGCATGATCAGTTACGTGATCAGTGTATGATCAGCCACGTGATCAGTGCATGATCAGACACGTGATCAGTGCATGATCAGCCACGTGATCAGTGCATGATATCCACGTGATCAGTGCATGATCAGTCACGTGATCAGTGTATGATCAGCCACGTGATCAGTGCATGATCAGTCACGTGATCAGTGCATGATCAGTACGTGATCAGTGCATGATCAGTCACGTGACCAGTACATGGTTGCTACGTGATCATTGCATGATCAGCCACGTGATCAGTGCATGATAGCCACGTGATCAGTGCATGATCAGTCACGTGATCAGTGCATGATCAGTCACTGATCAGTGCATGATCATTTACGTGATCTGTGCATGATCAGTCACGTGACCAGTATATGGTAGCTACGTGATCATTGCATGATCAGCCACGTGATCAGTGCATGATAGCCACGTGATCAGTGCATGATCAGTCACGTGATCAGTGTATGATCAGCCACGTGATCAGTGCATGAGTGCCACGTGATCAGTGCATGATCAGTCACGTGACAGTGTGTGATCAGCCACGTGATCAGTGCATGATCAGCCACGTGATCAGTGCATGATAGCCACGTGATCAGTGCATGATCAGTTACGTGATCAGTGCATGATCAGCCACGTGATCAGTGCATGATCAGACACGTGATCAGTGTATGATCAGCCACGTGATCAGTGCATGATCAGCCACGTGATCAGTGCATGATCAGTCACGTGATCAGTGCATGATCAGTCACGTGATCAGTGCATGATCAGCCACGTGATCAGTGCATGATCAGTCACGTGATCAGTGCATGATAGCTACGTGATCAGTGCATGATCAGCCACGTGATCAGTGCATGATAGCCACGTGATCAGTGCATGATCAGCCACGTGATCAGTGCATGATCAGTCACGTGATCAGTGCATGATCAGCCACGTGATCAGTGCATGATCAGGCACGTGATCAGTATGATCAGCCACGTGATCAGTGCATGATAGCCACGTGATCAGTGCATGATCAGTCACGTGATCAGTGCATGATCAGTCACGTGATCAGTGCATGATCAGTCACGTGATCAGTGCATGATCAGCCACGTGATCAGTGCATGATCAATTACGTGATCAGTGCATGATCAGTCACGTGATCAGTGCATGGTAGCTACGTGATCAGTGCATGATCAGCCACGTGATCAGTGCATGATAGCCACGTGATCAGTGCATGATCAGTCACGTGATCAGTGCATGATCAGCACGTGATCAGTGCATGATAGCCACGTGATCAGTGCATGATAGCCACGTGATCAGTGCATGATCAGTCATGTATCAGTGCATGATAGCCCGTGATCAGTGCATGATCAGTCACGTGATCAGTGCATGATCAGCCACGTGATCAGTGCATGATCAGCCACGTGATCAGTGCATGATCAGTCACGTGATCAGTGCATGATCAGCCACGTGATCAGTGCATGATCAGCCACGTGATCAGTGCATGACAGCCACGTGATCAGTGCATGATCAGCCACGTGATCAGTGCATGATAGCCACGTGATCAGTGCATGATCAGTCACGTGATCAGTGTGATCAGCCACGTGAACAGTGCATGCTCAGTCACGTGATCAGGGCCTGCTGAGCTGCGTGATTACTGTCTGCTCATCTGCTTGACAATTGCCAGCTGAGCTGCATGATTCCTGCCTGTCATCTGCTTGACAATTGCCACCTGTGCTGCATAATTCCTGCCTGCTCATCTACTTGATTATTGCCAGCTGAGCAGCATGATTTCTCAGAGCTGAGTTCCATGATTATAGCCTGCTGACTGATTCCTGCCTACTCAGCTCTTTGTTCATTGCCTCCAGAGGCACATGATCAGTGTATGACACCAAACATGATCAGTGCATGATCAGTCACATGATCAGTGCATGATAAGCCACGTGATCAGTGCATGATCAGTTACGTGATCAGTGCATGATCAGTCACGTGATCAGTACATGGTAGCTGCGTGATCAGTGCATGATCAGCCACGTGATCAGTGCATGATAGCCACGTGATCAGTGCATGATCAGTCACGTGATCAGTGCATGATCAGTCACGTGATCAGTGCATGATCAGCCACGTGATCAGTGCATGATCAGTCACGTGATCAGTGCATGATCAGCCACGTGATCAGTGCATGATAGCCACGTGATCAGTGCATGATCAGCCACGTGATCAGTGCATGATCAGCCACGTGATCAGTGCATGATCAGACACGTGAACAGTGTATGATCAGCCACGTGATCAGTGCATGATATCCAAGTGATCAGTGCATGATCAATCACGTGATCAGTGTATGATCAGCCACGTGAACAGTGCATGCTCAGTCACGTGATCAGGGCCTGCTGAGCTGCGTGATTACTGTCTGCTCATCTGCTTGACAATTGCCAGCTGAGCTGCACGATTCCTGCCTGTCATCTGCTTGACAATTGCCAGCTGTGCTGCGTAATTCCTGCCTGCTCAGCTGCTTGATTATTGCCAGCTGAGCAGCATGATTCCTCACAGCTGAGTTCCATGATTATTGCCTGCTGACTGTTTGATTCGTGCCTACTCAGCTCTTTGTTTATTGCCTCCAGAGGCACATGATCAGTGTATGATAGCAAACATGATCAGTGCATGATCAGTCACATGATCAGCGCCATTAAGTCACGTGATCACTACATGATAGTCATGTGATCAGTCCATGCTCAGTCACGGTATCAGTGCATGATCAGCCACGTGATCAGTGCATGATAGCCACGTGATCAGTGCATGATCAGCCACGTGATCAGTGCATGATAGCCACGTGATCAGTGCATGATCAGCCACGTGATCAGTGCATGATAGCCACGTGATCAGTGCATGATCAGTCACGTGATCAGTGCATGATCAGTCACGTGATCAGTGCATGATCAGCCACGTGATCAGTGCATGATAGCCACGTGATCAGTGCATGATCAGTCACGTGATCAGTGCATGATCAGTCACGTGACCAGTACATGGTAGCTACGTGATCATTGCATGATCAGCCACGTGAGCAGTGCATGATAGCCACGTGATCAGTGCATGATCAGTCACGTGATCAGTGCATGATCAGTCACGTGATCAGTGCATGATCAGCCACGTGATCAGTGCATGATCAGTCACGTGATCAGTATATGGTAGCTACGTGATCAGTGCATGATCAGCCACGTGATCAGTGCATGATAGCCACGTGATCAGTGCATGATCAGTTACGTGATCAGTGCATGATCAGCCACGTGATCAGTGCATGAGTGCCACGTGATCAGTGCATGATCAGTCACGTGATCAGTGCATGATCAGCCACGTGATCAGTGCATGATCAGCCACGTGATCAGTGCATGATAGCCACGTGATCAGTGCATGATCAGTTACGTGATCAGTGCATGATCAGCCACGTGATCAGTGCATGATCAGACACGTGATCAGTGCATGATCAGCCACGTGATCAGTGCATGATAGCCACGTGATCAGTGCATGATCAGTCACGTGATCAGTGCATGATCAGCCACGTGATCAGTGCATGATCAGCCACGTGATCAGTGCATGATCAGTCACGTGATCAGTGCATGATAGCCACGTGATCAGTGCATGATCAGCCACGTGATCAGTGCATGATAGCCACGTGATCAGTGCATGATCAGCCACGTGATCAGTGCATGATCAGTACGTGATCAGTGCATGATCAGCCACGTGATCAGTGCATGATCAGTCACGTGATCAGTGCATGATCAGCCACGTGATCAGTGCATGATAGCCACGTGATCAGTGCATGATCAGTCACGTGATCAGTGCATGATCAGTCACGTGATCAGTGCATGATCAGCCACGTGATCAGTGCATGATCAGCCACGTGATCAGTGCATGATCAGTTACGTGATCAGTGCATGTCAGTCGTAGTCAGTGCATGATAGCGCCATGATCAGTGCATGATCAGCCCGTGATCAGTGCATGATCAGCCACGTGATCAGTGCATGATAGCCACGTGATCAGTGCATGATCAGTCACGTGATCAGTGCATGATCAGCCACGTGATCAGTGCATGATCAGCCACGTGATCAGTGCATGACAGTCACGTGATCAGTGCATGATCAGTCACGTGATCAGTGCATGATAGCCACGTGATCAGTGCATGATCAGTCACGTGATCAGTGTATGATCAGCCACGTGAACAGTGCATGCTCAGTCACGTGATCAGGGCCTGCTGAGCTGCGTGATTACTGTCTGCTCATCTGCTTGACAATTGCCAGCTGAGCTGCACGATTCCTGCCTGTCATCTGCTTGACAATTGCCACCTGTGCTGCATAATTCCTGCCTGCTCATCTACTTGATTATTGCCAGCTGAGCAGCATGATTTCTCAGAGCTGAGTTCCATGATTATAGCCTGCTGACTGATTCGTGCCTACTCAGCTCTTTGTTCATTGCCTCCAGATGCACATGATCAGTGTATGACACCAAACATGATCAGCACATGATCAGTCACATGATCAGTGCATGATAAGCCACGTGATCAGTGCATGATCAATTACGTGATCAGTGCATGATCAGTCACGTGACCAGTACATGGTAGCTACGTGATCAGTGCATGATCAGCCACGTGATCAGTGCATGATAGCCACGTGATCAGTGCATGATCAGTCACGTGATCAGTGCATGATCAGTCACGTGATCAGTGCATGATCAGCCACGTGATCAGTGCATGATCAGCCACGTGATCAGTGCATGATCAGTCACGTGATCAGTGCATGATCAGTCACGTGACCAGTGCATGATAGCTACGTGATCAGTGCATGATCAGCCACGTGATCAGTGCATGATAGCCACGTGATCAGTGCATGATCAGTCACGTGATCAGTGCATGATCAGTCACGTGATCAGTGCATGATCAGCCACGTGATCAGTGCATGATCAGCCACGTGATCAGTGCATGATCAGTTACGTGATCAGTGCATGATCAGCCACGTGATCAGTGCATGGTCAGCACGTGATCAGTGCATGATCAGCCACGTGATCAGTGCATGATCAGCCACGTGATCAGTGCATGATCAGTCACGTGATCAGTGTATGATCAGCCACGTGAACAGTGCATGCTCAGTCACGTGATCAGGGCCTGCTGAGCTGCGTGATTACTGTCTGCTCATCTGCTTGACAATTGCCAGCTGAGCTGCATGATTCCTGCCTGTCATCTGCTTGACAATTGCCAGCTGTGCTGCGTAATTCCTGCCTGCTCAGCTGCTTGATTATTGCCAGCTGAGCAGCATGATTCCTCACAGCTGAGTTCCATGATTATTGCCTGCTGACTGTTTGATTCGTGCCTACTCAGCTCTTTGTTTATTGCCTCCAGAGGCACATGATCAGTGTATGATAGCAAACATGATCAGTGCATGATCAGTCACATGATCAGCGCCATTAAGTCACGTGATCACTACATGATAGTCATGTGATCAGTCCATGCTCAGTCACGGTATCAGTGCATGATCAGCCACGTGATCAGTGCATGATCAGCCACGTGATCAGTGCATGATCAGCCACGTGATCAGTGCATGATTGCACGTGATCAGTGCATGATCAGTCACGTGATCAGTGCATGATCAGGCACGTGATCAGTGCATGATCAGCCACGTGATCAGTGCATGATAGCCACGTGATCAGTGCATGATCAGTCACCTGATGGGTGTATGATCAGTCACGTGACCAGTACATGGTAGCTACATGATCATTGCATGATCAGCCACGTGAGTAGTGCATGATAGCCACGTGATCAGTGCATGATCAGTCACGTGATCAGTGCATGATCAGTCATGTGATCAGTGCATGATCAGGCACGTGATCAGTGCATGATCAGCCACGTGATCAGTGCATGATAGCCACGTGATCAGTGCATGATCAGTCACGTGATCAGTGCATGATCAGTCACGTGATCAGTGCATGATCAGCCACGTGATCAGTGCATGATCAATTACGTGATCAGTGCATGATCAGTCACGTGATCAGTACATGGTAGCTGCGTGATCAGTGCATGATCAGCCACGTGATCAGTGCATGATAGCCACGTGATCAGTGCATGATCAGCCACGTGATCAGTGCATGATCAGTCACGTGATCAGTGCATGATCAGTCACGTGATCAGTGCATGATAGCTACGTGATCAGTGCATGATCAGCCACGTGATCAGTGCATGATAGCCACGTGATCAGTGCATGATAGCCACGTGATCAGTGCATGATCAGTCACGTGATAGTGTGTGATCAGCCACGTGATCAGTGCATGATAGCCACGTGATCAGTGCATGATAGCCACGTGATCAGTGCATGATAGCCACGTGATCAGTGCATGATCAGTCACGTGATCAGTGCATGATCAGCCACGTGATCAGTGCATGATCAGTCACGTGATCAGTGCATGATCATTACGTGATCAGTGCATGATCAGTCACGTGATCAGTGCATGATGCCACGTGATCAGTGCATGATCAGCCACGTGATCAGTGCATGATCAGTCACGTGATCAGTGTATGATCAGCCACGTGAACAGTGCATGCTCAGTCACGTGATCAGGGCATGCTGAGCTGCGTGATTACTGTCTGCTCATCTGCTTGACAATTGCCAGCTGAGCTGCACGATTCCTGCCTGTCATCTGCTTGACAATTGCCAGCTGTGCTGCATAATTCCTGCCTGCTCAGCTGCTTGATTATTGCCAGCTGAGCAGCATGATTTCTCACAGCTGAGTTCCATGATTATAGCCTGCTGACTGATTCGTGCCTACTCAGCTCTTTGTTCATTGCCTCCAGAGGCACATGATCAGTGTATGATACCAAACATGATCAGTGCATGATCAGTCACATGATCAGTGCATGATAAGCCACGTGATCAGTGCATGATCAGTCACGTGATCAGTGCATGATCAGTCACGTGATCAGTGCATGGTAGCTGCGTGATCAGTGCATGATCAGCCACGTGATCAGTGCATGATAGCCACGTGATCAGTGCATGATCAGTCACGTGATCAGTGCATGATCAGTCACGTGATCAGTGCATGATCAGCCACGTGATCAGTGCATGATCAGTCACGTGATCAGTGCATGATCAGTCACGTGACAGTGCATGATAGCCACGTGATCAGTGCATGATCAGCCACGTGATCAGTGCATGATCAGCCACGTGATCAGTGCATGATCAGACACGTGATCAGTGCATGATCAGCCACGTGATCAGTGCATGATATCCAAGTGATCAGTGCATGATCAGTCACGTGATCAGTGTATGATCAGCCACGTGAACAGTGCATGCTCAGTCACGTGATCAGGGCCTGCTGAGCTGCGTGATTACTGTCTGCTCATCTGCTTGACAATTGCCAGCTGAGCTGCACGATTCCTGCCTGTCATCTGCTTGACAATTGCCAGCTGTGCTGCGTAATTCCTGCCTGCTCAGCTGCTTGATTATTGCCAGCTGAGCAGCATGATTCCTCACAGCTGAGTTCCATGATTATTGCCTGCTGACTGTATGATTCGTGCCTACTCAGCTCTTTGTTTATTGCCTCCAGAGGCACATGATCAGTGTATGATAGCAAACATGATCAGTGCATGATCAGTCACATGATCAGTGCCATTAAGTCACGTGATCACTACATGATAGTCATGTGATCAGTCCATGCTCAGTCACGGTATCAGTGCATGATCAGCCACGTGATCAGTGCATGATAGCCACGTGATCAGTGCATGATCAGCCACGTGATCAGTGCATGATCAGCCACGTGATCAGTGCATGATTGCCACGTGATCAGTGCATGATCAGTCACGTGATCAGTGCATGATCAGTCACGTGATCAGTGCATGATCAGCCACGTGATCAGTGCATGATAGCCACGTGATCAGTGCATGATCAGTCACGTGATCAGTGCATGATCAGTCACGTGACCAGTACATGGTAGCTACGTGATCATTGCATGATCAGCCACGTGATCAGTGCATGATAGCCACGTGATCAGTGCATGATCAGTCACGTGATCAGTGCATGATCAGTCACGTGATCAGTGCATGATCAGCCACGTGATCAGTGCATGATCAGTCACGTGATCAGTGCATGGTAGCTACGTGATCAGTGCATGATCAGCCACGTGATCAGTGCATGATAGCCACGTGATCAGTGCATGATCAGTCACGTGATCAGTGTATGATCAGCCACGTGATCAGTGCATGAGTGCCACGTGATCAGTGCATGATCAGTCACGTGATCAGTGCATGATCAGCCACGTGATCAGTGCATGATCAGCCACGTGATCAGTGCATGATAGCCACGTGATCAGTGCATGATCAGTCACGTGATCAGTGCATGATCAGCCACGTGATCAGTGCATGATCAGTCACGTGATCAGTGCATGATCAGCCACGTGATCAGTGCATGATATCCACGTGATCAGTGCATGATCAGTCACGTGATCAGTGCATGATCAGTCACGTGATCAGTGCATGATCAGCCACGTGATCAGTGCATGATCAGTCACGTGATCAGTGCATGATAGCCACGTGATCAGTGCATGATCAGCCACGTGATCAGTGCATGATAGCCACGTGATCAGTGCATGATAGCCACGTGATCAGTGCATGATCAGTCACGTGATCAGTGCATGATCAGCCACGTGATCAGTGCATGATCAGTCACGTGATCAGTATGATCAGCCACGTGATCAGTGCATGATAGCCACGTGATCAGTGCATGATCAGTCACGTGATCAGTGCATGATCAGTCACGTGATCAGTGCATGATCAGCCACGTGATCAGTGCATGATCAGCCACGTGATCAGTGCATGATCAGTCACGTGATCAGTGCATGATCAGTCATGTAGTCAGTGCATGATAGCGCCATGATCAGTGCATGATCAGCCCGTGATCAGTGCATGATCAGCCACGTGATCAGTGCATGATAGCCACGTGATCAGTGCATGATCAGTCACGTGATCAGTGCATGATCAGCCACGTGATCAGTGCATGATAGCCACGTGATCAGTGCATGACATCACGTGATCAGTGCATGATCAGTCACGTGATCAGTGCATGATAGCCACGTGATCAGTGCATGATCAGTCACGTGATCAGTGTATGATCAGCCACGTGAACAGTGCATGCTCAGTCACGTGATCAGGGCCTGCTGAGCTGCGTGATTACTGTCTGCTCATCTGCTTGACAATTGCCAGCTGAGCTGCACGATTCCTGCCTGTCATCTGCTTGACAATTGCCACCTGAGCTGCATAATTCCTGCCTGCTCATCTACTTGATTATTGCCAGCTGAGCAGCATGATTTCTCAGAGCTGAGTTCCATGATTATAGCCTGCTGACTGATTCGTGCCTACTCAGCTCTTTGTTCATTGCCTCCAGATGCACATGATCAGTGTATGACACCAAACATGATCAGTGCATGATCAGTCACATGATCAGTGCATGATAAGCCACGTGATCAGTGCATGATCAATTACGTGATCAGTGCATGATCAGTCACGTGATCAGTGCATGATAGCTACGTGATCAGTGCATGATCAGCCACGTGATCAGTGCATGATAGCCACGTGATCAGTGCATGATCAGTCACGTGATCAGTGCATGATCAGTCACGTGATCAGTGCATGATCAGTCACGTGATCAGTGCATGATCAGCCACGTGATCAGTGCATGATCAGTTACGTGATCAGTGCATGATCAGCCACGTGATCAGTGCATGGTAGCCACGTGATCAGTGCATGATCAGCCACGTGATCAGTGCATGATCAGCCACGTGATCAGTGCATGATCAGTCACGTGATCAGTGTATGATCAGCCACGTGAACAGTGCATGCTCAGTCACGTGATCAGGGCCTGCTGAGCTGCGTGATTACTGTCTGCTCATCTGCTTGACAATTGCCAGCTGAGCTGCACGATTCCTGCCTGTCATCTGCTTGACAATTGCCAGCTGTGCTGCGTAATTCCTGCCTGCTCAGCTGCTTGATTATTGCCAGCTGAGCAGCATGATTCCTCACACTGAGTTCCATGATTATTGCCTGCTGACTGTTTGATTCGTGCCTACTCAGCTCTTTGTTTATTGCCTCCAGAGGCACATGATCAGTGTATGATAGCAAACATGATCAGCGCATGATCAGTCACATGATCAGCGCCATTAAGTCACGTGATCACTACATGATAGTCATGTGATCAGTCCATGCTCAGTCACGGTATCAGTGCATGATCAGCCACGTGATCAGTGCATGATAGCCACGTGATCAGTGCATGATCAGCCACGTGATCAGTGCATGATCAGCCACGTGATCAGTGCATGATAGCCACGTGATCAGTGCATGATCAGTCACGTGATCAGTGCATGATCAGTCACGTGATCAGTGCATGATCAGCCACGTGATCAGTGCATGATAGCCACGTGATCAGTGCATGATCAGTCACGTGATCAGTGCATGATCAGTCACGTGACCAGTACATGGTAGCTACGTGATCGTGCATGATCAGCCACGTGATCAGTGCATGATAGCCACGTGATCAGTGCATGATCAGTCACGTGATCAGTGCATGATCAGTCACGTGATCAGTGCATGATCAGGCACGTGATCAGTGCATGATCAGCCACGTGATCAGTGCATGATAGCCACGTGATCAGTGCATGATCAGTCACGTGATCAGTGCATGATCAGTCACGTGATCAGTGCATGATCAGCCACGTGATCAGTGCATGATCAGTCACGTGATCAGTGCATGATCAGTCACGTGATCAGTGCATGATAGCTGCGTGATCAGTGCATGATCAGCCACGTGATCAGTGCATGATAGCCACGTGATCAGTGCATGATCAGCCACGTGATCAGTGCATGATCAGTCACGTGATCAGTGCATGATCAGTCACGTGATCAGTGCATGATAGCCACGTGATCAGTGCATGATCAGTCACGTGATCAGTGTATGATCAGCCACGTGATCAGTGCATGCTCAGTCACGTGATCAGGGCCTGCTGAGCTGCGTGATTACTGTCTGCTCATCTGCTTGACAATTGCCAGCTGAGCTGCACGATTCCTGCCTGTCATCTGCTTGACAATTGCCACCTGTGCTGCATAATTCCTGCCTGCTCATCTGCTTGATTATTGCCAGCTGAGCAGCATGATTTCTCACAGCTGAGTTCCATGATTATAGCCTGCTGAGTGATTCGTGCCTACTCAGCTCTTTGTTCATTGCCTCCAGAGGCACATGATCAGTGTATGACACCAAACATGATCAGTGCATGATCAGTCACATGATCAGTGCATGATAAGCCACGTGATCAGTGCATGATCAGTTACGTGATCAGTGCATGATCAGTCACGTGACCAGTGCATGGTAGCTGCGTGATCAGTGCATGATCAGCCACGTGAGCAGTGCATGATAGCCACGTGATCAGTGCATGATCAGTCACGTGATCAGTGCATGATCAGTCACGTGATCAGTGCATGATCAGCCACGTGATCAGTGCATGATCAGTCACGTGATCAGTGCATGATCAGTCACGTGATCAGTGCATGATAGCCACGTGATCAGTGCATGATCAGCCACGTGATCAGTGCATGATCAGCCACGTGATCAGTGCATGATCAGACACGTGAACAGTGTATGATCAGCCACGTGATCAGTGCATGATATCCAAGTGATCAGTGCATGATCAATCACGTGATCAGTGTATGATCAGCCACGTGAACAGTGCATGCTCAGTCACGTGATCAGGGCCTGCTGAGCTGCGTGATTACTGTCTGCTCATCTGCTTGACAATTGCCAGCTGAGCTGCACGATTCCTGCCTGTCATCTGCTTGACAATTGCCAGCTGTGCTGCGTAATTCCTGCCTGCTCAGCTGCTTGATTATTGCCAGCTGAGCAGCATGATTCCTCACACCTGAGTTCCATGATTATTGCCTGCTGACTGTTTGATTCGTGCCTACTCAGCTCTTTGTTTATTGCCTCCAGAGGCACATGATCAGTGTATGATAGCAAACATGATCAGCGCATGATCAGTCACATGATCAGTGCCATTAAGTCACGTGATCACTACATGATAGTCATGTGATCAGTCCATGCTCAGTCACGGTATCAGTGCATGATCAGCCACGTGATCAGTGCATGATAGCCACGTGATCAGTGCATGATCAGCCACGTGATCAGTGCATGATCAGCCACGTGATCAGTGCATGATTGCCACGTGATCAGTGCATGATCAGTCACGTGATCAGTGCATGATCAGTCACGTGATCAGTGCATGATCAGCCACGTGATCAGTGCATGATAGCCACGTGATCAGTGCATGATCAGTCACGTGATCAGTGCATGATCAGTCACGTGACCAGTACATGGTAGCTACGTGATCATTGCATGATCAGCCACGTGAGCAGTGCATGATAGCCACGTGATCAGTGCATGATCAGTCACGTGATCAGTGCATGATCAGTCACGTGATCAGTGCATGATCAGCCACGTGATCATGTGCATGATCAGTCACGTGATCAGTGCATGGTAGCCACGTGATCAGTGCATGATCAGCCACGTGATCAGTGCATGATAGCCACGTGATCAGTGCATGATCAGTTACGTGATCAGTGCATGATCAGCCACGTGATCAGTGCATGAGTGCCACGTGATCAGTGCATGATCAGTCACGTGATCAGTGCATGATCAGCCACGTGATCAGTGCATGATCAGCCACGTGATCAGTGCATGATAGCCACGTGATCAGTGCATGATCAGTCACGTGATCAGTGCATGATCAGCCACGTGATCAGTGCATGATCAGTCACGTGATCAGTGCATGATCAGCCACGTGATCAGTGCATGATCAGCCACGTGATCAGTGCATGATCAGTCACGTGATCAGTGCATGATCAGTCACGTGATCAGTGCATGATCAGTCACGTGATCAGTGCATGATAGCTACGTGATCAGTGCATGATCAGCCACGTGATCAGTGCATGATAGCCACGTGATCAGTGCATGATCAGCCACGTGATCAGTGCATGATCAGCCACGTGATCAGTGCATGATCAGGCACGTGATCAGTATGATCAGCCACGTGATCAGTGCATGATAGCCACGTGATCAGTGCATGATCAGTCACGTGATCAGTGCATGATCAGTCACGTGATCAGTGCATGATCAGCCACGTGATCAGTGCATGATCAGCCACGTGATCAGTGCATGATCAGTCACGTGATCAGTGCATGATCAGTCATGTAGTCAGTGCATGATAGCCCGTGATCAGTGCATGATCAGTCCCGTGATCAGTGCATGATCAGCCACGTGATCAGTGCATGATAGCCACGTGATCAGTGCATGATCAGTCACGTGATCAGTGCATGATCAGCCACGTGATCAGTGCATGATCAGCCACGTGATCAGTGCATGATCAGCCACGTGATCAGTGCATGATCAGTCACGTGATCAGTGCATGATCAGCCACGTGATCAGTGCATGATCAGCCACGTGATCAGTGCATGATCAGTCACGTGATCAGTGTATGATCAGCCACGTGAACAGTGCATGCTCAGTCACGTGATCAGGGCCTGCTGAGCTGCGTGATTACTGTCTGCTCATCTGCTTGACAATTGCCAGCTGAGCTGCATGATTCCTGCCTGTCATCTGCTTGACAATTGCCAGCTGTGCTGCGTAATTCCTGCCTGCTCAGCTGCTTGATTATTGCCAGCTGAGCAGCATGATTCCTCACAGCTGAGTTCCATGATTATTGCCTGCTGACTGTTTGATTCGTGCCTACTCAGCTCTTTGTTTATTGCCTCCAGAGGCACATGATCAGTGTATGATAGCAAACATGATCAGCGCATGATCAGTCACATGATCAGCGCCATTAAGTCACGTGATCACTACATGATAGTCATGTGATCAGTCCATGCTCAGTCACGGTATCAGTGCATGATCAGCCACGTGATCAGTGCATGATCAGCCACGTGATCAGTGCATGATCAGCCACGTGATCAGTGCATGATCAGTCACGTGATCAGTGCATGATCAGTCACGTGATCAGTGCATGATCAGTCACGTGATCAGTGCATGATCAGTCACGTGATCAGTGCATGGTAGCTACGTGATCATTGCATGATCAGCCACGTGATCAGTGCATGATAGCCACGTGATCAGTGCATGATCAGTCACGTGATCAGTGCATGATCAGCCACGTGATCAGTGCATGATCAGCCACGTGATCAGTGCATGATAGTCACGTGATCAGTGCATGATCAGTCACGTGATCAGTGCATGATCAGTCACGTGATCAGTGCATGATCAGCCACGTGATCAGTGCATGATCAGTCACGTGATCAGTGCATGATCAGTCCGTGATCAGTGCATGATAGCTACGTGATCAGTGCATGATCAGCCACGTGATCAGTGCATGATAGCCACGTGATCAGTGCATGATCAGTCACGTGATCAGTGCATGATCAGTCACGTGATCAGTGCATGATCAGTCACGTGATCAGTGCATGATCAGTCACGTGATCAGTGCATGATCAGCCACGTGATCAGTGCATGATCAGCCACGTGATCAGTGCATGATAGCCACGTGATCAGTGCATGATCAGCCACGTGATCAGTGCATGATCAGCCACGTGATCAGTGCATGATCAGTCACGTGATCAGTGCATGATCAGTCACGTGATCAGTGCATGATCAGTCACGTGATCAGTGCATGATAGCCACGTGATCAGTGCATGATCAGCCACGTGATCAGTGCATGATAGCCACGTGATCAGTGCATGATCAGTCACGTGATCAGTGCATGATCAGTCACGTGATCAGTGCATGATCAGCCACGTGATCAGTGCATGATAGCCACGTGATCAGTGCATGATCAGTCACGTGATCAGTGCATGATCAGTCACGTGATCAGTGCATGATTGCTACGTGATCAGTGCATGATCAGCCACGTGATCAGTGCATGATAGCCACGTGATCAGTGCATGATCAGCCACGTGATCAGTGCATGATAGCCACGTGATCAGTGCATGATCAGTCACGTGATCAGTGCATGATCAGTCACGTGATCAGTGCATGATCATTCACGTGATCAGTGCATGATCAGTCACGTGACCAGTATATGGTAGCTACGTGATCATTGCATGACAGCCACGTGATCAGTGCATGATAGTCACGTGATCAGTGCATGATCAGCCACGTGATCAGTGCATGATCAGCCACGTGATCAGTGCATGATAGCCACGTGATCAGTGCATGATCAGTCACGTGATCAGTGCATGATCAGCCACGTGATCAGTGCATGATCAGCCACGTGATCAGTGCATGATCAGCCACGTGATCAGTGCATGATAGCCACGTGATCAGTGCATGATCAGTCACGTGATCAGTGCATGATCAGCCACGTGATCAGTGCATGATCAGCCACGTGATCAGTGCATGATAGCCACGTGATCAGTGCATGATCAGTCACGTGATCAGTGCATGATCAGCCACGTGATCAGTGCATGATCAGTCACGTGATCAGTGCATGATCAGCCACGTGATCAGTGCATGATAGCCACGTGATCAGTGCATGATCATCACGTGATCAGTGCATGATCAGCCACGTGATCAGTGCATGATCAGTCACGTGATCAGTGCCTGCTGAGCTGCGTGATTCCTGCCTGCTCAGCTGCTTGATTATTGCCAGCTGAGCAGCATGATTCCTCACAGCTGAGTTCCATGATTATTGCCTGCTGACTGTTTGATTCGTGCCTACTCAGCTCTTTGTTTATTGCCTCCAGAGGCACATGATCAGTGTATGATAGCAAACATGATCAGTGCATGATCAGTCACATGATCAGCGCCATTAAGTCACGTGATCAGTACATGATAGTCATGTGATCAGTCCATGCTCAGTCACGTATCAGTGCATGATCAGCCACGTGATCAGTGCATGATCAGTCACGTGATCAGTGCATGATCAGCCACGTGATCAGTGCATGATAGCCACGTGATCAGTGCATGATCAGTCACGTGATCAGTGCATGATCAGCCACGTGATCAGTGCATGATAGCCACGTGATCAGTGCATGATCATCACGTGATCAGTGCATGATCAGTCACGTGATCAGTGCATGATAGCCACGTGATCAGTGCATGATCAGTCACGTGATAGTGTATGATCAGCCACGTGATCAGTGCATGCTCAGTCACGTGATCAGTGCATGCTGAGCTGCGTGATTACTGTCTGCTCATCTGCTTGACAATTGCCAGCTGAGCTGCACGATTCCTGCCTGCATCTCTTGACAATTGCCACCTGTGCTGCGTAATTCCTGCCTGCTCATCTACTTGATTATTGCCAGCTGAGCAGCATGATTTCTCAGAGCTGAGTTCCATGATTATAGCCTGCTGACTGTTTCGTGCCTACTCAGCTCTATGTTCATTGCCTCCAGAGGCACATGATCAGTGTATGACACCAAACATGATCAGCACATGATCAGTCACATGATCAGTGCATGATAAGCCACGTGATCAGTGCATGATCAATTACGTGATCAGTGCATGATCAGTCACGTGACCAGTACATGGTAGCTACGTGATCAGTGCATGATCAGCCACGTGATCAGTGCATGATAGCCACGTGATCAGTGCATGATCAGTCACGTGATCAGTGCATGATCAGCACGTGATCAGTGCATGATCAGCCACGTGATCAGTGCATGATCAGTCACGTGATCAGTGCATGATAGCTACGTGATCAGTGCATGATCAGCCACGTGATCAGTGCATGATAGCCACGTGATCAGTGCATGATAGCCACGTGATCAGTGCATGATCAGTCACGTGATCAGTGCATGATCAGTCACGTGATCAGTGCATGATCATTCACGTGATCAGTGCATGATCAGTCACGTGATCAGTGCATGGTAGCCACGTGATCAGTGCATGACAGCCACGTGATCAGTGCATGATAGCCACGTGATCAGTGCATGATCAGTCACGTGATCAGTGCATGATCAGCCACGTGATCAGTGCATGATGCCACGTGATCAGTGCATGATAGCCACGTGATCAGTGCATGATCAATCACGTGATCAGTGTATGATCAGCCACGTGAACAGTGCATGCTCAGTCACGTGATCAGGGCCTGCTGAGCTGCGTGATTACTGTCTGCTCATCTGCTTGACAATTGCCAGCTGAGCTGCACGATTCCTGCCTGTCATCTGCTTGACAATTGCCAGCTGTGCTGCGTAATTCCTGCCTGCTCAGCTGCTTGATTATTGCCAGCTGAGCAGCATGATTCCTCACAGCTGAGTTCCATGATTATTGCCTGCTGACTGATTCGTGCCTACTCAGCTCTTTGTTTATTGCCTCCAGAGGCACATGATCAGTGTATGATAGCAAACATGATCAGCGCATGATCAGTCACATGATCAGCGCCATTAAGTCACGTGATCACTACATGATAGTCATGTGATCAGTCCATGCTCAGTCACAGTATCAGTGCATGATCAGCCACGTGATCAGTGCATGATCTGTCACATGATTAGTGTATGATCATCCACGTGATCAGTGCATGGGCAGTCATGTGATCAGTGCATGATATAGACGTGATCAGTGCATGATCAGTCTCGTGATCAGTGCATGATAGCCACGTGATCAGTGCATGATCAGCCACGTGATCAGTGCATGATCAGCCACGTGATCAGTGCATGATAGCCACGTGATCAGTGCATGATCAGTCACGTGATCAGTGCATGATCAGCCACGTGATCAGTGCATGATCAGCCACGTGATCAGTGCATGATAGCCACGTGATCAGTGCATGATCAGTCACGTGATCAGTGCATGATCAGTCACGTGATCAGTGCATGATAGCCACGTGATCAGTGCATGATCAGCCACGTGATCAGTGCATGATAGCCACGTGATCAGTGCATGATCAGTCACGTGATCAGTGCATGATCAGTCATGTGATCAGTGCATGATCAGCCACGTGATCAGTGCATGATCAGCCACGTGATCAGTGCATGATAGCCACGTGATCAGTGCATGATCAGTCACGTGATCAGTGCATGATCAGCCACGTGATCAGTGCATGATCAGCCACGTGATCAGTGCATGATCAATTACGTGATCAGTGCATGATCAGTCACGTGATCAGTACATGGTAGCTACGTGATCATTGCATGATCAGCCACGTGATCAGTGCATGATAGCCACGTGATCAGTGCATGATCAGCCACGTGATCAGTGCATGATCAGTCACGTGATCAGTGCATGATCAGTCACGTGATCAGTGCATGATCAGCCACGTGATCAGTGCATGTCAGTCATGTATCAGTGCATGATAGCACGTGATCAGTGCATGATCAGTCCCGTGATCAGTGCATGATCAGCCACGTGATCAGTGCATGATAGCCACGTGATCAGTGCATGATCAGTCACGTGATCAGTGCATGATCAGTCACGTGATCAGTGTATGATCAGCCACGTGAACAGTGCATGCTCAGTCACGTGATCAGGGCCTGCTGAGCTGCGTGATTACTGTCTGCTCATCTGCTTGACAATTGCCAGCTGAGCTGCACGATTCCTGCCTGTCATCTGCTTGACAATTGCCAGCTGTGCTGCGTAATTCCTGCCTGCTCAGCTGCTTGATTATTGCCAGCTGAGCAGCATGATTTCTCAGAGCTGAGTTCCATGATTATAGCCTGCTGACTGATTCGTGCCTACTCAGCTCTTTGTTCATTGCCTCCAGAGGCACATGATCAGTGTATGACCAAACATGATCAGCACATGATCAGTCACATGATCAGTGCATGATAAGCCACGTGATCAGTGCATGATCAATCATGTGATCAGTGCATGATCAGTCACGTGATCAGTGCATGGAAGCTGTGAGTGCATGATCAGCCACGTGATCAGTGCATGATCAATCACGTGATCAGTGCATGATCAGTCACGTGATCAGTGCATGATCAGCCACGTGATCAGTGCATGATCAGCCACGTGATCAGTGCATGATAGCCACGTGATCAGTGCATGATCAGTCACGTGATCAGTGTATGATCAGCCACGTGATCAGTGCATGATCAGCCACGTGATCAGTGCATGATCAGCCACGTGATCAGTGCATGATAGCCACGTGATCAGTGCATGATCAGTCACGTGATCAGTGCATGATCAGCCACGTGATCAGTGCATGATCAGCCACGTGATCAGTGCATGATAGCCACGTGATCAGTGCATGATCAGTCACGTGATCAGTGTATGATCAGCCACGTGATCAGTGCATGATATCCACGTGATCAGTGCATGATCATCACGTGATCAGTGTATGATCAGCCACGTGAACAGTGCATGCTCAGTCACGTGATCAGGGCCTGCTGAGCTGCGTGATTACTGTCTGCTCATCTGCTTGACAATTGCCAGCTGAGCTGCATGATTCCTGCCTGTCATCTGCTTGACAATTGCCAGCTGTGCTGCGTAATTCCTGCCTGCTCAGCTGCTTGATTATTGCCAGCTGAGCAGCATGATTCCTCACAGCTGAGTTCCATGATTATTGCCTGCTGACTGTTTGATTCGTGCCTACTCAGCTCTTTGTTTATTGCCTCCAGAGGCACATGATCAGTGTATGATAGCAAACATGATCAGTGCATGATCAGTCACATGATCAGCGCCATTAAGTCACGTGATCACTACATGATAGTCATGTGATCAGTCCATGCTCAGTCACGGTATCAGTGCATGATCAGCCACGTGATCAGTGCATGATCTGTCACATGATCAGTGTATGATCAGCCACGTGATCAGTGCATGGGCAGTCATGTGATCAGTGCATGATATAGACGTGATCAGTGCATGATCAGTCACGTGATCAGTGCATGATAGCCACGTGATCAGTGCATGATCAGTCACCTGATGGGTGTATGATCATTCACGTGACCTGTACATGGTAGCTACATGATCATTGCATGATCAGCCACGTGATCAGTGCATGATAGCCACGTGATCAGTGCATGATCAGTCACGTGATCAGTGCATGATCAGTCATGTGACCAGTACATGGTAGCTGCGTGATCATGCATGATCAGCCACGTGAGCAGTGCATGATAGCCACGTGATCAGTGCATGATCAGTCACGTGATCAGTGCATGATCAGCCACGTGATCAGTGCATGATCAGCCACGTGATCAGTGCATGATCAGCCACGTGATCAGTGCATGATAGCCACGTGATCAGTGCATGATCAGTCACGTGATCAGTGCATGATCAGTCACGTGATCAGTGTGATCAGCCACGTGATCAGTGCATGACAGCCACGTGATCAGTGCATGATCAGTCACGTGATCAGTGCATGATAGCCACGTGATCAGTGCATGATCAGTCACGTGATAGTGTGTGATCAGCCACGTGATCAGTGCATGCTCAGTCACGTGATCAGGGCCTGCTGAGCTGCGTGATTACTGTCTGCTCATCTGCTTGACAATTGCCAGCTGAGCTGCACGATTCCTGCCTGTCATCTGCTTGACAATTGCCACCTGTGCTGCATAATTCCTGCCTGCTCATCTGCTTGATTATTGCCAGCTGAGCAGCATGATTTCTCAGAGCTGAGTTCCATGATTATAGCCTGCTGACTGATTCCTGCCTACTCAGCTCTTTGTTCATTGCCTCCAGAGGCACATGATCAGTGTATGACACAAACATGATCAGCGCATGATCAGTCACATGATCAGTGCATGATAAGCCACGTGATCAGTGCATGATCAGTCACGTGATCAGTGCATGATCAGTCACGTGATCAGTGCATGGTAGCTGCGTGATCATGCATGATCAGCCACGTGATCAGTGCATGATAGCCACGTGATCAGTGCATGATCAGTCACGTGATCAGTGCATGATCAGTCACGTGATCAGTGCATGATCAGCCACGTGATCAGTGCATGATCAGCCACGTGATCAGTGCATGATCAGTCACGTGATCAGTGCATGATCAATCACGTGATCAGTGCATGATCAGTCACGTGACCAGTACATGGTAGCTACGTGATCAGTGCATGATCAGCCACGTGATCAGTGCATGATAGCCACGTGATCAGTGCATGATCAGTCACGTGATCAGTGCATGATCAGTCACTGATCAGTGCATGATCATTCACGTGATCAGTGCATGATCAGTCACGTGATCAGTGCATGGTAGCTACGTGATCATTGCATGATCAGCCACGTGATCAGTGCATGATAGCCACGTGATCAGTGCATGATCAGTCACGTGATCAGTGCATGATCAGCCACGTGATCAGTGCATGAGTGCCACGTGATCAGTGCATGATCAGTCACGTGATCAGTGTGTGATCAGCCACGTGATCAGTGCATGATCAGCCACGTGATCAGTGCATGATAGCCACGTGATCAGTGCATGATCAGTCACGTGATCAGTGCATGATCAGCCACGTGATCAGTGCATGATCAGACACGTGATCAGTGCATGATCAGCCACGTGATCAGTGCATGATAGCCACGTGATCAGTGCATGATCAGTCACGTGATCAGTGCATGATCAGTCACGTGATCAGTGCATGATCAGCCACGTGATCAGTGCATGATCAGTCACGTGATCAGTGCATGATAGCTACGTGATCAGTGCATGATCAGCCACGTGATCAGTGCATGATAGCCACGTGATCAGTGCATGATAGCCACGTGATCAGTGCATGATCAGTCACGTGATCAGTGCATGATCAGCCACGTGATCAGTGCATGACAGGCACGTGATCAGTATGATCAGCCACGTGATCAGTGCATGATAGCCACGTGATCAGTGCATGATCAGTCACGTGATCAGTGCATGATCAGTCACGTGATCAGTGCATGATCAGCCACGTGATCAGTGCATGATCAGCCACGTGATCAGTGCATGATCAATTACGTGATCAGTGCATGATCAGTCACGTGACCAGTGCATGGTAGCTACGTGATCAGTGCATGATCAGCCACGTGATCAGTGCATGATAGCCACGTGATCAGTGCATGATCAGCCACGTGATCAGTGCATGATCAGTCACGTGATCATGCATGATCAGTCACGTGATCAGTGCATGATCAGCCACGTGATCAGTGCATGATCAGTCATGTGTCAGTGCATGATAGCCCGTGATCAGTGCATGATCAGTCCCGTGATCAGTGCATGATCAGCCACGTGATCAGTGCATGATAGCCACGTGATCAGTGCATGACAGCCACGTGATCAGTGCATGATCAGTCACGTGATCAGTGCATGATATACGTGATCAGTGCATGATCAGTCACGTGATCAGTGTATGATCAGCCACGTGAACAGTGCATGCTCAGTCACGTGATCAGGGCCTGCTGAGCTGCGTGATTACTGTCTGCTCATCTGCTTGACAATTGCCAGCTGAGCTGCACGATTCCTGCCTGTCATCTGCTTGACAATTGCCAGCTGTGCTGCGTAATTCCTGCCTGCTCAGCTGCTTGATTATTGCCAGCTGAGCAGCATGATTCCTCACAGCTGAGTTCCATGATTATTGCCTGCTGACTGTTTGATTCGTGCCTACTCAGCTCTTTGTTTATTGCCTCCAGAGGCACATGATCAGTGTATGATAGCAAACATGATCAGCGCATGATCAGTCACATGATCAGCGCCATTAAGTCACGTGATCACTACATGATAGTCATGTGATCAGTCCATGCTCAGTCACGGTATCAGTGCATGATCAGCCACGTGATCAGTGCATGATAGCCACGTGATCAGTGCATGATCAGTCACGTGATCAGTGCATGATCAGTCACGTGATCAGTGCATGATCAGCCACGTGATCAGTGCATGATCAGCCACGTGATCAGTGCATGATCAGCCACGTGATCAGTGCATGATCAGTCACGTGACCAGTACATGGTAGCTACGTGATCATTGCATGATCAGCCACGTGATCAGTGCATGATCAGTCACGTGATCAGTGCATGATCAGTCACGTGATCAGTGCATGATCAGCCACGTGATCAGTGCATGATCAGCCACGTGATCAGTGCATGATCAGTCACGTGATCAGTGCATGATCAGTCACGTGATCAGTGCATGATCAGCCACGTGATCAGTGCATGATGGAATCATGTGTCAGTGCATGATAGCCCGTGATCAGTGCATGATCAGTCGTGATCAGTGCATGATCAGCCACGTGATCAGTGCATGATAGCCACGTGATCAGTGCATGATCAGTCACGTGATCAGTGCATGATCAGCCACGTGATCAGTGCATGATAGCCACGTGATCAGTGCATGACAGTCACGTGATCAGTGCATGATCAGTCACGTGATCAGTGCATGATAATACGTGATCAGTGCATGATCAGTCACGTGATCAGTGCATGATCAGCCACGTGATCAGTGCATGATCAGTCACGTGATCAGTGCATGATCAGCCACGTGATCAGTGCATGATAGCCACGTGATCAGTGCATGATCAGTCACGTGATCAGTGCATGATCAGTCACGTGATCAGTGCATGATAGCTACGTGATCAGTGCATGATCAGCCACGTGATCAGTGCATGATAGCCACGTGATCAGTGCATGATCAGTCACGTGATCAGTGCATGATCAGTCACGTGATCAGTGCATGATAGCTGCGTGATCATGCATGATCAGCCACGTGATCAGTGCATGATAGCCACGTGATCAGTGCATGATCAGTCACGTGATCAGTGCATGATCAGTCACGTGATCAGTGCATGATCAGCCACGTGATCAGTGCATGATAGCCACGTGATCAGTGCATGATCAGTCACGTGATCAGTGCATGATCAGTCACGTGATCAGTGCATGATCAGCCACGTGATCAGTGCATGATCAGCCACGTGATCAGTGCATGATCAATTACGTGATCAGTGCATGATCAGTCACGTGATCAGTGCATGATAGCTACGTGATCATTGCATGATCAGCCACGTGAGCAGTGCATGATAGCCACGTGATCAGTGCATGATCAGCCACGTGATCAGTGCATGATCAGTCACGTGATCAGTGCATGATCAGTCACGTGATCAGTGCATGATCAGCCACGTGATCAGTGCATGTCAGTCATGTAGTGCATGATAGCCCGTGATCAGTGCATGATCAGTCCCGTGATCAGTGCATGATCAGCCACGTGATCAGTGCATGATACCACGTGATCAGTGCATGATCAGTCACGTGATCAGTGCATGATCAGTCACGTGATCAGTGTGTGATCAGCCACGTGAACAGTGCATGCTCAGTCACGTGATCAGGGCCTGCTGAGCTGCGTGATTACTGTCTGCTCATCTGCTTGACAATTGCCAGCTGAGCTGCACGATTCCTGCCTGTCATCTGCTTGACAATTGCCAGCTGTGCTGCGTAATTCCTGCCTGCTCAGCTGCTTGATTATTGCCAGCTGAGCAGCATGATTTCTCAGAGCTGAGTTCCATGATTATAGCCTGCTGACTGATTCCTGCCTACTCAGCTCTATGTTCATTGCCTCCAGAGGCACATGATCAGTGTATGACACCAAACATGATCAGCACATGATCAGTCACGTGATCAATGCATGATAAGCCACGTGATCAGTGCATGATCAATCACGTGATCAGTGCATGATCAGTCACGTGACCAGTACATGGTAGCTGCGTGATCAGTGCATGATCAGCCACGTGATCAGTGCATGATAGCCACGTGATCAGTGCATGATCAGTCACGTGATCAGTGCATGATCAGTCACGTGATCAGTGCATGATCAGTCACGTGATCAGTGCATGATCAGTCACCTGATCAGTGCATGATCAGTCACGTGATCAGTGCATGATAGCTACGTGATCAGTGCATGATCAGCCACGTGATCAGTGCATGATAGCCACGTGATCAGTGCATGATAGCCACGTGATCAGTGCATGATCAGTCACGTGATCAGCATGATCAGCCACGTGATCAGTGCATGATAGCCACGTGATCAGTGCATGATAGCCACGTGATCAGTGCATGATCAGCCACGTGATCAGTGCATGATCAGTCACGTGATCAGTGCATGATCAGCCACGTGATCAGTGCATGATCAGCCACGTGATCAGTGCATGATCAGTCACGTGATCAGTGCATGATCAGCCACGTGATCAGTGCCTGCTGAGCTGCGTGATTCCTGCCGGCTCATCTGCATGACAATTGCCATCTGAGCTGCGTGATTCCTGTCGGCTCATCTGCTTGACAATTGCCAGCTGAGCTGCGTGATTCCTGCCTGGTCACGTGCTTGATTATTGCCAGTTGAGCAGCATGATTCGTCACTGCTGAGCTCCATGCTTATTGCCTGCTGATTGCGTGGTTCGTGTCTGCTCAGCTCTTTGAGTATTGCCTCCTGAGGTCCCTGTTCGGTCGCCACCTGCCGGGGACCAGCCCCAACTGATCCAGGGTATTCGAAGGAGAGATGGCCTAGGCGACTATTTATATGCTAATCAGAGATGTCAAGAATAATAGTATGAGGAGAGCTCAGTAGGAAAATTCGGTGGAGAAAAGAGACTGAGTAGCTTGGTTTACGCGGAAGACCAATCAAACTTCAAGACAAGAAGTTTGCACCACTTACGTAGGCCGCAGGCGCCCTCTCGAATAGCGAAAGGTGCCTCACCCTAGACACCTTCTCGAGTGGGTCTTAGCAGCCCAGGCATAATTAGTAAGCGTGGTGGGTTCCGTGCTCCAGATGGAGACTCAGCTGGAAGTTAAAGGGAAGAATGACAAGGAACTTTATGAATTGGAGCTGTAAGTTAACTCTTTGACAGAGAGAGCGAGATGGTGGTGGGGGACAGCCCCCAGTGAAATCAGAGGTGAGAGCACAAAGCAATACAGTAGGCAGACTCTGGTTTTTTTGGGGAGATGCTCGAGAATATCCGGGTGGACTCCTGAGGCTCGATCCCGCATTTGCGTATGCCGAGCCTCCTTCCTCATGACCTTTGTCCAGAGTGGAATGCCTCCCCGGCTCCCGGCACATGATCAGTGCATGCTCAGTCACGATATCAGTGCCTGCTCAGCCACGTGATCACTGACGGCACAGTCACGTGATCAGCGCCTCTCAGTCACGTGATCACCGTATGATAAACACGTGATCAGTGAACGACCAGCCACGTGATCACTGCATGCGCAGTCAGGTGGTCAGTTCCTGATCAGCCACCTGATCAGTGCGTGCACAGTCCCCTGATCAGCGCCTGTTAGTCACTGATCACTGCCTGATAAACACGTGATCAGTGCCCGAACAGCCACGTCATCAGTGCATGCGCAGTCACGTGATCAGTGCATGATAGCCACGTGATCAGTGCGTGCACAGTCCCATGATCAGCGCCTGTCAGTCACTGATCATTGCCTGATAAACACGTGATCAGTGCATGATGAGCCATGTGATCAGTGCCTGTTCAGCCACGTCATCAGTGCATGCGCAGTCACGTGATCAGTGCATGATAGCCACGTGATCAGTGCATGCTCAGTCACGTGATCTGGACTTGATCAGCCACGTGATCAGTGCCTGCAGAGTCTCGTGATCAGGGCCTGCTGAGCTGCGTGATTCCTGCCGATCTGCATGACAATTGCCATGAGCTGCGTGATTCCTGCTCATCTGCTTGACAATTGCCAGCTGAGCTGCGTGATTCCTGTCGGCTCATCTGCTTGACAATTGCCAGCTGAGCTGCGTGATACCTGCCTGGTCACGTGCTTGATTATTGCCAGTTGAGCAGCATGATTCGTCACTGCTGAGCTCCATGCTTATTGCCTGCTGATTGCGTGGTTCGTGTCTGCTCAGCTCTTTGAGTATTGCCTCCTGAGGTCCCTGTTCGGTCGCCACCTGCCGGGGACCAGCCCCAAATGATCCAGGGTATTCGAAGGAGAGATGGCCTAGGCGACTATTTATATGCTAATCAGAGATGTCAAGAATAATAGTATGAGGAGAGCTCAGTAGGAAAATTCGGTGGAGAAAAGAGACTGAGTAGCTTGGTTTACGCGGAAGACCAATCAAACGTCAAGACAAGAAGTTTGCACCACTTACGTAGGCCGCAGGCGCCCTCTCGAATAGCGAAAGGTGCCTCACCCTAGACACCTTCTCGAGTGGGTCTTAGCAGCCCAGGCATAATTAGTAAGCGTGGTGGGTTCCGCGCTCCAGATGGAGACTCAGCTGGAAGTTAAAGGGAAGAATGACAAGGAACTTTATGAATTGGAGCTGTAAGTTAACTCTTTGACAGAGAGAGCGAGATGGTGGTGGGGGACAGCCCCCAGTGAAATCAGAGGTGAGAGCACAAAGCAATACAGTAGGCAGACTCTGGTTTTTTTGGGGAGATGCTCGAGAATATCCGGGTGGACTCCTGAGGCTCGATCCCGCATTTGCGTATGCCGAGCCTCCTTCCTCATGACCTTTGTCCAGAGTGGAATGCCTCCCCGGCTCCCGGCACATGATCAGTGCATGCTCAGTCACGATATCAGTGCCTGCTCAGCCACGTGATCACTGACGGCACAGTCACGTGATCAGCGCCTCTCAGTCACGTGATCACCGTATGATAAACACGTGATCAGTGAACGACCAGCCACGTGATCACTGCATGCGCAGTCAGGTGGTCAGTTCCTGATCAGCCACCTGATCAGTGCGTGCACAGTCCCCTGATCAGCGCCTGTCAGTCACTGATCACTGCCTGATAAACACGTGATCAGTGCCCGAACAGCCACGTCATCAGTGCATGCGCAGTCACGTGATCAGTGCATGATAGCCACGTGATCAGTGCGTGCACAGTCCCATGATCAGCGCCTGTCAGTCACTGATCATTGCCTGATAAACACGTGATCAGTGCATGATGAGCCATGTGATCAGTGCATGATCAGCCACGTCATCAGTGCATGCGCAGTCACGTCATCAGTGCATGATAGCCACGTGATCAGTGCATGCTCAGTCACGTGATCTGGACTTGATCAGCCACGTGATCAGGGCCTGCTGAGCTGCGTGATTCCTGCCGGCTCATCTGCATGACAATTGCCAGCTGAGCTGCGTGATTCCTGTCGGCTCATCTGCTTGACAATTGCCAGCTGAGCTGCGTGATTCCTGCCTGGTCACGTGCTTGATTATTGCCAGTTGAGCAGCATGATTCGTCACTGCTGAGCTCCATGCTTATTGCCTGCTGATTGCGTGGTTCGTGTCTGCTCAGCTCTTTGAGTATTGCCTCCTGAGGTCCCTGTTCGGTCGCCACCTGCCGGGGACCAGCCCCAACTGATCCAGGGTATTCGAAGGAGAGATGGCCTAGGCGACTATTTATATGCTAATCAGAGATGTCAAGAATAATAGTATGAGGAGAGCTCAGTAGGAAAATTCGGTGGAGAAAAGAGACTGAGTAGCTTGGTTTACGCGGAAGACCAATCAAACTTCAAGACAAGAAGTTTGCACCACTTACGTAGGCCGCAGGCGCCCTCTCGAATAGCGAAAGGTGCCTCACCCTAGACACCTTCTCGAGTGGGTCTTAGCAGCCCAGGCATAATTAGTAAGCGTGGTGGGTTCCGCGCTCCAGATGGAGACTCAGCTGGAAGTTAAAGGGAAGAATGACAAGGAACTTTATGAATTGGAGCTGTAAGTTAACTCTTTGACAGAGAGAGCGAGATGGTGGTGGGGGACAGCCCCCAGTGAAATCAGAGGTGAGAGCACAAAGCAATACAGTAGGCAGACTCTGGTTTTTTTGGGGGGAGATGCTCGAGAATATCCGGGTGGACTCCTGAGGCTCGATCCCGCATTTGCGTATGCCGAGCCTCCTTCCTCATGACCTTTGTCCAGAGTGGAATGCCTCCCCGGCTCCCGGCACATGATCAGTGCATGCTCAGTCACGATATCAGTGCCTGCTCAGCCACGTGATCACTGACGGCACAGTCACGTGATCAGCGCCTCTCAGTCACGTGATCACCGTATGATAAACACGTGATCAGTGAACGACCAGCCACGTGATCACTGCATGCGCAGTCAGGTGGTCAGTTCCTGATCAGCCACCTGATCAGTGCGTGCACAGTCCCCTGATCAGCGCCTGTCAGTCACTGATCACTGCCTGATAAACACGTGATCAGTGCCCGAACAGCCACGTCATCAGTGCATGCGCAGTCACGTGATCAGTGCATGATAGCCACGTGATCAGTGCGTGCACAGTCCCATGATCAGCGCCTGTCAGTCACTGATCATTGCCTGATAAACACGTGATCAGTGCATGATGAGCCATGTGATCAGTGCATGATCAGCCACGTGATCAGTGCATGCGCAGTCACGTGATCAGTGCATGATAGCCACGTGATCAGTGCATGCTCAGTCACGTGATCAGGGCTTGATCAGCCACGTGATCAGTGCCTGCTCATCTGCATGATCAGGGCCTGCTGAGCTGCGTGATTCCTGCCGGCTCATCTGCATGACAATTGCCAGCTGAGCTGCGTGATTCCTGTCGGCTCATCTGCTTGACAATTGCCAGCTGAGCTGCGTGATTCCTGCCTGGTCACGTGCTTGATTATTGCCAGTTGAGCAGCATGATTCGTCACTGCTGAGCTCCATGCTTATTGCCTGCTGATTGCGTGGTTCGTGTCTGCTCAGCTCTTTGAGTATTGCCTCCTGAGGTCCCTGTTCGGTCGCCACCTGCCGGGGACCAGCCCCAACTGATCCAGGGTATTCGAAGGAGAGATGGCCTAGGCGACTATTTATATGCTAATCAGAGATGTCAAGAATAATAGTATGAGGAGAGCTCAGTAGGAAAATTCGGTGGAGAAAAGAGACTGAGTAGCTTGGTTTACGCGGAAGACCAATCAAACTTCAAGACAAGAAGTTTGCACCACTTACGTAGGCCGCAGGCGCCCTCTCGAATAGCGAAAGGTGCCTCACCCTAGACACCTTCTCGAGTGGGTCTTAGCAGCCCAGGCATAATTAGTAAGCGTGGTGGGTTCCGCGCTCCAGATGGAGACTCAGCTGGAAGTTAAAGGGAAGAATGACAAGGAACTTTATGAATTGGAGCTGTAAGTTAACTCTTTGACAGAGAGAGCGAGATGGTGGTGGGGGACAGCCCCCAGTGAAATCAGAGGTGAGAGCACAAAGCAATACAGTAGGCAGACTCTGGTTTTTTTGGGGGGAGATGCTCGAGAATATCCGGGTGGACTCCTGAGGCTCGATCCCGCATTTGCGTATGCCGAGCCTCCTTCCTCATGACCTTTGTCCAGAGTGGAATGCCTCCCCGGCTCCCGGCACATGATCAGTGCATGCTCAGTCACGATATCAGTGCCTGCTCAGCCACGTGATCACTGACGGCACAGTCACGTGATCAGCGCCTCTCAGTCACGTGATCACCGTATGATAAACACGTGATCAGTGAACGACCAGCCACGTGATCACTGCATGCGCGGTCAGGTGGTCAGTTCCTGATCAGCCACCTGATCAGTGCGTGCACAGTCCCCTGATCAGCGCCTGTCAGTCACTGATCACTGCCTGATAAACACGTGATCAGTGCCCGAACAGCCACGTCATCAGTGCATGCGCAGTCACGTGATCAGTGCATGATAGCCACGTGATCAGTGCGTGCACAGTCCCATGATCAGCGCCTGTCAGTCACTGATCATTGCCTGATAAACACGTGATCAGTGCATGATGAGCCATGTGATCAGTGCCTGATCAGCCACGTCATCAGTGCATGCGCAGTCACGTCATCAGTGCATGATAGCCACGTGATCAGTGCATGCTCAGTCACGTGATCTGGACTTGATCAGCCACGTGATCAGGGCCTGCTGAGCTGCGTGATTCCTGCCGGCTCATCTGCATGACAATTGCCAGCTGAGCTGCGTGATTGCTGTCGGCTCATCTGCTTGACAATTGCCAGCTGAGCTGCGTGATTCCTGCCTGGTCACGTGCTTGATTATTGCCAGTTGAGCAGCATGATTCGTCACTGCTGAGCTCCATGCTTATTGCCTGCTGATTGCGTGGTTCGTGTCTGCTCAGCTCTTTGAGTATTGCCTCCTGAGGTCCCTGTTCGGTCGCCACCTGCCGGGGACCAGCCCCAACTGATCCAGGGTATTCGAAGGAGAGATGGCCTAGGCGACTATTTATATGCTAATCAGAGATGTCAAGAATAATAGTATGAGGAGAGCTCAGTAGGAAAATTCGGTGGAGAAAAGAGACTGAGTAGCTTGGTTTACGCGGAAGACCAATCAAACTTCAAGACAAGAAGTTTGCACCACTTACGTAGGCCGCAGGCGCCCTCTCGAATAGCGAAAGGTGCCTCACCCTAGACACCTTCTCGAGTGGGTCTTAGCAGCCCAGGCATAATTAGTAAGCGTGGTGGGTTCCGCGCTCCAGATGGAGACTCAGCTGGAAGTTAAAGGGAAGAATGACAAGGAACTTTATGAATTGGAGCTGTAAGTTAACTCTTTGACAGAGAGAGCGAGATGGTGGTGGGGGACAGCCCCCAGTGAAATCAGAGGTGAGAGCACAAAGCAATACAGTAGGCAGACTCTGGTTTTTTTGGGGGGAGATGCTCGAGAATATCCGGGTGGACTCCTGAGGCTCGATCCCGCATTTGCGTATGCCGAGCCTCCTTCCTCATGACCTTTGTCCAGAGTGGAATGCCTCCCCGGCTCCCGGCACATGATCAGTGCATGCTCAGTCACGATATCAGTGCCTGCTCAGCCACGTGATCACTGACGGCACAGTCACGTGATCAGCGCCTCTCAGTCACGTGATCACCGTATGATAAACACGTGATCAGTGAACGACCAGCCACGTGATCACTGCATGCGCGGTCAGGTGGTCAGTTCCTGATCAGCCACCTGATCAGTGCGTGCACAGTCCCCTGATCAGCGCCTGTCAGTCACTGATCACTGCCTGATAAACACGTGATCAGTGCCCGAACAGCCACGTCATCAGTGCATGCGCAGTCACGTGATCAGTGCATGATAGCCACGTGATCAGTGCGTGCACAGTCCCATGATCAGCGCCTGTCAGTCACTGATCATTGCCTGATAAACACGTGATCAGTGCATGATGAGCCATGTGATCAGTGCCTGATCAGCCACGTCATCAGTGCATGCACAGTCACGTCATCAGTGCATGATAGCCACGTGATCAGTGCATGCTCAGTCACGTGATCTGGACTTGATCAGCCACGTGATCAGTGCCTGCTGAGCTGCGTGATTCCTGCCGGCTCATCTGCATGACAATTGCCAGCTGAGCTGCGTGATTCCTGTCGGCTCATCTGCTTGACAATTGCCAGCTGAGCTGCGTGATTCCTGCCTGGTCACGTGCTTGATTATTGCCAGTTGAGCAGCATGATTCGTCACTGCTGAGCTCCATGCTTATTGCCTGCTGATTGCGTGGTTCGTGTCTGCTCAGCTCTTTGAGTATTGCCTCCTGAGGTCCCTGTTCGGTCGCCACCTGCCGGGGACCAGCCCCAACTGATCCAGGGTATTCGAAGGAGAGATGGCCTAGGCGACTATTTATATGCTAATCAGAGATGTCAAGAATAATAGTATGAGGAGAGCTCAGTAGGAAAATTCGGTGGAGAAAAGAGACTGAGTAGCTTGGTTTACGCGGAAGACCAATCAAACTTCAAGACAAGAAGTTTGCACCACTTACGTAGGCCGCAGGCGCCCTCTCGAATAGCGAAAGGTGCCTCACCCTAGACACCTTCTCGAGTGGGTCTTAGCAGCCCAGGCATAATTAGTAAGCGTGGTGGGTTCCGCGCTCCAGATGGAGACTCAGCTGGAAGTTAAAGGGAAGAATGACAAGGAACTTTATGAATTGGAGCTGTAAGTTAACTCTTTGACAGAGAGAGCGAGATGGTGGTGGGGGACAGCCCCCAGTGAAATCAGAGGTGAGAGCACAAAGCAATACAGTAGGCAGACTCTGGTTTTTTTGGGGGGAGATGCTCGAGAATATCCGGGTGGACTCCTGAGGCTCGATCCCGCATTTGCGTATGCCGAGCCTCCTTCCTCATGACCTTTGTCCAGAGTGGAATGCCTCCCCGGCTCCCGGCACATGATCAGTGCATGCTCAGTCACGATATCAGTGCCTGCTCAGCCACGTGATCACTGACGGCACAGTCACGTGATCAGCGCCTCTCAGTCACGTGATCACCGTATGATAAACACGTGATCAGTGAACGACCAGCCACGTGATCACTGCATGCGCAGTCAGGTGGTCAGTTCCTGATCAGCCACCTGATCAGTGCGTGCACAGTCCCCTGATCAGCGCCTGTCAGTCACTGATCACTGCCTGATAAACACGTGATCAGTGCCCGAACAGCCACGTCATCAGTGCATGCGCAGTCACGTGATCAGTGCATGATAGCCACGTGATCAGTGCGTGCACAGTCCCATGATCAGCGCCTGTCAGTCACTGATCATTGCCTGATAAACACGTGATCAGTGCATGATGAGCCATGTGATCAGTGCATGATCAGCCACGTCATCAGTGCATGCGCAGTCACGTCATCAGTGCATGATAGCCACGTGATCAGTGCATGCTCAGTCACGTGATCTGGACTTGATCAGCCACGTGATCAGTGCCTGCAGAGTCACGTGATCAGGGCCTGCTGAGCTGCGTGATTCCTGCCGGCTCATCTGCATGACAATTGCCAGCTGAGCTGCGTGATTCCTGTCGGCTCATCTGCTTGACAATTGCCAGCTGAGCTGCGTGATTCCTGCCTGGTCACGTGCTTGATTATTGCCAGTTGAGCAGCATGATTCGTCACTGCTGAGCTCCATGCTTATTGCCTGCTGATTGCGTGGTTCGTGTCTGCTCAGCTCTTTGAGTATTGCCTCCTGAGGTCCCTGTTCGGTCGCCACCTGCCGGGGACCAGCCCCAACTGATCCAGGGTATTCGAAGGAGAGATGGCCTAGGCGACTATTTATATGCTAATCAGAGATGTCAAGAATAATAGTATGAGGAGAGCTCAGTAGGAAAATTCGGTGGAGAAAAGAGACTGAGTAGCTTGGTTTACGCGGAAGACCAATCAAACTTCAAGACAAGAAGTTTGCACCACTTACGTAGGCCGCAGGCGCCCTCTCGAATAGCGAAAGGTGCCTCACCCTAGACACCTTCTCGAGTGGGTCTTAGCAGCCCAGGCATAATTAGTAAGCGTGGTGGGTTCCGCGCTCCAGATGGAGACTCAGCTGGAAGTTAAAGGGAAGAATGACAAGGAACTTTATGAATTGGAGCTGTAAGTTAACTCTTTGACAGAGAGAGCGAGATGGTGGTGGGGGACAGCCCCCAGTGAAATCAGAGGTGAGAGCACAAAGCAATACAGTAGGCAGACTCTGGTTTTTTTGGGGGGAGATGCTCGAGAATATCCGGGTGGACTCCTGAGGCTCGATCCCGCATTTGCGTATGCCGAGCCTCCTTCCTCATGACCTTTGTCCAGAGTGGAATGCCTCCCCGGCTCCCGGCACATGATCAGTGCATGCTCAGTCACGATATCAGTGCCTGCTCAGCCACGTGATCACTGACGGCACAGTCACGTGATCAGCGCCTCTCAGTCACGTGATCACCGTATGATAAACACGTGATCAGTGAACGACCAGCCACGTGATCACTGCATGCGCGGTCAGGTGGTCAGTTCCTGATCAGCCACCTGATCAGTGCGTGCACAGTCCCCTGATCAGCGCGTGTCAGTCACTGATCACTGCCTGATAAACACGTGATCAGTGCCCAAACAGCCACGTCATCAGTGCATGCGCAGTCACGTGATCAGTGCATGATAGCCACGTGATGAGTGCGTGCACAGTCCCATGATCAGCGCCTGTCAGTCACTGATCATTGCCTGATAAACACGTGATCAGTGCATGATGAGCCATGTGATCAGTGCCTGATCAGCCACGTCATCAGTGCATGCGCTGTCACCTGATCAGTGCATGATAGCCACGTGATGAGTGCCTGCTCAGTCACGTGATCTGGACTTGGTCAGCCACGTGATCAGGGCCTGCTGAGCTGCGTGATTCCTGCCGGCTCATCTGCATGACAATTGCCAGCTGAGCTGCGTGATTCCTGTCGGCTCATCTGCTTGACAATTGCCAGCTGAGCTGCGTGATTCCTGCCTGGTCACGTGCTTGATTATTGCCAGTTGAGCAGCATGATTCGTCACTGCTGAGCTCCATGCTTATTGCCTGCTGATTGCGTGGTTCGTGTCTGCTCAGCTCTTTGAGTATCGCCTCCTGAGGTCCCTGTTCGGTCGCCACCTGCCGGGGACCAGCCCCAACCGATCCAGGGTATTCGAAGGAGAGATGGCCTAGGCGACTATTTATATGCTAATCAGAGATGTCAAGAATAATAGTATGAGGAGAGCTCAGTAGGAAAATTCGGTGGAGAAAAGAGACTGAGTAGCTTGGTTTACGCGGAAGACCAATCAAACTTCAAGACAAGAAGTTTGCACCACTTACGTAGGCCGCAGGCGCCCTCTCGAATAGCGAAAGGTGCCTCACCCTAGACACCTTCTCGAGTGGGTCTTAGCAGCCCAGGCATAATTAGTAAGCGTGGTGGGTTCCGCGCTCCAGATGGAGACTCAGCTGGAAGTTAAAGGGAAGAATGACAAGGAACTTTATGAATTGGAGCTGTAAGTTAACTCTTTGACAGAGAGAGCGAGATGGTGGTGGGGGACAGCCCCCAGTGAAATCAGAGGTGAGAGCACAAAGCAATACAGTAGGCAGACTCTGGTTTTTTTGGGGGAGATGCTCGAGAATATCCGGGTGGACTCCTGAGGCTCGATCCCGCATTTGCGTATGCCGAGCCTCCTTCCTCATGACCTTTGTCCAGAGTGGAATGCCTCCCCGGCTCCCGGCACATGATCAGTGCATGCTCAGTCACGATATCAGTGCCTGCTCAGCCACGTGATCACTGACGGCACAGTCACGTGATCAGCGCCTCTCAGTCACGTGATCACCGTATGATAAACACGTGATCAGTGAACGACCAGCCACGTGATCACTGCATGCGCAGTCAGGTGGTCAGTTCCTGATCAGCCACCTGATCAGTGCGTGCACAGTCCCCTGATCAGCGCCTGTCAGTCACTGATCACTGCCTGATAAACACGTGATCAGTGCCCGAACAGCCACGTCATCAGTGCATGCGCAGTCACGTGATCAGTGCATGATAGCCACGTGATCAGTGCGTGCACAGTCACTGATCATTGCCTGATAAACACGTGATCAGTGCATGATGAGCCATGTGATCAGTGCCTGATCAGCCACGTCATCAGTGCATGATAGCCACGTGATCAGTGCATGCTCAGTCACGTGATCTGGACTTGATCAGCCACGTGATCAGTGCCTGCAGAGTCACGTGATCAGGGCCTGCTGAGCTGCGTGATTCCTGCCGGCTCATCTGCATGACAATTGCCAGCTGAGCTGCGTGATTCCTGTCGGCTCATCTGCTTGACAATTGCCAGCTGAGCTGCGTGATTCCTGCCTGGTCACGTGCTTGATTATTGCCAGTTGAGCAGCATGATTCGTCACTGCTGAGCTCCATGCTTATTGCCTGCTGATTGCGTGGTTCGTGTCTGCTCAGCTCTTTGAGTATTGCCTCCTGAGGTCCCTGTTCGGTCGCCACCTGCCGGGGACCAGCCCCAACTGATCCAGGGTATTCGAAGGAGAGATGGCCTAGGCGACTATTTATATGCTAATCAGAGATGTCAAGAATAATAGTATGAGGAGAGCTCAGTAGGAAAATTCGGTGGAGAAAAGAGACTGAGTAGCTTGGTTTACGCGGAAGACCAATCAAACTTCAAGACAAGAAGTTTGCACCACTTACGTAGGCCGCAGGCGCCCTCTCGAATAGCGAAAGGTGCCTCACCCTAGACACCTTCTCGAGTGGGTCTTAGCAGCCCAGGCATAATTAGTAAGCGTGGTGGGTTCCGCGCTCCAGATGGAGACTCAGCTGGAAGTTAAAGGGAAGAATGACAAGGAACTTTATGAATTGGAGCTGTAAGTTAACTCTTTGACAGAGAGAGCGAGATGGTGGTGGGGGACAGCCCCCAGTGAAATCAGAGGTGAGAGCACAAAGCAATACAGTAGGCAGACTCTGGTTTTTTTGGGGGGAGATGCTCGAGAATATCCGGGTGGACTCCTGAGGCTCGATCCCGCATTTGCGTATGCCGAGCCTCCTTCCTCATGACCTTTGTCCAGAGTGGAATGCCTCCCCGGCTCCCGGCACATGATCAGTGCATGCTCAGTCACGATATCAGTGCCTGCTCAGCCACGTGATCACTGACGGCACAGTCACGTGATCAGCGCCTCTCAGTCACGTGATCACCGTATGATAAACACGTGATCAGTGAACGACCAGCCACGTGATCACTGCATGCGCGGTCAGGTGGTCAGTTCCTGATCAGCCACCTGATCAGTGCGTGCACAGTCCCCTGATCAGCGCCTGTCAGTCACTGATCACTGCCTGATAAACACGTGATCAGTGCCCGAACAGCCACGTCATCAGTGCATGCGCAGTCACGTGATCAGTGCATGATAGCCACGTGATCAGTGCGTGCACAGTCCCATGATCAGCGCCTGTCAGTCACTGATCATTGCCTGATAAACACGTGATCAGTGCATGATGAGCCATGTGATCAGTGCCTGATCAGCCACGTCATCAGTGCATGCGCAGTCACGTCATCAGTGCATGATAGCCACGTGATCAGTGCATGCTCAGTCACGTGATCTGGACTTGATCAGCCACGTGATCAGTGCCTGCAGAGTCTGCTGAGCTGCGTGATTCCTGCCGGCTCATCTGCATGACAATTGCCAGCTGAGCTGCGTGATTCCTGTCGGCTCATCTGCTTGACAATTGCCAGCTGAGCTGCGTGATTCCTGCCTGGTCACGTGCTTGATTATTGCCAGTTGAGCAGCATGATTCGTCACTGCTGAGCTCCATGCTTATTGCCTGCTGATTGCGTGGTTCGTGTCTGCTCAGCTCTTTGAGTATTGCCTCCTGAGGTCCCTGTTCGGTCGCCACCTGCCGGGGACCAGCCCCAACTGATCCAGGGTATTCGAAGGAGAGATGGCCTAGGCGACTATTTATATGCTAATCAGAGATGTCAAGAATAATAGTATGAGGAGAGCTCAGTAGGAAAATTCGGTGGAGAAAAGAGACTGAGTAGCTTGGTTTACGCGGAAGACCAATCAAACTTCAAGACAAGAAGTTTGCACCACTTACGTAGGCCGCAGGCGCCCTCTCGAATAGCGAAAGGTGCCTCACCCTAGACACCTTCTCGAGTGGGTCTTAGCAGCCCAGGCATAATTAGTAAGCGTGGTGGGTTCCGCGCTCCAGATGGAGACTCAGCTGGAAGTTAAAGGGAAGAATGACAAGGAACTTTATGAATTGGAGCTGTAAGTTAACTCTTTGACAGAGAGAGCGAGATGGTGGTGGGGGACAGCCCCCAGTGAAATCAGAGGTGAGAGCACAAAGCAATACAGTAGGCAGACTCTGGTTTTTTTGGGGGGAGATGCTCGAGAATATCCGGGTGGACTCCTGAGGCTCGATCCCGCATTTGCGTATGCCGAGCCTCCTTCCTCATGACCTTTGTCCAGAGTGGAATGCCTCCCCGGCTCCCGGCACATGATCAGTGCATGCTCAGTCACGATATCAGTGCCTGCTCAGCCACGTGATCACTGACGGCACAGTCACGTGATCAGCGCCTCTCAGTCACGTGATCACCGTATGATAAACACGTGATCAGTGAACGACCAGCCACGTGATCACTGCATGCGCAGTCAGGTGGTCAGTTCCTGATCAGCCACCTGATCAGTGCGTGCACAGTCCCCTGATCAGCGCCTGTCAGTCACTGATCACTGCCTGATAAACACGTGATCAGTGCCCGAACAGCCACGTCATCAGTGCATGCGCAGTCACGTGATCAGTGCATGATAGCCACGTGATCAGTGCGTGCACAGTCCCATGATCAGCGCCTGTCAGTCACTGATCATTGCCTGATAAACACGTGATCAGTGCATGATGAGCCATGTGATCAGTGCATGATCAGCCACGTCATCAGTGCATGCGCAGTCACGTCATCAGTGCATGATAGCCACGTGATCAGTGCATGCTCAGTCACGTGATCTGGACTTGATCAGCCACGTGATCAGTGCCTGCAGAGTCACGTGATCAGGGCCTGCTGAGCTGCGTGATTCCTGCCGGCTCATCTGCATGACAATTGCCAGCTGAGCTGCGTGATTCCTGTCGGCTCATCTGCTTGACAATTGCCAGCTGAGCTGCGTGATTCCTGCCTGGTCACGTGCTTGATTATTGCCAGTTGAGCAGCATGATTCGTCACTGCTGAGCTCCATGCTTATTGCCTGCTGATTGCGTGGTTCGTGTCTGCTCAGCTCTTTGAGTATTGCCTCCTGAGGTCCCTGTTCGGTCGCCACCTGCCGGGGACCAGCCCCAACTGATCCAGGGTATTCGAAGGAGAGATGGCCTAGGCGACTATTTATATGCTAATCAGAGATGTCAAGAATAATAGTATGAGGAGAGCTCAGTAGGAAAATTCGGTGGAGAAAAGAGACTGAGTAGCTTGGTTTACGCGGAAGACCAATCAAACTTCAAGACAAGAAGTTTGCACCACTTACGTAGGCCGCAGGCGCCCTCTCGAATAGCGAAAGGTGCCTCACCCTAGACACCTTCTCGAGTGGGTCTTAGCAGCCCAGGCATAATTAGTAAGCGTGGTGGGTTCCGCGCTCCAGATGGAGACTCAGCTGGAAGTTAAAGGGAAGAATGACAAGGAACTTTATGAATTGGAGCTGTAAGTTAACTCTTTGACAGAGAGAGCGAGATGGTGGTGGGGGACAGCCCCCAGTGAAATCAGAGGTGAGAGCACAAAGCAATACAGTAGGCAGACTCTGGTTTTTTTGGGGGGAGATGCTCGAGAATATCCGGGTGGACTCCTGAGGCTCGATCCCGCATTTGCGTATGCCGAGCCTCCTTCCTCATGACCTTTGTCCAGAGTGGAATGCCTCCCCGGCTCCCGGCACATGATCAGTGCATGCTCAGTCACGATATCAGTGCCTGCTCAGCCACGTGATCACTGACGGCACAGTCACGTGATCAGCGCCTCTCAGTCACGTGATCACCGTATGATAAACACGTGATCAGTGAACGACCAGCCACGTGATCACTGCATGCGCGGTCAGGTGGTCAGTTCCTGATCAGCCACCTGATCAGTGCGTGCACAGTCCCCTGATCAGCGCCTGTCAGTCACTGATCACTGCCTGATAAACACGTGATCAGTGCCCGAACAGCCACGTCATCAGTGCATGCGCAGTCACGTGATCAGTGCATGATAGCCACGTGATCAGTGCGTGCACAGTCCCATGATCAGCGCCTGTCAGTCACTGATCATTGCCTGATAAACACGTGATCAGTGCATGATGAGCCATGTGATCAGTGCCTGATCAGCCACGTCATCAGTGCATGCGCAGTCACGTCATCAGTGCATGATAGCCACGTGATCAGTGCATGCTCAGTCACGTGATCTGGACTTGATCAGCCACGTGATCAGGGCCTGCTGAGCTGCGTGATTCCTGCCGGCTCATCTGCATGACAATTGCCATCTGAGCTGCGTGATTCCTGTCGGCTCATCTGCTTGACAATTGCCAGCTGAGCTGCGTGATTCCTGCCTGGTCACGTGCTTGATTATTGCCAGTTGAGCAGCATGATTCGTCACTGCTGAGCTCCATGCTTATTGCCTGCTGATTGCGTGGTTCGTGTCTGCTCAGCTCTTTGAGTATCGCCTCCTGAGGTCCCTGTTCGGTCGCCACCTGCCGGGGACCAGCCCCAACTGATCCAGGGTATTCGAAGGAGAGATGGCCTAGGCGACTATTTATATGCTAATCAGAGATGTCAAGAATAATAGTATGAGGAGAGCTCAGTAGGAAAATTCGGTGGAGAAAAGAGACTGAGTAGCTTGGTTTACGCGGAAGACCAATCAAACTTCAAGACAAGAAGTTTGCACCACTTACGTAGGCCGCAGGCGCCCTCTCGAATAGCGAAAGGTGCCTCACCCTAGACACCTTCTCGAGTGGGTCTTAGCAGCCCAGGCATAATTAGTAAGCGTGGTGGGTTCCGCGCTCCAGATGGAGACTCAGCTGGAAGTTAAAGGGAAGAATGACAAGGAACTTTATGAATTGGAGCTGTAAGTTAACTCTTTGACAGAGAGAGCGAGATGGTGGTGGGGGACAGCCCCCAGTGAAATCAGAGGTGAGAGCACAAAGCAATACAGTAGGCAGACTCTGGTTTTTTGGGGGGGAGATGCTCGAGAATATCCGGGTGGACTCCTGAGGCTCGATCCCGCATTTGCGTATGCCGAGCCTCCTTCCTCATGACCTTTGTCCAGAGTGGAATTCCTCCCCGGCTCCCCGCACATGATCAGTGCATGCTCAGTCACGATATCAGTGCCTGCTCAGCCACGTGATCACTGACGGCACAGTCACGTGATCAGCGCCTCTCAGTCACGTGATCACCGTATGATAAACACGTGATCAGTGAACGACCAGCCAGGTGATCACTGCATGCGCAGTCAGGTGGTCAGTTCCTGATCAGCCACCTGATCAGTGCGTGCACAGTCCCCTGATCAGCGCCTGTCAGTCACTGATCACTGCCTGATAAACCCGTGATCAGTGCCCGAACAGACACGTCATCAGTGCATGCGCAGTCACGTGATCAGTGCATGATAGCCACGTGATCAGTGCGTGCACAGTCACTGATCAGTGCCTGATAAACACGAGATCAGTGCATGATGAGCCATGTGATCAGTGCCTGATCAGCCACGTCATCAGTGCATGATAGCCACGTGATCAGTGCATGCTCAGTCACGTGATCTGGACTTGATCAGCCACGTGATCAGTGCCTGCAGAGTCACGTGATCAGGGCCTGCTGAGCTGCGTGATTCCTGCCGGCTCATCTGCATGACAATTGCCAGCTGAGCTGCGTGATTCCTGTCGGCTCATCTGCTTGACAATTGCCAGCTGAGCTGCGTGATTCCTGCCTGGTCACGTGCTTGATTATTGCCAGTTGAGCAGCATGATTCGTCACTGCTGAGCTCCATGCTTATTGCCTGCTGATTGCGTGGTTCGTGTCTGCTCAGCTCTTTGAGTATTGCCTCCTGAGGTCCCTGTTCGGTCGCCACCTGCCGGGGACCAGCCCCAACTGATCCAGGGTATTCGAAGGAGAGATGGCCTAGGCGACTATTTATATGCTAATCAGAGATGTCAAGAATAATAGTATGAGGAGAGCTCAGTAGGAAAATTCGGTGGAGAAAAGAGACTGAGTAGCTTGGTTTACGCGGAAGACCAATCAAACTTCAAGACAAGAAGTTTGCACCACTTACGTAGGCCGCAGGCGCCCTCTCGAATAGCGAAAGGTGCCTCACCCTAGACACCTTCTCGAGTGGGTCTTAGCAGCCCAGGCATAATTAGTAAGCGTGGTGGGTTCCGCGCTCCAGATGGAGACTCAGCTGGAAGTTAAAGGGAAGAATGACAAGGAACTTTATGAATTGGAGCTGTAAGTTAACTCTTTGACAGAGAGAGCGAGATGGTGGTGGGGGACAGCCCCCAGTGAAATCAGAGGTGAGAGCACAAAGCAATACAGTAGGCAGACTCTGGTTTTTTGGGGGGAGATGCTCGAGAATATCCGGGTGGACTCCTGAGGCTCGATCCCGCATTTGCGTATGCCGAGCCTCCTTCCTCATGACCTTTGTCCAGAGTGGAATGCCTCCCCGGCTCCCGGCACATGATCAGTGCATGCTCAGTCACGATATCAGTGCCTGCTCAGCCACGTGATCACTGACGGCACAGTCACGTGATCAGCGCCTCTCAGTCACGTGATCACCGTATGATAAACACGTGATCAGTGAACGATCAGCCACGTGATCAGTGCATGCGCAGTCAGGTGATCAGTGCATGATCAGCCACGTGATCAGTGCGTGCACAGTCCCATGATCAGCGCCTGTCAGTCACTGATCATTGCCTGATAAACACGTGATCAGTGCATGATGAGCCATGTGATCAGTGCCTGATCAGCCACGTCATCAGTGCATGCGCAGTCACGTCATCAGTGCATGATAGCCACGTGATCAGTGCATGCTCAGTCACGTGATCTGGACTTGATCAGCCACGTGATCAGTGCCTGCAGAGTCACGTGATCAGGGCCTGCTGAGCTGCGTGATTCCTGCCGGCTCATCTGCATGACAATTGCCAGCTGAGCTGCGTGATTCCTGTCGGCTCATCTGCTTGACAATTGCCAGCTGAGCTGCGTGATTCCTGCCTGGTCACGTGCTTGATTATTGCCAGTTGAGCAGCATGATTCGTCACTGCTGAGCTCCATGCTTATTGCCTGCTGATTGCGTGGTTCGTGTCTGCTCAGCTCTTTGAGTATTGCCTCCTGAGGTCCCTGTTCGGTCGCCACCTGCCGGGGACCAGCCCCAACTGATCCAGGGTATTCGAAGGAGAGATGGCCTAGGCGACTATTTATATGCTAATCAGAGATGTCAAGAATAATAGTATGAGGAGAGCTCAGTAGGAAAATTCGGTGGAGAAAAGAGACTGAGTAGCTTGGTTTACGCGGAAGACCAATCAAACTTCAAGACAAGAAGTTTGCACCACTTACGTAGGCCGCAGGCGCCCTCTCGAATAGCGAAAGGTGCCTCACCCTAGACACCTTCTCGAGTGGGTCTTAGCAGCCCAGGCATAATTAGTAAGCGTGGTGGGTTCCGCGCTCCAGATGGAGACTCAGCTGGAAGTTAAAGGGAAGAATGACAAGGAACTTTATGAATTGGAGCTGTAAGTTAACTCTTTGACAGAGAGAGCGAGATGGTGGTGGGGGACAGCCCCCAGTGAAATCAGAGGTGAGAGCACAAAGCAATACAGTAGGCAGACTCTGGTTTTTTTGGGGGAGATGCTCGAGAATATCCGGGTGGACTCCTGAGGCTCGATCCCGCATTTGCGTATGCCGAGCCTCCTTCCTCATGACCTTTGTCCAGAGTGGAATGCCTCCCCGGCTCCCGGCACATGATCAGTGCATGCTCAGTCACGATATCAGTGCCTGCTCAGCCACGTGATCACTGACGGCACAGTCACGTGATCAGCGCCTCTCAGTCACGTGATCACCGTATGATAAACACGTGATCAGTGAACGACCAGCCACGTGATCACTGCATGCGCAGTCAGGTGGTCAGTTCCTGATCAGCCACCTGATCAGTGCGTGCACAGTCCCCTGATCAGCGCCTGTCAGTCACTGATCACTGCCTGATAAACACGTGATCAGTGCCCGAACAGCCACGTCATCAGTGCATGCGCAGTCACGTGATCAGTGCATGATAGCCACGTGATCAGTGCGTGCACAGTCCCATGATCAGCGCCTGTCAGTCACTGATCATTGCCTGATAAACACGTGATCAGTGCATGATGAGCCATGTGATCAGTGCCTGATCAGCCACGTCATCAGTGCATGCGCAGTCACGTCATCAGTGCATGATAGCCACGTGATCAGTGCATGCTCAGTCACGTGATCTGGACTTGATCAGCCACGTGATCAGTGCCTGCAGAGTCACGTGATCAGGGCCTGCTGAGCTGCGTGATTCCTGCCGGCTCATCTGCATGACAATTGCCAGCTGAGCTGCGTGATTCCTGTCGGCTCATCTGCTTGACAATTGCCAGCTGAGCTGCGTGATTCCTGCCTGGTCACGTGCTTGATTATTGCCAGTTGAGCAGCATGATTCGTCACTGCTGAGCTCCATGCTTATTGCCTGCTGATTGCGTGGTTCGTGTCTGCTCAGCTCTTTGAGTATTGCCTCCTGAGGTCCCTGTTCGGTCGCCACCTGCCGGGGACCAGCCCCAACTGATCCAGGGTATTCGAAGGAGAGATGGCCTAGGCGACTATTTATATGCTAATCAGAGATGTCAAGAATAATAGTATGAGGAGAGCTCAGTAGGAAAATTCGGTGGAGAAAAGAGACTGAGTAGCTTGGTTTACGCGGAAGACCAATCAAACTTCAAGACAAGAAGTTTGCACCACTTACGTAGGCCGCAGGCGCCCTCTCGAATAGCGAAAGGTGCCTCACCCTAGACACCTTCTCGAGTGGGTCTTAGCAGCCCAGGCATAATTAGTAAGCGTGGTGGGTTCCGCGCTCCAGATGGAGACTCAGCTGGAAGTTAAAGGGAAGAATGACAAGGAACTTTATGAATTGGAGCTGTAAGTTAACTCTTTGACAGAGAGAGCGAGATGGTGGTGGGGGACAGCCCCCAGTGAAATCAGAGGTGAGAGCACAAAGCAATACAGTAGGCAGACTCTGGTTTTTTTGGGGGAGATGCTCGAGAATATCCGGGTGGACTCCTGAGGCTCGATCCCGCATTTGCGTATGCCGAGCCTCCTTCCTCATGACCTTTGTCCAGAGTGGAATGCCTCCCCGGCTCCCGGCACATGATCAGTGCATGCTCAGTCACGATATCAGTGCCTGCTCAGCCACGTGATCACTGACGGCACAGTCACGTGATCAGCGCCTCTCAGTCACGTGATCACCGTATGATAAACACGTGATCAGTGAACGACCAGCCACGTGATCACTGCATGCGCGGTCAGGTGGTCAGTTCCTGATCAGCCACCTGATCAGTGCGTGCACAGTCCCCTGATCAGCGCCTGTCAGTCACTGATCACTGCCTGATAAACACGTGATCAGTGCCCGAACAGCCACGTCATCAGTGCATGCGCAGTCACGTGATCAGTGCATGATAGCCACGTGATCAGTGCGTGCACAGTCCCATGATCAGCGCCTGTCAGTCACTGATCATTGCCTGATAAACACGTGATCAGTGCATGATGAGCCATGTGATCAGTGCCTGATCAGCCACGTCATCAGTGCATGCGCAGTCACGTCATCAGTGCATGATAGCCACGTGATCAGTGCATGCTCAGTCACGTGATCTGGACTTGATCAGCCACGTGATCAGTGCCTGCAGAGTCACGTGATCAGGGCCTGCTGAGCTGCGTGATTCCTGCCGGCTCATCTGCATGACAATTGCCAGCTGAGCTGCGTGATTCCTGTCGGCTCATCTGCTTGACAATTGCCAGCTGAGCTGCGTGATTCCTGCCTGGTCACGTGCTTGATTATTGCCAGTTGAGCAGCATGATTCGTCACTGCTGAGCTCCATGCTTATTGCCTGCTGATTGCGTGGTTCGTGTCTGCTCAGCTCTTTGAGTATTGCCTCCTGAGGTCCCTGTTCGGTCGCCACCTGCCGGGGACCAGCCCCAACTGATCCAGGGTATTCGAAGGAGAGATGGCCTAGGCGACTATTTATATGCTAATCAGAGATGTCAAGAATAATAGTATGAGGAGAGCTCAGTAGGAAAATTCGGTGGAGAAAAGAGACTGAGTAGCTTGGTTTACGCGGAAGACCAATCAAACTTCAAGACAAGAAGTTTGCACCACTTACGTAGGCCGCAGGCGCCCTCTCGAATAGCGAAAGGTGCCTCACCCTAGACACCTTCTCGAGTGGGTCTTAGCAGCCCAGGCATAATTAGTAAGCGTGGTGGGTTCCGCGCTCCAGATGGAGACTCAGCTGGAAGTTAAAGGGAAGAATGACAAGGAACTTTATGAATTGGAGCTGTAAGTTAACTCTTTGACAGAGAGAGCGAGATGGTGGTGGGGGACAGCCCCCAGTGAAATCAGAGGTGAGAGCACAAAGCAATACAGTAGGCAGACTCTGGTTTTTTGGGGGGAGATGCTCGAGAATATCCGGGTGGACTCCTGAGGCTCGATCCCGCATTTGCGTATGCCGAGCCTCCTTCCTCATGACCTTTGTCCAGAGTGGAATGCCTCCCCGGCTCCCGGCACATGATCAGTGCATGCTCAGTCACGATATCAGTGCCTGCTCAGCCACGTGATCACTGACGGCACAGTCACGTGATCAGCGCCTCTCAGTCACGTGATCACCGTATGATAAACACGTGATCAGTGAACGACCAGCCACGTGATCACTGCATGCGCGGTCAGGTGGTCAGTTCCTGATCAGCCACCTGATCAGTGCGTGCACAGTCCCCTGATCAGCGCCTGTCAGTCACTGATCACTGCCTGATAAACACGTGATCAGTGCCCGAACAGCCACGTCATCAGTGCATGCGCAGTCACGTGATCAGTGCATGATAGCCACGTGATCAGTGCGTGCACAGTCCCATGATCAGCGCCTGTCAGTCACTGATCATTGCCTGATAAACACGTGATCAGTGCATGATGAGCCATGTGATCAGTGCCTGATCAGCCACGTCATCAGTGCATGCGCAGTCACGTCATCAGTGCATGATAGCCACGTGATCAGTGCATGCTCAGTCACGTGATCTGGACTTGATCAGCCACGTGATCAGTGCCTGCAGAGTCACGTGATCAGGGCCTGCTGAGCTGCGTGATTCCTGCCGGCTCATCTGCATGACAATTGCCAGCTGAGCTGCGTGATTCCTGTCGGCTCATCTGCTTGACAATTGCCAGCTGAGCTGCGTGATTCCTGCCTGGTCACGTGCTTGATTATTGCCAGTTGAGCAGCATGATTCGTCACTGCTGAGCTCCATGCTTATTGCCTGCTGATTGCGTGGTTCGTGTCTGCTCAGCTCTTTGAGTATTGCCTCCTGAGGTCCCTGTTCGGTCGCCACCTGCCGGGGACCAGCCCCAACTGATCCAGGGTATTCGAAGGAGAGATGGCCTAGGCGACTATTTATATGCTAATCAGAGATGTCAAGAATAATAGTATGAGGAGAGCTCAGTAGGAAAATTCGGTGGAGAAAAGAGACTGAGTAGCTTGGTTTACGCGGAAGACCAATCAAACTTCAAGACAAGAAGTTTGCACCACTTACGTAGGCCGCAGGCGCCCTCTCGAATAGCGAAAGGTGCCTCACCCTAGACACCTTCTCGAGTGGGTCTTAGCAGCCCAGGCATAATTAGTAAGCGTGGTGGGTTCCGCGCTCCAGATGGAGACTCAGCTGGAAGTTAAAGGGAAGAATGACAAGGAACTTTATGAATTGGAGCTGTAAGTTAACTCTTTGACAGAGAGAGCGAGATGGTGGTGGGGGACAGCCCCCAGTGAAATCAGAGGTGAGAGCACAAAGCAATACAGTAGGCAGACTCTGGTTTTTTGGGGGGAGATGCTCGAGAATATCCGGGTGGACTCCTGAGGCTCGATCCCGCATTTGCGTATGCCGAGCCTCCTTCCTCATGACCTTTGTCCAGAGTGGAATGCCTCCCCGGCTCCCGGCACATGATCAGTGCATGCTCAGTCACGATATCAGTGCCTGCTCAGCCACGTGATCACTGACGGCACAGTCACGTGATCAGCGCCTCTCAGTCACGTGATCACCGTATGATAAACACGTGATCAGTGAACGACCAGCCACGTGATCACTGCATGCGCGGTCAGGTGGTCAGTTCCTGATCAGCCACCTGATCAGTGCGTGCACAGTCCCCTGATCAGCGCCTGTCAGTCACTGATCACTGCCTGATAAACACGTGATCAGTGCCCGAACAGCCACGTCATCAGTGCATGCGCAGTCACGTGATCAGTGCATGATAGCCACGTGATCAGTGCGTGCACAGTCCCATGATCAGCGCCTGTCAGTCACTGATCATTGCCTGATAAACACGTGATCAGTGCATGATGAGCCATGTGATCAGTGCCTGATCAGCCACGTCATCAGTGCATGCGCAGTCACGTCATCAGTGCATGATAGCCACGTGATCAGTGCATGCTCAGTCACGTGATCTGGACTTGATCAGCCACGTGATCAGTGCCTGCAGAGTCACGTGATCAGGGCCTGCTGAGCTGCGTGATTCCTGCCGGCTCATCTGCATGACAATTGCCATCTGAGCTGCGTGATTCCTGTCGGCTCATCTGCTTGACAATTGCCAGCTGAGCTGCGTGATTCCTGCCTGGTCACGTGCTTGATTATTGCCAGTTGAGCAGCATGATTCGTCACTGCTGAGCTCCATGCTTATTGCCTGCTGATTGCGTGGTTCGTGTCTGCTCAGCTCTTTGAGTATTGCCTCCTGAGGTCCCTGTTCGGTCGCCACCTGCCGGGGACCAGCCCCAACTGATCCAGGGTATTCGAAGGAGAGATGGCCTAGGCGACTATTTATATGCTAATCAGAGATGTCAAGAATAATAGTATGAGGAGAGCTCAGTAGGAAAATTCGGTGGAGAAAAGAGACTGAGTAGCTTGGTTTACGCGGAAGACCAATCAAACTTCAAGACAAGAAGTTTGCACCACTTACGTAGGCCGCAGGCGCCCTCTCGAATAGCGAAAGGTGCCTCACCCTAGACACCTTCTCGAGTGGGTCTTAGCAGCCCAGGCATAATTAGTAAGCGTGGTGGGTTCCGCGCTCCAGATGGAGACTCAGCTGGAAGTTAAAGGGAAGAATGACAAGGAACTTTATGAATTGGAGCTGTAAGTTAACTCTTTGACAGAGAGAGCGAGATGGTGGTGGGGGACAGCCCCCAGTGAAATCAGAGGTGAGAGCACAAAGCAATACAGTAGGCAGACTCTGGTTTTTTGGGGGGAGATGCTCGAGAATATCCGGGTGGACTCCTGAGGCTCGATCCCGCATTTGCGTATGCCGAGCCTCCTTCCTCATGACCTTTGTCCAGAGTGGAATGCCTCCCCGGCTCCCGGCACATGATCAGTGCATGCTCAGTCACGATATCAGTGCCTGCTCAGCCACGTGATCACTGACGGCACAGTCACGTGATCAGCGCCTCTCAGTCACGTGATCACCGTATGATAAACACGTGATCAGTGAACGACCAGCCACGTGATCACTGCATGCGCGGTCAGGTGGTCAGTTCCTGATCAGCCACCTGATCAGTGCGTGCACAGTCCCCTGATCAGCGCCTGTCAGTCACTGATCACTGCCTGATAAACACGTGATCAGTGCCCGAACAGCCACGTCATCAGTGCATGCGCAGTCACGTGATCAGTGCATGATAGCCACGTGATCAGTGCGTGCACAGTCCCATGATCAGCGCCTGTCAGTCACTGATCATTGCCTGATAAACACGTGATCAGTGCATGATGAGCCATGTGATCAGTGCCCGATCAGCCACGTCATCAGTGCATGCGCAGTCACGTCATCAGTGCATGATAGCCACGTGATCAGTGCATGCTCAGTCACGTGATCTGGACTTGATCAGCCACGTGATCAGTGCCTGCAGAGTCACGTGATCAGGGCCTGCTGAGCTGCGTGATTCCTGCCGGCTCATCTGCATGACAATTGCCAGCTGAGCTGCGTGATTCCTGTCGGCTCATCTGCTTGACAATTGCCAGCTGAGCTGCGTGATTCCTGCCTGGTCACGTGCTTGATTATTGCCAGTTGAGCAGCATGATTCGTCACTGCTGAGCTCCATGCTTATTGCCTGCTGATTGCGTGGTTCGTGTCTGCTCAGCTCTTTGAGTATTGCCTCCTGAGGTCCCTGTTCGGTCGCCACCTGCCGGGGACCAGCCCCAACTGATCCAGGGTATTCGAAGGAGAGATGGCCTAGGCGACTATTTATATGCTAATCAGAGATGTCAAGAATAATAGTATGAGGAGAGCTCAGTAGGAAAATTCGGTGGAGAAAAGAGACTGAGTAGCTTGGTTTACGCGGAAGACCAATCAAACTTCAAGACAAGAAGTTTGCACCACTTACGTAGGCCGCAGGCGCCCTCTCGAATAGCGAAAGGTGCCTCACCCTAGACACCTTCTCGAGTGGGTCTTAGCAGCCCAGGCATAATTAGTAAGCGTGGTGGGTTCCGCGCTCCAGATGGAGACTCAGCTGGAAGTTAAAGGGAAGAATGACAAGGAACTTTATGAATTGGAGCTGTAAGTTAACTCTTTGACAGAGAGAGCGAGATGGTGGTGGGGGACAGCCCCCAGTGAAATCAGAGGTGAGAGCACAAAGCAATACAGTAGGCAGACTCCGGTTTTTTGGGGGGAGATGCTCGAGAATATCCGGGTGGACTCCTGAGGCTCGATCCCGCATTTGCGTATGCCGAGCCTCCTTCCTCATGACCTTTGTCCAGAGTGGAATGCCTCCCCGGCTCCCGGCACATGATCAGTGCATGCTCAGTCACGATATCAGTGCCTGCTCAGCCACGTGATCACTGACGGCACAGTCACGTGATCAGCGCCTCTCAGTCACGTGATCACCGTATGATAAACACGTGATCAGTGAACGACCAGCCACGTGATCACTGCATGCGCAGTCAGGTGGTCAGTTCCTGATCAGCCACCTGATCAGTGCGTGCACAGTCCCCTGATCAGCGCCTGTCAGTCACTGATCACTGCCTGATAAACACGTGATCAGTGCCCGAACAGCCACGTCATCAGTGCATGCGCAGTCACGTGATCAGTGCATGATAGCCACGTGATCAGTGCGTGCACAGTCCCATGATCAGCGCCTGTCAGTCACTGATCATTGCCTGATAAACACGTGATCAGTGCATGATGAGCCATGTGATCAGTGCCTGATCAGCCACGTCATCAGTGCATGCGCAGTCACGTCATCAGTGCATGATAGCCACGTGATCAGTGCATGCTCAGTCACGTGATCTGGACTTGATCAGCCACGTGATCAGTGCCTGCAGAGTCACGTGATCAGGGCCTGCTGAGCTGCGTGATTCCTGCCGGCTCATCTGCATGACAATTGCCAGCTGAGCTGCGTGATTCCTGTCGGCTCATCTGCTTGACAATTGCCAGCTGAGCTGCGTGATTCCTGCCTGGTCACGTGCTTGATTATTGCCAGTTGAGCAGCATGATTCGTCACTGCTGAGCTCCATGCTTATTGCCTGCTGATTGCGTGGTTCGTGTCTGCTCAGCTCTTTGAGTATTGCCTCCTGAGGTCCCTGTTCGGTCGCCACCTGCCGGGGACCAGCCCCAACTGATCCAGGGTATTCGAAGGAGAGATGGCCTAGGCGACTATTTATATGCTAATCAGAGATGTCAAGAATAATAGTATGAGGAGAGCTCAGTAGGAAAATTCGGTGGAGAAAAGAGACTGAGTAGCTTGGTTTACGCGGAAGACCAATCAAACTTCAAGACAAGAAGTTTGCACCACTTACGTAGGCCGCAGGCGCCCTCTCGAATAGCGAAAGGTGCCTCACCCTAGACACCTTCTCGAGTGGGTCTTAGCAGCCCAGGCATAATTAGTAAGCGTGGTGGGTTCCGCGCTCCAGATGGAGACTCAGCTGGAAGTTAAAGGGAAGAATGACAAGGAACTTTATGAATTGGAGCTGTAAGTTAACTCTTTGACAGAGAGAGCGAGATGGTGGTGGGGGACAGCCCCCAGTGAAATCAGAGGTGAGAGCACAAAGCAATACAGTAGGCAGACTCTGGTTTTTTGGGGGGAGATGCTCGAGAATATCCGGGTGGACTCCTGAGGCTCGATCCCGCATTTGCGTATGCCGAGCCTCCTTCCTCATGACCTTTGTCCAGAGTGGAATGCCTCCCCGGCTCCCGGCACATGATCAGTGCATGCTCAGTCACGATATCAGTGCCTGCTCAGCCACGTGATCACTGACGGCACAGTCACGTGATCAGCGCCTCTCAGTCACGTGATCACCGTATGATAAACACGTGATCAGTGAACGACCAGCCACGTGATCACTGCATGCGCGGTCAGGTGGTCAGTTCCTGATCAGCCACCTGATCAGTGCGTGCACAGTCCCCTGATCAGCGCCTGTCAGTCACTGATCACTGCCTGATAAACACGTGATCAGTGCCCGAACAGCCACGTCATCAGTGCATGCGCAGTCACGTGATCAGTGCATGATAGCCACGTGATCAGTGCGTGCACAGTCCCATGATCAGCGCCTGTCAGTCACTGATCATTGCCTGATAAACACGTGATCAGTGCATGATGAGCCATGTGATCAGTGCCTGATCAGCCACGTCATCAGTGCATGCGCAGTCACGTCATCAGTGCATGATAGCCACGTGATCAGTGCATGCTCAGTCACGTGATCTGGACTTGATCAGCCACGTGATCAGTGCCTGCAGAGTCACGTGATCAGGGCCTGCTGAGCTGCGTGATTCCTGCCGGCTCATCTGCATGACAATTGCCATCTGAGCTGCGTGATTCCTGTCGGCTCATCTGCTTGACAATTGCCAGCTGAGCTGCGTGATTCCTGCCTGGTCACGTGCTTGATTATTGCCAGTTGAGCAGCATGATTCGTCACTGCTGAGCTCCATGCTTATTGCCTGCTGATTGCGTGGTTCGTGTCTGCTCAGCTCTTTGAGTATTGCCTCCTGAGGTCCCTGTTCGGTCGCCACCTGCCGGGGACCAGCCCCAACTGATCCAGGGTATTCGAAGGAGAGATGGCCTAGGCGACTATTTATATGCTAATCAGAGATGTCAAGAATAATAGTATGAGGAGAGCTCAGTAGGAAAATTCGGTGGAGAAAAGAGACTGAGTAGCTTGGTTTACGCGGAAGACCAATCAAACTTCAAGACAAGAAGTTTGCACCACTTACGTAGGCCGCAGGCGCCCTCTCGAATAGCGAAAGGTGCCTCACCCTAGACACCTTCTCGAGTGGGTCTTAGCAGCCCAGGCATAATTAGTAAGCGTGGTGGGTTCCGCGCTCCAGATGGAGACTCAGCTGGAAGTTAAAGGGAAGAATGACAAGGAACTTTATGAATTGGAGCTGTAAGTTAACTCTTTGACAGAGAGAGCGAGATGGTGGTGGGGGACAGCCCCCAGTGAAATCAGAGGTGAGAGCACAAAGCAATACAGTAGGCAGACTCTGGTTTTTTGGGGGGAGATGCTCGAGAATATCCGGGTGGACTCCTGAGGCTCGATCCCGCATTTGCGTATGCCGAGCCTCCTTCCTCATGACCTTTGTCCAGAGTGGAATGCCTCCCCGGCTCCCGGCACATGATCAGTGCATGCTCAGTCACGATATCAGTGCCTGCTCAGCCACGTGATCACTGACGGCACAGTCACGTGATCAGCGCCTCTCAGTCACGTGATCACCGTATGATAAACACGTGATCAGTGAACGACCAGCCACGTGATCACTGCATGCGCAGTCAGGTGGTCAGTTCCTGATCAGCCACCTGATCAGTGCGTGCACAGTCCCCTGATCAGCGCCTGTCAGTCACTGATCACTGCCTGATAAACACGTGATCAGTGCCCGAACAGCCACGTCATCAGTGCATGCGCAGTCACGTGATCAGTGCATGATAGCCACGTGATCAGTGCGTGCACAGTCCCATGATCAGCGCCTGTCAGTCACTGATCATTGCCTGATAAACACGTGATCAGTGCATGATGAGCCATGTGATCAGTGCCTGATCAGCCACGTCATCAGTGCATGCGCAGTCACGTCATCAGTGCATGATAGCCACGTGATCAGTGCATGCTCAGTCACGTGATCTGGACTTGATCAGCCACGTGATCAGTGCCTGCAGAGTCACGTGATCAGGGCCTGCTGAGCTGCGTGATTCCTGCCGGCTCATCTGCATGACAATTGCCAGCTGAGCTGCGTGATTCCTGCCTGGTCACGTGCTTGATTATTGCCAGTTGAGCAGCATGATTCGTCACTGCTGAGCTCCATGCTTATTGCCTGCTGATTGCGTGGTTCGTGTCTGCTCAGCTCTTTGAGTATTGCCTCCTGAGGTCCCTGTTCGGTCGCCACCTGCCGGGGACCAGCCCCAACTGATCCAGGGTATTCGAAGGAGAGATGGCCTAGGCGACTATTTATATGCTAATCAGAGATGTCAAGAATAATAGTATGAGGAGAGCTCAGTAGGAAAATTCGGTGGAGAAAAGAGACTGAGTAGCTTGGTTTACGCGGAAGACCAATCAAACTTCAAGACAAGAAGTTTGCACCACTTACGTAGGCCGCAGGCGCCCTCTCGAATAGCGAAAGGTGCCTCACCCTAGACACCTTCTCGAGTGGGTCTTAGCAGCCCAGGCATAATTAGTAAGCGTGGTGGGTTCCGCGCTCCAGATGGAGACTCAGCTGGAAGTTAAAGGGAAGAATGACAAGGAACTTTATGAATTGGAGCTGTAAGTTAACTCTTTGACAGAGAGAGCGAGATGGTGGTGGGGGACAGCCCCCAGTGAAATCAGAGGTGAGAGCACAAAGCAATACAGTAGGCAGACTCTGGTTTTTTTGGGGGGAGATGCTCGAGAATATCCGGGTGGACTCCTGAGGCTCGATCCCGCATTTGCGTATGCCGAGCCTCCTTCCTCATGACCTTTGTCCAGAGTGGAATGCCTCCCCGGCTCCCGGCACATGATCAGTGCATGCTCAGTCACGATATCAGTGCCTGCTCAGCCACGTGATCACTGACGGCACAGTCACGTGATCAGCGCCTCTCAGTCACGTGATCACCGTATGATAAACACGTGATCAGTGAACGACCAGCCACGTGATCACTGCATGCGCAGTCAGGTGGTCAGTTCCTGATCAGCCACCTGATCAGTGCGTGCACAGTCCCCTGATCAGCGCCTGTCAGTCACTGATCACTGCCTGATAAACACGTGATCAGTGCCCGAACAGCCACGTCATCAGTGCATGCGCAGTCACGTGATCAGTGCATGATAGCCACGTGATCAGTGCGTGCACAGTCCCATGATCAGCGCCTGTCAGTCACTGATCATTGCCTGATAAACACGTGATCAGTGCATGATGAGCCATGTGATCAGTGCCCGATCAGCCACGTCATCAGTGCATGCGCAGTCACGTCATCAGTGCATGATAGCCACGTGATCAGTGCATGCTCAGTCACGTGATCTGGACTTGATCAGCCACGTGATCAGTGCCTGCAGAGTCACGTGATCAGGGCCTGCTGAGCTGCGTGATTCCTGCCGGCTCATCTGCATGACAATTGCCAGCTGAGCTGCGTGATTCCTGTCGGCTCATCTGCTTGACAATTGCCAGCTGAGCTGCGTGATTCCTGCCTGGTCACGTGCTTGATTATTGCCAGTTGAGCAGCATGATTCGTCACTGCTGAGCTCCATGCTTATTGCCTGCTGATTGCGTGGTTCGTGTCTGCTCAGCTCTTTGAGTATTGCCTCCTGAGGTCCCTGTTCGGTCGCCACCTGCCGGGGACCAGCCCCAACTGATCCAGGGTATTCGAAGGAGAGATGGCCTAGGCGACTATTTATATGCTAATCAGAGATGTCAAGAATAATAGTATGAAGAGAGCTCAGTAGGAAAATTCGGTGGAGAAAAGAGACTGAGTAGCTTGGTTTACGCGGAAGACCAATCAAACTTCAAGACAAGAAGTTTGCACCACTTACGTAGGCCGCAGGCGCCCTCTCGAATAGCGAAAGGTGCCTCACCCTAGACACCTTCTCGAGTGGGTCTTAGCAGCCCAGGCATAATTAGTAAGCGTGGTGGGTTCCGCGCTCCAGATGGAGACTCAGCTGGAAGTTAAAGGGAAGAATGACAAGGAACTTTATGAATTGGAGCTCTAAGTTAACTCTTTGACAGAGAGAGCGAGATGGTGGTGGGGGACAGCCCCCAGTGAAATCAGAGGTGAGAGCACAAAGCAATACAGTAGGCAGACTCTGGTTTTTTGGGGGGAGATGCTCGAGAATATCCGGGTGGACTCCTGAGGCTCGATCCCGCATTTGCGTATGCCGAGCCTCCTTCCTCATGACCTTTGTCCAGAGCGGAAGGCCTCCCCGGCTCCCGGCACATGATCAGTGCATGTTCAGTCACGATATCAGTGCCTGCTCAGCCACGTGATCACTGACGGCACAGTCACGTGATCAGCGCCTCTCAGTCACATGATCACCGTATGATAAACACGTGATCAATGAACGACCAGCCACGTGATCACTGCATGCGAGGTCAGGTGGTCAGTTCCTGATCAGCCACCTGATCAGTGCGTGCACAGTCCCCTGATCAGCGCCTGTCAGTCACTGATCACTGCCTGATAAACACGTGATCAGTGCCCGAACAGCCACGTGATCAGTGCATGCTCAGTCACGTGATCTGGACTTAATCAGCCACGTGATCATTGCATGCGCAGTCACGTGATCAGGGCCTGCTGAGCTGCGTGATTCCTGCCGGCTCATCTGCATGACAATTGCCATCTGAGCGGCGTGATTCCTGTCGGCTCATCTGCTTGACAATTGCCAGCTGAGCTGCGTGATTCCTGCCTGGTCACGTGCTTTCTTATTGCCAGTTGCGCAGCATGATTCGTCACTGCTGAGCTCCATGCTTATTGCCTGCTGATTGCGTGGTTCGTGTCTGCTCAGCTCTTTGAGTATCGCCTCCTGAGGTCCCTGTTCGGTCGCCACCTGCCGGGGACCAGCCCCAACTGATCCAGGGTATTCGAAGGAGAGATGGCCTAGGCGACTATTTATATGCTAATCAGAGATGTCAAGAATAATAGTATGAAGAGAGCTCAGTAGGAAAATTCGGTGGAGAAAAGAGACTGAGTAGCTTGGTTTACACGGAAGACCAATCAAACTTCAAGACAAAAGTTTGCACCACTTACGTAGGCCGCAGGCGCCCTCTCGAATAGCGAAAGGTGCCTCACCCTAGACACCTTCTCGAGTGGGTCTTAGCAGCCCAGGCATAATTAGTAAGCGTGGTGGGTTCCGCGCTCCAGATGGAGACTCAGCTGGAAGTTAAAGGGAAGAATGACAAGGAACTTTATGAATTGGAGCTGTAAGTTAACTCTTTGACAGAGAGAGCGAGATGGTGGTGGGGGACAGCCCCCAGTGAAATCAGAGGTGAGAGCACAAAGCAATACAGTAGGCAGACTCTGGTTTTTTGGGGGGAGATGCTCGAGAATATCCGGGTGGACTCCTGAGGCTCGATCCCGCATTTGCGTATGCCGAGCCTCCTTCCTCATGACCTTTGTCCAGAGTGGAATGCCTCCCCGGCTCCCGGCACATGATCAGTGCATGCTCAGTCACGATATCAGTGCCTGCTCAGCCACGTGATCACTGACGGCACAGTCACGTGATCAGCGCCTCTCAGTCACGTGATCACCGTATGATAAACACGTGATCAGTGAACGACCAGCCACGTGATCACTGCATGCGCGGTCAGGTGGTCAGTTCCTGATCAGCCACCTGATCAGTGCGTGCACAGTCCCCTGATCAGCGCCTGTCAGTCACTGATCACTGCCTGATAAACACGTGATCAGTGCCCGAACAGCCACGTCATCAGTGCATGCGCAGTCACGTGATCAGTGCATGATAGCCACGTGATCAGTGCGTGCACAGTCCCATGATCAGCGCCTGTCAGTCACTGATCATTGCCTGATAAACACGTGATCAGTGCATGATGAGCCATGTGATCAGTGCCTGATCAGCCACGTCATCAGTGCATGCGCAGTCACGTGATCTGGACTTGATCAGCCACGTGATCAGTGCCTGCAGAGTCACGTGGTCAGGGCCTGCTGAGCTGCGTGATTCCTGCCGGCTCATCTGCATGACAATTGCCAGCTGAGCTGCGTGATTCCTGTCGGCTCATCTGCTTGACAATTGCCAGCTGAGCTGCGTGATTCCTGCCTGGTCACGTGCTTGATTATTGCCAGTTGAGCAGCATGATTCGTCACTGCTGAGCCCCATGCTTATTGCCTGCTGATTGCGTGGTTCGTGTCTGCTCAGCTCTTTGAGTATTGCCTCCTGAGGTCCCTGTTCGGTCGCCACCTGCCGGGGACCAGCCCCAACTGATCCAGGGTATTCGAAGGAGAGATGGCCTAGGCGACTATTTATATGCTAATCAGAGATGTCAAGAATAATAGTATGAGGAGAGCTCAGTAGGAAAATTCGGTGGAGAAAAGAGACTGAGTAGCTTGGTTTACGCGGAAGACCAATCAAACTTCAAGACAAGAAGTTTGCACCACTTACGTAGGCCGCAGGCGCCCTCTCGAATAGCGAAAGGTGCCTCACCCTAGACACCTTCTCGAGTGGGTCTTAGCAGCCCAGGCATAATTAGTAAGCGTGGTGGGTTCCGCGCTCCAGATGGAGACTCAGCTGGAAGTTAAAGGGAAGAATGACAAGGAACTTTATGAATTGGAGCTGTAAGTTAACTCTTTGACAGAGAGAGCGAGATGGTGGTGGGGGACAGCCCCCAGTGAAATCAGAGGTGAGAGCACAAAGCAATACAGTAGGCAGACTCTGGTTTTTTGGGGGAGATGCTCGAGAATATCCGGGTGGACTCCTGAGGCTCGATCCCGCATTTGCGTATGCCGAGCCTCCTTCCTCATGACCTTTGTCCAGAGTGGAATGCCTCCCCGGCTCCCGGCACATGATCAGTGCATGCTCAGTCACGATATCAGTGCCTGCTCAGCCACGTGATCACTGACGGCACAGTCACGTGATCAGCGCCTCTCAGTCACGTGATCACCGTATGATAAACACGTGATCAGTGAACGACCAGCCACGTGATCACTGCATGCGCGGTCAGGTGGTCAGTTCCTGATCAGCCACCTGATCAGTGCGTGCACAGTCCCCTGATCAGCGCCTGTCAGTCACTGATCACTGCCTGATAAACACGTGATCAGTGCCCGAACAGCCACGTCATCAGTGCATGCGCAGTCACGTGATCAGTGCATGATAGCCACGTGATCAGTGCGTGCACAGTCCCATGATCAGCGCCTGTCAGTCACTGATCATTGCCTGATAAACACGTGATCAGTGCATGATGAGCCATGTGATCAGTGCCTGATCAGCCACGTCATCAGTGCATGCGCAGTCACGTCATCAGTGCATGATAGCCACGTGATCAGTGCATGCTCAGTCACGTGATCTGGACTTGATCAGCCACGTGATCAGTGCCTGCAGAGTCACGTGATCAGGGCCTGCTGAGCTGCGTGATTCCTGCCGGCTCATCTGCATGACAATTGCCAGCTGAGCTGCGTGATTCCTGTCGGCTCATCTGCTTGACAATTGCCAGCTGAGCTGCGTGATTCCTGCCTGGTCACGTGCTTGATTATTGCCAGTTGAGCAGCATGATTCGTCACTGCTGAGCTCCATGCTTATTGCCTGCTGATTGCGTGGTTCGTGTCTGCTCAGCTCTTTGAGTATTGCCTCCTGAGGTCCCTGTTCGGTCGCCACCTGCCGGGGACCAGCCCCAACTGATCCAGGGTATTCGAAGGAGAGATGGCCTAGGCGACTATTTATATGCTAATCAGAGATGTCAAGAATAATAGTATGAGGAGAGCTCAGTAGGAAAATTCGGTGGAGAAAAGAGACTGAGTAGCTTGGTTTACGCGGAAGACCAATCAAACTTCAAGACAAGAAGTTTGCACCACTTACGTAGGCCGCAGGCGCCCTCTCGAATAGCGAAAGGTGCCTCACCCTAGACACCTTCTCGAGTGGGTCTTAGCAGCCCAGGCATAATTAGTAAGCGTGGTGGGTTCCGCGCTCCAGATGGAGACTCAGCTGGAAGTTAAAGGGAAGAATGACAAGGAACTTTATGAATTGGAGCTGTAAGTTAACTCTTTGACAGAGAGAGCGAGATGGTGGTGGGGGACAGCCCCCAGTGAAATCAGAGGTGAGAGCACAAAGCAATACAGTAGGCAGACTCTGGTTTTTTGGGGGGAGATGCTCGAGAATATCCGGGTGGACTCCTGAGGCTCGATCCCGCATTTGCGTATGCCGAGCCTCCTTCCTCATGACCTTTGTCCAGAGTGGAATGCCTCCCCGGCTCCCGGCACATGATCAGTGCATGCTCAGTCACGATATCAGTGCCTGCTCAGCCACGTGATCACTGACGGCACAGTCACGTGATCAGCGCCTCTCAGTCACGTGATCACCGTATGATAAACACGTGATCAGTGAACGACCAGCCACGTGATCACTGCATGCGCGGTCAGGTGGTCAGTTCCTGATCAGCCACCTGATCAGTGCGTGCACAGTCCCCTGATCAGCGCCTGTCAGTCACTGATCACTGCCTGATAAACACGTGATCAGTGCCCGAACAGCCACGTCATCAGTGCATGCGCAGTCACGTGATCAGTGCATGATAGCCACGTGATCAGTGCGTGCACAGTCCCATGATCAGCGCCTGTCAGTCACTGATCATTGCCTGATAAACACGTGATCAGTGCATGATGAGCCATGTGATCAGTGCCCGATCAGCCACGTCATCAGTGCATGCGCAGTCACGTCATCAGTGCATGATAGCCACGTGATCAGTGCATGCTCAGTCACGTGATCTGGACTTGATCAGCCACGTGATCAGTGCCTGCAGAGTCACGTGATCAGGGCCTGCTGAGCTGCGTGATTCCTGCCGGCTCATCTGCATGACAATTGCCAGCTGAGCTGCGTGATTCCTGTCGGCTCATCTGCTTGACAATTGCCAGCTGAGCTGCGTGATTCCTGCCTGGTCACGTGCTTGATTATTGCCAGTTGAGCAGCATGATTCGTCACTGCTGAGCTCCATGCTTATTGCCTGCTGATTGCGTGGTTCGTGTCTGCTCAGCTCTTTGAGTATTGCCTCCTGAGGTCCCTGTTCGGTCGCCACCTGCCGGGGACCAGCCCCAACTGATCCAGGGTATTCGAAGGAGAGATGGCCTAGGCGACTATTTATATGCTAATCAGAGATGTCAAGAATAATAGTATGAGGAGAGCTCAGTAGGAAAATTCGGTGGAGAAAAGAGACTGAGTAGCTTGGTTTACGCGGAAGACCAATCAAACTTCAAGACAAGAAGTTTGCACCACTTACGTAGGCCGCAGGCGCCCTCTCGAATAGCGAAAGGTGCCTCACCCTAGACACCTTCTCGAGTGGGTCTTAGCAGCCCAGGCATAATTAGTAAGCGTGGTGGGTTCCGCGCTCCAGATGGAGACTCAGCTGGAAGTTAAAGGGAAGAATGACAAGGAACTTTATGAATTGGAGCTGTAAGTTAACTCTTTGACAGAGAGAGCGAGATGGTGGTGGGGGACAGCCCCCAGTGAAATCAGAGGTGAGAGCACAAAGCAATACAGTAGGCAGACTCTGGTTTTTTGGGGGAGATGCTCGAGAATATCCGGGTGGACTCCTGAGGCTCGATCCCGCATTTGCGTATGCCGAGCCTCCTTCCTCATGACCTTTGTCCAGAGTGGAATGCCTCCCCGGCTCCCGGCACATGATCAGTGCATGCTCAGTCACGATATCAGTGCCTGCTCAGCCACGTGATCACTGACGGCACAGTCACGTGATCAGCGCCTCTCAGTCACGTGATCACCGTATGATAAACACGTGATCAGTGAACGACCAGCCACGTGATCACTGCATGCGCGGTCAGGTGGTCAGTTCCTGATCAGCCACCTGATCAGTGCGTGCACAGTCCCCTGATCAGCGCCTGTCAGTCACTGATCACTGCCTGATAAACACGTGATCAGTGCCCGAACAGCCACGTCATCAGTGCATGCGCAGTCACGTGATCAGTGCATGATAGCCACGTGATCAGTGCGTGCACAGTCCCATGATCAGCGCCTGTCAGTCACTGATCATTGCCTGATAAACACGTGATCAGTGCATGATGAGCCATGTGATCAGTGCCCGATCAGCCACGTCATCAGTGCATGCGCAGTCACGTCATCAGTGCATGATAGCCACGTGATCAGTGCATGCTCAGTCACGTGATCTGGACTTGATCAGCCACGTGATCAGTGCCTGCAGAGTCACGTGATCAGGGCCTGCTGAGCTGCGTGATTCCTGCCGGCTCATCTGCATGACAATTGCCAGCTGAGCTGCGTGATTCCTGTCGGCTCATCTGCTTGACAATTGCCAGCTGAGCTGCGTGATTCCTGCCTGGTCACGTGCTTGATTATTGCCAGTTGAGCAGCATGATTCGTCACTGCTGAGCTCCATGCTTATTGCCTGCTGATTGCGTGGTTCGTGTCTGCTCAGCTCTTTGAGTATTGCCTCCTGAGGTCCCTGTTCGGTCGCCACCTGCCGGGGACCAGCCCCAACTGATCCAGGGTATTCGAAGGAGAGATGGCCTAGGCGACTATTTATATGCTAATCAGAGATGTCAAGAATAATAGTATGAGGAGAGCTCAGTAGGAAAATTCGGTGGAGAAAAGAGACTGAGTAGCTTGGTTTACGCGGAAGACCAATCAAACTTCAAGACAAGAAGTTTGCACCACTTACGTAGGCCGCAGGCGCCCTCTCGAATAGCGAAAGGTGCCTCACCCTAGACACCTTCTCGAGTGGGTCTTAGCAGCCCAGGCATAATTAGTAAGCGTGGTGGGTTCCGCGCTCCAGATGGAGACTCAGCTGGAAGTTAAAGGGAAGAATGACAAGGAACTTTATGAATTGGAGCTGTAAGTTAACTCTTTGACAGAGAGAGCGAGATGGTGGTGGGGGACAGCCCCCAGTGAAATCAGAGGTGAGAGCACAAAGCAATACAGTAGGCAGACTCTGGTTTTTTGGGGGGAGATGCTCGAGAATATCCGGGTGGACTCCTGAGGCTCGATCCCGCATTTGCGTATGCCGAGCCTCCTTCCTCATGACCTTTGTCCAGAGTGGAATGCCTCCCCGGCTCCCGGCACATGATCAGTGCATGCTCAGTCACGATATCAGTGCCTGCTCAGCCACGTGATCACTGACGGCACAGTCACGTGATCAGCGCCTCTCAGTCACGTGATCACCGTATGATAAACACGTGATCAGTGAACGACCAGCCACGTGATCACTGCATGCGCAGTCAGGTGGTCAGTTCCTGATCAGCCACCTGATCAGTGCGTGCACAGTCCCCTGATCAGCGCCTGTCAGTCACTGATCACTGCCTGATAAACACGTGATCAGTGCCCGAACAGCCACGTCATCAGTGCATGCGCAGTCACGTGATCAGTGCATGATAGCCACGTGATCAGTGCGTGCACAGTCCCATGATCAGCGCCTGTCAGTCACTGATCATTGCCTGATAAACACGTGATCAGTGCATGATGAGCCATGTGATCAGTGCCCGATCAGCCACGTCATCAGTGCATGCGCAGTCACGTCATCAGTGCATGATAGCCACGTGATCAGTGCATGCTCAGTCACGTGATCTGGACTTGATCAGCCACGTGATCAGTGCCTGCAGAGTCACGTGATCAGGGCCTGCTGAGCTGCGTGATTCCTGCCGGCTCATCTGCATGACAATTGCCAGCTGAGCTGCGTGATTCCTGTCGGCTCATCTGCTTGACAATTGCCAGCTGAGCTGCGTGATTCCTGCCTGGTCACGTGCTTGATTATTGCCAGTTGAGCAGCATGATTCGTCACTGCTGAGCTCCATGCTTATTGCCTGCTGATTGCGTGGTTCGTGTCTGCTCAGCTCTTTGAGTATTGCCTCCTGAGGTCCCTGTTCGGTCGCCACCTGCCGGGGACCAGCCCCAACTGATCCAGGGTATTCGAAGGAGAGATGGCCTAGGCGACTATTTATATGCTAATCAGAGATGTCAAGAATAATAGTATGAGGAGAGCTCAGTAGGAAAATTCGGTGGAGAAAAGAGACTGAGTAGCTTGGTTTACGCGGAAGACCAATCAAACTTCAAGACAAGAAGTTTGCACCACTTACGTAGGCCGCAGGCGCCCTCTCGAATAGCGAAAGGTGCCTCACCCTAGACACCTTCTCGAGTGGGTCTTAGCAGCCCAGGCATAATTAGTAAGCGTGGTGGGTTCCGCGCTCCAGATGGAGACTCAGCTGGAAGTTAAAGGGAAGAATGACAAGGAACTTTATGAATTGGAGCTGTAAGTTAACTCTTTGACAGAGAGAGCGAGATGGTGGTGGGGGACAGCCCCCAGTGAAATCAGAGGTGAGAGCACAAAGCAATACAGTAGGCAGACTCCGGTTTTTTGGGGGGAGATGCTCGAGAATATCCGGGTGGACTCCTGAGGCTCGATCCCGCATTTGCGTATGCCGAGCCTCCTTCCTCATGACCTTTGTCCAGAGTGGAATGCCTCCCCGGCTCCCGGCACATGATCAGTGCATGCTCAGTCACGATATCAGTGCCTGCTCAGCCACGTGATCACTGACGGCACAGTCACGTGATCAGCGCCTCTCAGTCACGTGATCACCGTATGATAAACACGTGATCAGTGAACGACCAGCCACGTGATCACTGCATGCGCGGTCAGGTGGTCAGTTCCTGATCAGCCACCTGATCAGTGCGTGCACAGTCCCCTGATCAGCGCCTGTCAGTCACTGATCACTGCCTGATAAACACGTGATCAGTGCCCGAACAGCCACGTCATCAGTGCATGCGCAGTCACGTGATCAGTGCATGATAGCCACGTGATCAGTGCGTGCACAGTCCCATGATCAGCGCCTGTCAGTCACTGATCATTGCCTGATAAACACGTGATCAGTGCATGATGAGCCATGTGATCAGTGCCCGATCAGCCACGTCATCAGTGCATGCGCAGTCACGTCATCAGTGCATGATAGCCACGTGATCAGTGCATGCTCAGTCACGTGATCTGGACTTGATCAGCCACGTGATCAGTGCCTGCAGAGTCACGTGATCAGGGCCTGCTGAGCTGCGTGATTCCTGCCGGCTCATCTGCATGACAATTGCCAGCTGAGCTGCGTGATTCCTGCCTGGTCACGTGCTTGATTATTGCCAGTTGAGCAGCATGATTCGTCACTGCTGAGCTCCATGCTTATTGCCTGCTGATTGCGTGGTTCGTGTCTGCTCAGCTCTTTGAGTATTGCCTCCTGAGGTCCCTGTTCGGTCGCCACCTGCCGGGGACCAGCCCCAACTGATCCAGGGTATTCGAAGGAGAGATGGCCTAGGCGACTATTTATATGCTAATCAGAGATGTCAAGAATAATAGTATGAGGAGAGCTCAGTAGGAAAATTCGGTGGAGAAAAGAGACTGAGTAGCTTGGTTTACGCGGAAGACCAATCAAACTTCAAGACAAGAAGTTTGCACCACTTACGTAGGCCGCAGGCGCCCTCTCGAATAGCGAAAGGTGCCTCACCCTAGACACCTTCTCGAGTGGGTCTTAGCAGCCCAGGCATAATTAGTAAGCGTGGTGGGTTCCGCGCTCCAGATGGAGACTCAGCTGGAAGTTAAAGGGAAGAATGACAAGGAACTTTATGAATTGGAGCTGTAAGTTAACTCTTTGACAGAGAGAGCGAGATGGTGGTGGGGGACAGCCCCCAGTGAAATCAGAGGTGAGAGCACAAAGCAATACAGTAGGCAGACTCCGGTTTTTTTGGGGGGAGATGCTCGAGAATATCCGGGTGGACTCCTGAGGCTCGATCCCGCATTTGCGTATGCCGAGCCTCCTTCCTCATGACCTTTGTCCAGAGTGGAATGCCTCCCCGGCTCCCGGCACATGATCAGTGCATGCTCAGTCACGATATCAGTGCCTGCTCAGCCACGTGATCACTGACGGCACAGTCACGTGATCAGCGCCTCTCAGTCACGTGATCACCGTATGATAAACACGTGATCAGTGAACGACCAGCCACGTGATCACTGCATGCGCGGTCAGGTGGTCAGTTCCTGATCAGCCACCTGATCAGTGCGTGCACAGTCCCCTGATCAGCGCCTGTCAGTCACTGATCACTGCCTGATAAACACGTGATCAGTGCCCGAACAGCCACGTCATCAGTGCATGCGCAGTCACGTGATCAGTGCATGATAGCCACGTGATCAGTGCGTGCACAGTCCCATGATCAGCGCCTGTCAGTCACTGATCATTGCCTGATAAACACGTGATCAGTGCATGATGAGCCATGTGATCAGTGCCCGATCAGCCACGTCATCAGTGCATGCGCAGTCACGTCATCAGTGCATGATAGCCACGTGATCAGTGCATGCTCAGTCACGTGATCTGGACTTGATCAGCCACGTGATCAGTGCCTGCAGAGTCACGTGATCAGGGCCTGCTGAGCTGCGTGATTCCTGCCGGCTCATCTGCATGACAATTGCCATCTGAGCTGCGTGATTCCTGTCGGCTCATCTGCTTGACAATTGCCAGCTGAGCTGCGTGATTCCTGCCTGGTCACGTGCTTGATTATTGCCAGTTGAGCAGCATGATTCGTCACTGCTGAGCTCCATGCTTATTGCCTGCTGATTGCGTGGTTCGTGTCTGCTCAGCTCTTTGAGTATTGCCTCCTGAGGTCCCTGTTCGGTCGCCACCTGCCGGGGACCAGCCCCAACTGATCCAGGGTATTCGAAGGAGAGATGGCCTAGGCGACTATTTATATGCTAATCAGAGATGTCAAGAATAATAGTATGAGGAGAGCTCAGTAGGAAAATTCGGTGGAGAAAAGAGACTGAGTAGCTTGGTTTACGCGGAAGACCAATCAAACTTCAAGACAAGAAGTTTGCACCACTTACGTAGGCCGCAGGCGCCCTCTCGAATAGCGAAAGGTGCCTCACCCTAGACACCTTCTCGACTGGGTCTTAGCAGCCCAGGCATAATTAGTAAGCGTGGTGGGTTCCGCGCTCCAGATGGAGACTCAGCTGGAAGTTAAAGGGAAGAATGACAAGGAACTTTATGAATTGGAGCTGTAAGTTAACTCTTTGACAGAGAGAGCGAGATGGTGGTGGGGGACAGCCCCCAGTGAAATCAGAGGTGAGAGCACAAAGCAATACAGTAGGCAGACTCTGGTTTTTTGGGGGGAGATGCTCGAGAATATCCGGGTGGACTCCTGAGGCTCGATCCCGCATTTGCGTATGCCGAGCCTCCTTCCTCATGACCTTTGTCCAGAGTGGAATGCCGCCCCGGCTCCCGGCACATGATCAGTGCATGCTCAGTCACGATATCAGTGCCTGCTCAGCCACGTGATCACTGACGGCACAGTCACGTGATCACGCCTCTCAGTCACGTGATCACCGTATGATAAACCCGTGATCAGAGAAAACCAGCCACGTGATCACTGCATGCGCAGTCAGGTGGTCAGTTCCTGATCAGCCACCTGATCAGTGCGTGCACAGTCCCCTGATCAGCGCCTGTCAGTCACTGATCACTGCCTGATAAACACGTGATCAGTGCCCTAACAGCCACGTGATCAGTGCATGCTCAGTCACGTGATCTGGACTTGATCAGCCACGTTGATCAGTGCCTGCAGAGTCACGTGATCAGGGCCTGCTGAGCTGCGTGATTCCTGCCGGCTCATCTGCATGACAATTGCCATCTGAGCTGCGTGATTCCTGTCGGCTCATCTGCTTGACAATTGCCAGCTGAGCTGCGTGATTCCTGCCTGGTCACGTGCTTGATTATTGCCAGTTGAGCATCATGATTCGTCACTGCTGAGCTCCATGCTTATTGCCTGCTGATTGCGTGGTTCGTGTCTTCTCAGCTCTTTGAGTATTGCCTCCTGAGGTCCCTGTTCGGTCGCCACCTGCCGGGGACCAGCCCCAACTGATCCAGGGTATTCGAAGGAGAGATGGCCTAGGCGACTATTTATATGCTAATCAGAGATGTCAAGAATAATAGTATGAGGAGAGCTCAGTAGGAAAATTCGGTGGAGAAAAGAGACTGAGTAGCTTGGTTTACGCCGAAGACCAATCAAACTTCAAGACAAGAAGTTTGCACCACTTACGTAGGGCGCAGGCGCCCTCTCGAATAGCGAAAAGTGCCTCACCCTAGACACCTTCTCGAGTGGGTCTTAGCAGCCCAGGCATAATTAGTAAGCGTGGTGGGTTCCGCGCTCCAGATGGAGACTCAGCTGGAAGTTAAAGGGAAGAATGACAAGGAACTTTATGAATTGGAGCTGTAAGTTAACTCTTTGACAGAGAGAGCGAGATGGTGGTGGGGGACAGCCCCCAGTGAAATCAGAGGTGAGAGCACAAAGCAATACAGTAGGCAGACTCCGGTTTTTTGGGGGGAGATGCTCGAGAATATCCGGGTGGACTCCTGAGGCTCGATCCCGCATTTGCGTATGCCGAGCCTCCTTCCTCATGACCTTTGTCCAGAGTGGAATGCCTCCCCGGCTCCCGGCACATGATCAGTGCATGCTCAGTCACGATATCAGTGCCTGCTCAGCCACGTGATCACTGACGGCACAGTCACGTGATCAGCGCCTCTCAGTCACGTGATCACCGTATGATAAACACGTGATCAGTGAACGACCAGCCACGTGATCACTGCATGCGAGGTCAGGTGGTCAGTTCCTGATCAGCCACCTGATCAGTGCGTGCACAGTCCCCTGATCAGCGCCTGTCAGTCACTGATCACTGCCTGATAAACACGTGATCAGTGCCCGAACAGCCACGTCATCAGTGCAGGCGCAGTCACGTGATCAGTGCATGATAGCCACGTGATCAGTGCGTGCACAGTCCCATGATCAGCGCCTGTCAGTCACTGATCATTGCCTGATAAACACGTGATCAGTGCATGATGAGCCATGTGATCAGTGCCCATCAGCCACGTCATCAGTGCATGCTCAGTCACGTGTTCTGGACTTGATCAGCCACGTGATCAGTGCCTGCAGAGTCACGTGATCAGGGCCTGCTGAGCTGCGTGATTCCTGCCGGCTCATCTGCATGACAATTGCCAGCTGAGCTGCGTGATTCCTGTCGGCTCATCTGCTTGACAATTGCCAGCTGAGCTGCGTGATTCCTGCCTGGTCACGTGCTTGATTATTGCCAGTTGAGCAGCATGATTCGTCACTGCTGAGCTCCATGCTTATTGCCTGCTGATTGCGTGGTTCGTGTCTGCTCAGCTCTTTGAGTATTGCCTCCTGAGGTCCCTGTTCGGTCGCCACCTGCCGGGGACCAGCCCCAACTGATCCAGGGTATTCGAAGGAGAGATGGCCTATGCGACTATTTATATGCTAATCAGAGATGTCAAGAATAATAGTATGAGGAGAGCTCAGTAGGAAAATTCGGTGGAGAAAAGAGACTGAGTAGCTTGGTTTACGCGGAAGACCAATCAAACTTCAAGACAAGAAGTTTGCACCACTTACGTAGGCCGCAGGCGCCCTCTCGAATAGCGAAAGGTGCCTCACCCTAGACACCTTCTCGAGTGGGTCTTAGCAGCCCAGGCATAATTAGTAAGCGTGGTGGGTTCCGCGCTCCAGATGGAGACTCAGCTGGAAGTTAAAGGGAAGAATGACAAGGAACTTTATGAATTGGAGCTGTAAGTTAACTCTTTGACAGAGAGAGCGAGATGGTGGTGGGGGACAGCCCCCAGTGAAATCAGAGGTGAGAGCACAAAGCAATACAGTAGGCAGACTCCGGTTTTTTGGGGGGAGATGCTCGAGAATATCCGGGTGGACTCCTGAGGCTCGATCCCGCATTTGCGTATGCCGAGCCTCCTTCCTCATGACCTTTGTCCAGAGTGGAATGCCTCCCCGGCTCCCGGCACATGATCAGTGCATGCTCAGTCACGATATCAGTGCCTGCTCAGCCACGTGATCACTGACGGCACAGTCACGTGATCAGCGCCTCTCAGTCACGTGATCACCGTATGATAAACACGTGATCAGTGAACGACCAGCCACGTGATCACTGCATGCGCGGTCAGGTGGTCAGTTCCTGATCAGCCACCTGATCAGTGCGTGCACAGTCCCCTGATCAGCGCCTGTCAGTCACTGATCACTGCCTGATAAACACGTGATCAGTGCCCGAACAGCCACGTCATCAGTGCATGCGCAGTCACGTGATCAGTGCATGATAGCCACGTGATCAGTGCGTGCACAGTCCCATGATCAGCGCCTGTCAGTCACTGATCATTGCCTGATAAACACGTGATCAGTGCATGATGAGCCATGTGATCAGTGCCCGATCAGCCACGTCATCAGTGCATGCGCAGTCACGTCATCAGTGCATGATAGCCACGTGATCAGTGCATGCTCAGTCACGTGATCTGGACTTGATCAGCCACGTGATCAGTGCCTGCAGAGTCACGTGATCAGGGCCTGCTGAGCTGCGTGATTCCTGCCGGCTCATCTGCATGACAATTGCCAGCTGAGCTGCGTGATTCCTGTCGGCTCATCTGCTTGACAATTGCCAGCTGAGCTGCGTGATTCCTGCCTGGTCACGTGCTTGATTATTGCCAGTTGAGCAGCATGATTCGTCACTGCTGAGCTCCATGCTTATTGCCTGCTGATTGCGTGGTTCGTGTCTGCTCAGCTCTTTGAGTATTGCCTCCTGAGGTCCCTGTTCGGTCGCCACCTGCCGGGGACCAGCCCCAACTGATCCAGGGTATTCGAAGGAGAGATGGCCTAGGCGACTATTTATATGCTAATCAGAGATGTCAAGAATAATAGTATGAGGAGAGCTCAGTAGGAAAATTCGGTGGAGAAAAGAGACTGAGTAGCTTGGTTTACGCGGAAGACCAATCAAACTTCAAGACAAGAAGTTTGCACCACTTACGTAGGCCGCAGGCGCCCTCTCGAATAGCGAAAGGTGCCTCACCCTAGACACCTTCTCGAGTGGGTCTTAGCAGCCCAGGCATAATTAGTAAGCGTGGTGGGTTCCGCGCTCCAGATGGAGACTCAGCTGGAAGTTAAAGGGAAGAATGACAAGGAACTTTATGAATTGGAGCTGTAAGTTAACTCTTTGACAGAGAGAGCGAGATGGTGGTGGGGGACAGCCCCCAGTGAAATCAGAGGTGAGAGCACAAAGCAATACAGTAGGCAGACTCCGGTTTTTTTGGGGGGAGATGCTCGAGAATATCCGGGTGGACTCCTGAGGCTCGATCCCGCATTTGCGTATGCCGAGCCTCCTTCCTCATGACCTTTGTCCAGAGTGGAATGCCTCCCCGGCTCCCGGCACATGATCAGTGCATGCTCAGTCACGATATCAGTGCCTGCTCAGCCACGTGATCACTGACGGCACAGTCACGTGATCAGCGCCTCTCAGTCACGTGATCACCGTATGATAAACACGTGATCAGTGAACGACCAGCCACGTGATCACTGCATGCGCAGTCAGGTGGTCAGTTCCTGATCAGCCACCTGATCAGTGCGTGCACAGTCCCCTGATCAGCGCCTGTCAGTCACTGATCACTGCCTGATAAACACGTGATCAGTGCCCGAACAGCCACGTGATCAGTGCATGCGCAGTCACGTGATCTGGACTTGATCATCCACGTGATCAGTGCCTGCAGAGTCACGTGATCAGGGCCTGCTGAGCTGCGTGATTCCTGCCGGCTCATCTGCATGACAATTGCCATCTGAGCTGCGTGATTCCTGTCGGCTCATCTGCTTGACAATTGCCAGCTGAGCTGCGTGATTCCTGCCAGGTCACGTGCTTGATTATTGCCAGTTGAGCAGCATGATTCGTCACTGCTGAGCTCCATGCTTATTGCCTGCTGATTGCGTGGTTCGTGTCTGCTCAGCTCTTTGAGTATTGCCTCCTGAGGTCCCTGTTCGGTCGCCACCTGCCGGGGACCAGCCCCAACTGATCCAGGGTATTCGAAGGAGAGATGGCCTAGGCGACTATTTATATGCTAATCAGAGATGTCAAGAATAATAGTATGAGGAGAGCTCAGTAGGAAAATTCGGTGGAGAAAAGAGACTGAGTAGCTTGGTTTACGCGGAAGACCAATCAAACTTCAAGACAAGAAGTTTGCACCACTTACGTAGGCCGCAGGCGCCCTCTCGAATAGCGAAAGGTGCCTCACCCTAGACACCTTCTCGAGTGGGTCTTAGCAGCCCAGGCATAATTAGTAAGCGTGGTGGGTTCCGCGCTCCAGATGGAGACTCAGCTGGAAGTTAAAGGGAAGAATGACAAGGAACTTTATGAATTGGAGCTGTAAGTTAACTCTTTGACAGAGAGAGCGAGATGGTGGTGGGGGACAGCCCCCAGTGAAATCAGAGGTGAGAGCACAAAGCAATACAGTAGGCAGACTCCGGTTTTTTGGGGGGAGATGCTCGAGAATATCCGGGTGGACTCCTGAGGCTCGATCCCGCATTTGCGTATGCCGAGCCTCCTTCCTCATGACCTTTGTCCAGAGTGGAATGCCTCCCCGGCTCCCGGCACATGATCAGTGCATGCTCAGTCACGATATCAGTGCCTGCTCAGCCACGTGATCACTGACGGCACAGTCACGTGATCAGCGCCTCTCAGTCACGTGATCACCGTATGATAAACACGTGATCAGTGAACGACCAGCCACGTGATCACTGCATGCGCGGTCAGGTGGTCAGTTCCTGATCAGCCACCTGATCAGTGCGTGCACAGTCCCCTGATCAGCGCCTGTCAGTCACTGATCACTGCCTGATAAACACGTGATCAGTGCCCGAACAGCCACGTCATCAGTGCATGCGCAGTCACGTGATCAGTGCATGATAGCCACGTGATCAGTGCGTGCACAGTCCCATGATCAGCGCCTGTCAGTCACTGATCATTGCCTGATAAACACGTGATCAGTGCATGATGAGCCATGTGATCAGTGCCCGATCAGCCACGTCATCAGTGCATGCGCAGTCACGTCATCAGTGCATGATAGCCACGTGATCAGTGCATGCTCAGTCACGTGATCTGGACTTGATCAGCCACGTGATCAGTGCCTGCAGAGTCACGTGATCAGGGCCTGCTGAGCTGCGTGATTCCTGCCGGCTCATCTGCTTGACAATTGCCAGCTGAGCTGCGTGATTCCTGCCTGGTCACGTGCTTGATTATTGCCAGTTGAGCAGCATGATTCGTCACTGCTGAGCTCCATGCTTATTGCCTGCTGATTGCGTGGTTCGTGTCTGCTCAGCTCTTTGAGTATTGCCTCCTGAGGTCCCTGTTCGGTCGCCACCTGCCGGGGACCAGCCCCAACTGATCCAGGGTATTCGAAGGAGAGATGGCCTAGGCGACTATTTATATGCTAATCAGAGATGTCAAGAATAATAGTATGAGGAGAGCTCAGTAGGAAAATTCGGTGGAGAAAAGAGACTGAGTAGCTTGGTTTACGCGGAAGACCAATCAAACTTCAAGACAAGAAGTTTGCACCACTTACGTAGGCCGCAGGCGCCCTCTCGAATAGCGAAAGGTGCCTCACCCTAGACACCTTCTCGAGTGGGTCTTAGCAGCCCAGGCATAATTAGTAAGCGTGGTGGGTTCCGCGCTCCAGATGGAGACTCAGCTGGAAGTTAAAGGGAAGAATGACAAGGAACTTTATGAATTGGAGCTGTAAGTTAACTCTTTGACAGAGAGAGCGAGATGGTGGTGGGGGACAGCCCCCAGTGAAATCAGAGGTGAGAGCACAAAGCAATACAGTAGGCAGACTCCGGTTTTTTGGGGGGAGATGCTCGAGAATATCCGGGTGGACTCCTGAGGCTCGATCCCGCATTTGCGTATGCCGAGCCTCCTTCCTCATGACCTTTGTCCAGAGTGGAATGCCTCCCCGGCTCCCGGCACATGATCAGTGCATGCTCAGTCACGATATCAGTGCCTGCTCAGCCACGTGATCACTGACGGCACAGTCACGTGATCAGCGCCTCTCAGTCACGTGATCACCGTATGATAAACACGTGATCAGTGAACGACCAGCCACGTGATCACTGCATGCGCGGTCAGGTGGTCAGTTCCTGATCAGCCACCTGATCAGTGCGTGCACAGTCCCCTGATCAGCGCCTGTCAGTCACTGATCACTGCCTGATAAACACGTGATCAGTGCCCGAACAGCCACGTCATCAGTGCATGCGCAGTCACGTGATCAGTGCATGATAGCCACGTGATCAGTGCGTGCACAGTCCCATGATCAGCGCCTGTCAGTCACTGATCATTGCCTGATAAACACGTGATCAGTGCATGATGAGCCATGTGATCAGTGCCCGATCAGCCACGTCATCAGTGCATGCGCAGTCACGTCATCAGTGCATGATAGCCACGTGATCAGTGCATGCTCAGTCACGTGATCTGGACTTGATCAGCCACGTGATCAGTGCCTGCAGAGTCACGTGATCAGGGCCTGCTGAGCTGCGTGATTCCTGCCGGCTCATCTGCATGACAATTGCCATCTGAGCTGCGTGATTCCTGTCGGCTCATCTGCTTGACAATTGCCAGCTGAGCTGCGTGATTCCTGCCTGGTCACGTGCTTGATTATTGCCAGTTGAGCAGCATGATTCGTCACTGCTGAGCTCCATGCTTATTGCCTGCTGATTGCGTGGTTCGTGTCTGCTCAGCTCTTTGAGTATTGCCTCCTGAGGTCCCTGTTCGGTCGCCACCTGCCGGGGACCAGCCCCAACTGATCCAGGGTATTCGAAGGAGAGATGGCCTAGGCGACTATTTATATGCTAATCAGAGATGTCAAGAATAATAGTATGAGGAGAGCTCAGTAGGAAAATTCGGTGGAGAAAAGAGACTGAGTAGCTTGGTTTACGCGGAAGACCAATCAAACTTCAAGACAAGAAGTTTGCACCACTTACGTAGGCCGCAGGCGCCCTCTCGAATAGCGAAAGGTGCCTCACCCTAGACACCTTCTCGAGTGGGTCTTAGCAGCCCAGGCATAATTAGTAAGCGTGGTGGGTTCCGCGCTCCAGATGGAGACTCAGCTGGAAGTTAAAGGGAAGAATGACAAGGAACTTTATGAATTGGAGCTGTAAGTTAACTCTTTGACAGAGAGAGCGAGATGGTGGTGGGGGACAGCCCCCAGTGAAATCAGAGGTGAGAGCACAAAGCAATACAGTAGGCAGACTCCGGTTTTTTGGGGGGAGATGCTCGAGAATATCCGGGTGGACTCCTGAGGCTCGATCCCGCATTTGCGTATGCCGAGCCTCCTTCCTCATGACCTTTGTCCAGAGTGGAATGCCTCCCCGGCTCCCGGCACATGATCAGTGCATGCTCAGTCACGATATCAGTGCCTGCTCAGCCACGTGATCACTGACGGCACAGTCACGTGATCAGCGCCTCTCAGTCACGTGATCACCGTATGATAAACACGTGATCAGTGAACGACCAGCCACGTGATCACTGCATGCGCGGTCAGGTGGTCAGTTCCTGATCAGCCACCTGATCAGTGCGTGCACAGTCCCCTGATCAGCGCCTGTCAGTCACTGATCACTGCCTGATAAACACGTGATCAGTGCCCGAACAGCCACGTCATCAGTGCATGCGCAGTCACGTGATCAGTGCATGATAGCCACGTGATCAGTGCGTGCACAGTCCCATGATCAGCGCCTGTCAGTCACTGATCATTGCCTGATAAACACGTGATCAGTGCATGATGAGCCATGTGATCAGTGCCCGATCAGCCACGTCATCAGTGCATGCGCAGTCACGTCATCAGTGCATGATAGCCACGTGATCAGTGCATGCTCAGTCACGTGATCTGGACTTGATCAGCCACGTGATCAGTGCCTGCAGAGTCACGTGATCAGGGCCTGCTGAGCTGCGTGATTCCTGCCGGCTCATCTGCATGACAATTGCCAGCTGAGCTGCGTGATTCCTGTCGGCTCATCTGCTTGACAATTGCCAGCTGAGCTGCGTGATTCCTGCCTGGTCACGTGCTTGATTATTGCCAGTTGAGCAGCATGATTCGTCACTGCTGAGCTCCATGCTTATTGCCTGCTGATTGCGTGGTTCGTGTCTGCTCAGCTCTTTGAGTATTGCCTCCTGAGGTCCCTGTTCGGTCGCCACCTGCCGGGGACCAGCCCCAACTGATCCAGGGTATTCGAAGGAGAGATGGCCTAGGCGACTATTTATATGCTAATCAGAGATGTCAAGAATAATAGTATGAGGAGAGCTCAGTAGGAAAATTCGGTGGAGAAAAGAGACTGAGTAGCTTGGTTTACGCGGAAGACCAATCAAACTTCAAGACAAGAAGTTTGCACCACTTACGTAGGCCGCAGGCGCCCTCTCGAATAGCGAAAGGTGCCTCACCCTAGACACCTTCTCGAGTGGGTCTTAGCAGCCCAGGCATAATTAGTAAGCGTGGTGGGTTCCGCGCTCCAGATGGAGACTCAGCTGGAAGTTAAAGGGAAGAATGACAAGGAACTTTATGAATTGGAGCTGTAAGTTAACTCTTTGACAGAGAGAGCGAGATGGTGGTGGGGGACAGCCCCCAGTGAAATCAGAGGTGAGAGCACAAAGCAATACAGTAGGCAGACTCCGGTTTTTTGGGGGAGATGCTCGAGAATATCCGGGTGGACTCCTGAGGCTCGATCCCGCATTTGCGTATGCCGAGCCTCCTTCCTCATGACCTTTGTCCAGAGTGGAATGCCTCCCCGGCTCCCGGCACATGATCAGTGCATGCTCAGTCACGATATCAGTGCCTGCTCAGCCACGTGATCACTGACGGCACAGTCACGTGATCAGCGCCTCTCAGTCACGTGATCACCGTATGATAAACACGTGATCAGTGAACGACCAGCCACGTGATCACTGCATGCGCGGTCAGGTGGTCAGTTCCTGATCAGCCACCTGATCAGTGCGTGCACAGTCCCCTGATCAGCGCCTGTCAGTCACTGATCACTGCCTGATAAACACGTGATCAGTGCCCGAACAGCCACGTCATCAGTGCATGCGCAGTCACGTGATCAGTGCATGATAGCCACGTGATCAGTGCGTGCACAGTCCCATGATCAGCGCCTGTCAGTCACTGATCATTGCCTGATAAACACGTGATCAGTGCATGATGAGCCATGTGATCAGTGCCCGATCAGCCACGTCATCAGTGCATGCGCAGTCACGTCATCAGTGCATGATAGCCACGTGATCAGTGCATGCTCAGTCACGTGATCTGGACTTGATCAGCCACGTGATCAGTGCCTGCAGAGTCACGTGATCAGGGCCTGCTGAGCTGCGTGATTCCTGCCGGCTCATCTGCATGACAATTGCCATCTGAGCTGCGTGATTCCTGTCGGCTCATCTGCTTGACAATTGCCAGCTGAGCTGCGTGATTCCTGCCTGGTCACGTGCTTGATTATTGCCAGTTGAGCAGCATGATTCGTCACTGCTGAGCTCCATGCTTATTGCCTGCTGATTGCGTGGTTCGTGTCTGCTCAGCTCTTTGAGTATTGCCTCCTGAGGTCCCTGTTCGGTCGCCACCTGCCGGGGACCAGCCCCAACTGATCCAGGGTATTCGAAGGAGAGATGGCCTAGGCGACTATTTATATGCTAATCAGAGATGTCAAGAATAATAGTATGAGGAGAGCTCAGTAGGAAAATTCGGTGGAGAAAAGAGACTGAGTAGCTTGGTTTACGCGGAAGACCAATCAAACTTCAAGACAAGAAGTTTGCACCACTTACGTAGGCCGCAGGCGCCCTCTCGAATAGCGAAAGGTGCCTCACCCTAGACACCTTCTCGAGTGGGTCTTAGCAGCCCAGGCATAATTAGTAAGCGTGGTGGGTTCCGCGCTCCAGATGGAGACTCAGCTGGAAGTTAAAGGGAAGAATGACAAGGAACTTTATGAATTGGAGCTGTAAGTTAACTCTTTGACAGAGAGAGCGAGATGGTGGTGGGGGACAGCCCCCAGTGAAATCAGAGGTGAGAGCACAAAGCAATACAGTAGGCAGACTCCGGTTTTTTTGGGGGAGATGCTCGAGAATATCCGGGTGGACTCCTGAGGCTCGATCCCGCATTTGCGTATGCCGAGCCTCCTTCCTCATGACCTTTGTCCAGAGTGGAATGCCTCCCCGGCTCCCGGCACATGATCAGTGCATGCTCAGTCACGATATCAGTGCCTGCTCAGCCACGTGATCACTGACGGCACAGTCACGTGATCAGCGCCTCTCAGTCACGTGATCACCGTATGATAAACACGTGATCAGTGAACGACCAGCCACGTGATCACTGCATGCGCGGTCAGGTGGTCAGTTCCTGATCAGCCACCTGATCAGTGCGTGCACAGTCCCCTGATCAGCGCCTGTCAGTCACTGATCACTGCCTGATAAACACGTGATCAGTGCCCGAACAGCCACGTCATCAGTGCATGCGCAGTCACGTGATCAGTGCATGATAGCCACGTGATCAGTGCGTGCACAGTCCCATGATCAGCGCCTGTCAGTCACTGATCATTGCCTGATAAACACGTGATCAGTGCATGATGAGCCATGTGATCAGTGCCCGATCAGCCACGTCATCAGTGCATGCGCAGTCACGTCATCAGTGCATGATAGCCACGTGATCAGTGCATGCTCAGTCACGTGATCTGGACTTGATCAGCCACGTGATCAGTGCCTGCAGAGTCACGTGATCAGGGCCTGCTGAGCTGCGTGATTCCTGTCGGCTCATCTGCTTGACAATTGCCAGCTGAGCTGCGTGATTCCTGCCTGGTCACGTGCTTGATTATTGCCAGTTGAGCAGCATGATTCGTCACTGCTGAGCTCCATGCTTATTGCCTGCTGATTGCGTGGTTCGTGTCTGCTCAGCTCTTTGAGTATTGCCTCCTGAGGTCCCTGTTCGGTCGCCACCTGCCGGGGACCAGCCCCAACTGATCCAGGGTATTCGAAGGAGAGATGGCCTAGGCGACTATTTATATGCTAATCAGAGATGTCAAGAATAATAGTATGAGGAGAGCTCAGTAGGAAAATTCGGTGGAGAAAAGAGACTGAGTAGCTTGGTTTACGCGGAAGACCAATCAAACTTCAAGACAAGAAGTTTGCACCACTTACGTAGGCCGCAGGCGCCCTCTCGAATAGCGAAAGGTGCCTCACCCTAGACACCTTCTCGAGTGGGTCTTAGCAGCCCAGGCATAATTAGTAAGCGTGGTGGGTTCCGCGCTCCAGATGGAGACTCAGCTGGAAGTTAAAGGGAAGAATGACAAGGAACTTTATGAATTGGAGCTGTAAGTTAACTCTTTGACAGAGAGAGCGAGATGGTGGTGGGGGACAGCCCCCAGTGAAATCAGAGGTGAGAGCACAAAGCAATACAGTAGGCAGACTCCGGTTTTTTGGGGGGAGATGCTCGAGAATATCCGGGTGGACTCCTGAGGCTCGATCCCGCATTTGCGTATGCCGAGCCTCCTTCCTCATGACCTTTGTCCAGAGTGGAATGCCTCCCCGGCTCCCGGCACATGATCAGTGCATGCTCAGTCACGATATCAGTGCCTGCTCAGCCACGTGATCACTGACGGCACAGTCACGTGATCAGCGCCTCTCAGTCACGTGATCACCGTATGATAAACACGTGATCAGTGAACGACCAGCCACGTGATCACTGCATGCGCGGTCAGGTGGTCAGTTCCTGATCAGCCACCTGATCAGTGCGTGCACAGTCCCCTGATCAGCGCCTGTCAGTCACTGATCACTGCCTGATAAACACGTGATCAGTGCCCGAACAGCCACGTCATCAGTGCATGCGCAGTCACGTGATCAGTGCATGATAGCCACGTGATCAGTGCGTGCACAGTCCCATGATCAGCGCCTGTCAGTCACTGATCATTGCCTGATAAACACGTGATCAGTGCATGATGAGCCATGTGATCAGTGCCCGATCAGCCACGTCATCAGTGCATGCGCAGTCACGTCATCAGTGCATGATAGCCACGTGATCAGTGCATGCTCAGTCACGTGATCTGGACTTGATCAGCCACGTGATCAGTGCCTGCAGAGTCACGTGATCAGGGCCTGCTGAGCTGCGTGATTCCTGCCGGCTCATCTGCATGACAATTGCCATCTGAGCTGCGTGATTCCTGTCGGCTCATCTGCTTGACAATTGCCAGCTGAGCTGCGTGATTCCTGCCTGGTCACGTGCTTGATTATTGCCAGTTGAGCAGCATGATTCGTCACTGCTGAGCTCCATGCTTATTGCCTGCTGATTGCGTGGTTCGTGTCTGCTCAGCTCTTTGAGTATTGCCTCCTGAGGTCCCTGTTCGGTCGCCACCTGCCGGGGACCAGCCCCAACTGATCCAGGGTATTCGAAGGAGAGATGGCCTAGGCGACTATTTATATGCTAATCAGAGATGTCAAGAATAATAGTATGAGGAGAGCTCAGTAGGAAAATTCGGTGGAGAAAAGAGACTGAGTAGCTTGGTTTACGCGGAAGACCAATCAAACTTCAAGACAAGAAGTTTGCACCACTTACGTAGGCCGCAGGCGCCCTCTCGAATAGCGAAAGGTGCCTCACCCTAGACACCTTCTCGAGTGGGTCTTAGCAGCCCAGGCATAATTAGTAAGCGTGGTGGGTTCCGCGCTCCAGATGGAGACTCAGCTGGAAGTTAAAGGGAAGAATGACAAGGAACTTTATGAATTGGAGCTGTAAGTTAACTCTTTGACAGAGAGAGCGAGATGGTGGTGGGGGACAGCCCCCAGTGAAATCAGAGGTGAGAGCACAAAGCAATACAGTAGGCAGACTCCGGTTTTTTGGGGGGAGATGCTCGAGAATATCCGGGTGGACTCCTGAGGCTCGATCCCGCATTTGCGTATGCCGAGCCTCCTTCCTCATGACCTTTGTCCAGAGTGGAATGCCTCCCCGGCTCCCGGCACATGATCAGTGCATGCTCAGTCACGATATCAGTGCCTGCTCAGCCACGTGATCACTGACGGCACAGTCACGTGATCAGCGCCTCTCAGTCACGTGATCACCGTATGATAAACACGTGATCAGTGAACGACCAGCCACGTGATCACTGCATGCGCAGTCAGGTGGTCAGTTCCTGATCAGCCACCTGATCAGTGCGTGCACAGTCCCCTGATCAGCGCCTGTCAGTCACTGATCACTGCCTGATAAACACGTGATCAGTGCCCGAACAGCCACGTCATCAGTGCATGCGCAGTCACGTGATCAGTGCATGATAGCCACGTGATCAGTGCGTGCACAGTCCCATGATCAGCGCCTGTCAGTCACTGATCATTGCCTGATAAACACGTGATCAGTGCATGATGAGCCATGTGATCAGTGCCTGATCAGCCACGTCATCAGTGCATGCGCAGTCACGTCATCAGTGCATGATAGCCACGTGATCAGTGCATGCTCAGTCACGTGATCTGGACTTGATCAGCCACGTGATCAGTGCCTGCAGAGTCACGTGATCAGGGCCTGCTGAGCTGCGTGATTCCTGCCGGCTCATCTGCATGACAATTGCCATCTGAGCTGCGTGATTCCTGTCGGCTCATCTGCTTGACAATTGCCAGCTGAGCTGCGTGATTCCTGCCTGGTCACGTGCTTGATTATTGCCAGTTGAGCAGCATGATTCGTCACTGCTGAGCTCCATGCTTATTGCCTGCTGATTGCGTGGTTCGTGTCTGCTCAGCTCTTTGAGTATTGCCTCCTGAGGTCCCTGTTCGGTCGCCACCTGCCGGGGACCAGCCCCAACTGATCCAGGGTATTCGAAGGAGAGATGGCCTAGGCGACTATTTATATGCTAATCAGAGATGTCAAGAATAATAGTATGAGGAGAGCTCAGTAGGAAAATTCGGTGGAGAAAAGAGACTGAGTAGCTTGGTTTACGCGGAAGACCAATCAAACTTCAAGACAAGAAGTTTGCACCACTTACGTAGGCCGCAGGCGCCCTCTCGAATAGCGAAAGGTGCCTCACCCTAGACACCTTCTCGAGTGGGTCTTAGCAGCCCAGGCATAATTAGTAAGCGTGGTGGGTTCCGCGCTCCAGATGGAGACTCAGCTGGAAGTTAAAGGGAAGAATGACAAGGAACTTTATGAATTGGAGCTGTAAGTTAACTCTTTGACAGAGAGAGCGAGATGGTGGTGGGGGACAGCCCCCAGTGAAATCAGAGGTGAGAGCACAAAGCAATACAGTAGGCAGACTCTGGTTTTTTTGGGGGAGATGCTCGAGAATATCCGGGTGGACTCCTGAGGCTCGATCCCGCATTTGCGTATGCCGAGCCTCCTTCCTCATGACCTTTGTCCAGAGTGGAATGCCTCCCCGGCTCCCGGCACATGATCAGTGCATGCTCAGTCACGATATCAGTGCCTGCTCAGCCACGTGATCACTGACGGCACAGTCACGTGATCAGCGCCTCTCAGTCACGTGATCACCGTATGATAAACACGTGATCAGTGAACGACCAGCCACGTGATCACTGCATGCGCAGTCAGGTGGTCAGTTCCTGATCAGCCACCTGATCAGTGCGTGCACAGTCCCCTGATCAGCGCCTGTCAGTCACTGATCACTGCCTGATAAACACGTGATCAGTGCCCGAACAGCCACGTCATCAGTGCATGCGCAGTCACGTGATCAGTGCATGATAGCCACGTGATCAACAGTCACGTGATCAGCGCCCAGTCACTGATCAGTGATCACGTGATCAGTGTCAGTGATCATGTGCGCAGTCACAGTGATCAGCCACCTGATCAGTGCACAGTATCAGCGCCTGTCAGTCACTGATCACTGCCTGATCACGTGATCAGTGCACAGCCACGATCAGTGCATGCGCAGTCACGTGATCATGAGCCACGTGATCAGTGTCATGATCATGTCAGTCACTGATCATTGCTGATCACGTGATCAGTGCATGATGAGCCATGTGATCAGTGCCTGATCAGCCACGTCATCAGTGCATGCGCAGTCACGTCATCAGTGCATGATAGCCACGTGATCAGTGCATGCTCAGTCACGTGATCTGGACTTGATCAGCCACGTGATCAGTGCCTGCAGAGTCACGTGATCAGGGCCTGCTGAGCTGCGTGATTCCTGCCGGCTCATCTGCATGACAATTGCCATCTGAGCTGCGTGATTCCTGTCGGCTCATCTGCTTGACAATTGCCAGCTGAGCTGCGTGATTCCTGCCTGGTCACGTGCTTGATTATTGCCAGTTGAGCAGCATGATTCGTCACTGCTGAGCTCCATGCTTATTGCCTGCTGATTGCGTGGTTCGTGTCTGCTCAGCTCTTTGAGTATTGCCTCCTGAGGTCCCTGTTCGGTCGCCACCTGCCGGGGACCAGCCCCAACTGATCCAGGGTATTCGAAGGAGAGATGGCCTAGGCGACTATTTATATGCTAATCAGAGATGTCAAGAATAATAGTATGAGGAGAGCTCAGTAGGAAAATTCGGTGGAGAAAAGAGACTGAGTAGCTTGGTTTACGCGGAAGACCAATCAAACTTCAAGACAAGAAGTTTGCACCACTTACGTAGGCCGCAGGCGCCCTCTCGAATAGCGAAAGGTGCCTCACCCTAGACACCTTCTCGAGTGGGTCTTAGCAGCCCAGGCATAATTAGTAAGCGTGGTGGGTTCCGCGCTCCAGATGGAGACTCAGCTGGAAGTTAAAGGGAAGAATGACAAGGAACTTTATGAATTGGAGCTGTAAGTTAACTCTTTGACAGAGAGAGCGAGATGGTGGTGGGGGACAGCCCCCAGTGAAATCAGAGGTGAGAGCACAAAGCAATACAGTAGGCAGACTCTGGTTTTTTGGGGGAGATGCTCGAGAATATCCGGGTGGACTCCTGAGGCTCGATCCCGCATTTGCGTATGCCGAGCCTCCTTCCTCATGACCTTTGTCCAGAGTGGAATGCCTCCCCGGCTCCCGGCACATGATCAGTGCATGCTCAGTCACGATATCAGTGCCTGCTCAGCCACGTGATCACTGACGGCACAGTCACGTGATCAGCGCCTCTCAGTCACGTGATCACCGTATGATAAACACGTGATCAGTGAACGACCAGCCACGTGATCACTGCATGCGCAGTCAGGTGGTCAGTTCCTGATCAGCCACCTGATCAGTGCGTGCACAGTCCCCTGATCAGCGCCTGTCAGTCACTGATCACTGCCTGATAAACACGTGATCAGTGCCCGAACAGCCACGTCATCAGTGCATGCGCAGTCACGTGATCAGTGCATGATAGCCACGTGATCAGTGCGTGCACAGTCCCATGATCAGCGCAGTCAGTGATCACTGATCACGTGATCAGTGCGACCTGATCAGTGCATGCCATGAGCCTGATCAGCCACGTGATCAGTGCCAGTGATCAGTGTCAGTCACTGATCAGTGCCTGATCACGTGATCAGTGCATGATCCATGTGATCAGTGCGATCAGCCACGTCATCAGTGCATGATAGCCACGTGATCAGTGCATGCTCAGTCACGTGATCTGGACTTGATCAGCCACGTGATCAGTGCCTGCAGAGTCACGTGATCAGGGCCTGCTGAGCTGCGTGATTCCTGCCGGCTCATCTGCATGACAATTGCCATCTGAGCTGCGTGATTCCTGTCGGCTCATCTGCTTGACAATTGCCAGCTGAGCTGCGTGATTCCTGCCTGGTCACGTGCTTGATTATTGCCAGTTGAGCAGCATGATTCGTCACTGCTGAGCTCCATGCTTATTGCCTGCTGATTGCGTGGTTCGTGTCTGCTCAGCTCTTTGAGTATTGCCTCCTGAGGTCCCTGTTCGGTCGCCACCTGCCGGGGACCAGCCCCAACTGATCCAGGGTATTCGAAGGAGAGATGGCCTAGGCGACTATTTATATGCTAATCAGAGATGTCAAGAATAATAGTATGAGGAGAGCTCAGTAGGAAAATTCGGTGGAGAAAAGAGACTGAGTAGCTTGGTTTACGCGGAAGACCAATCAAACTTCAAGACAAGAAGTTTGCACCACTTACGTAGGCCGCAGGCGCCCTCTCGAATAGCGAAAGGTGCCTCACCCTAGACACCTTCTCGAGTGGGTCTTAGCAGCCCAGGCATAATTAGTAAGCGTGGTGGGTTCCGCGCTCCAGATGGAGACTCAGCTGGAAGTTAAAGGGAAGAATGACAAGGAACTTTATGAATTGGAGCTGTAAGTTAACTCTTTGACAGAGAGAGCGAGATGGTGGTGGGGGACAGCCCCCAGTGAAATCAGAGGTGAGAGCACAAAGCAATACAGTAGGCAGACTCCGGTTTTTTGGGGGAGATGCTCGAGAATATCCGGGTGGACTCCTGAGGCTCGATCCCGCATTTGCGTATGCCGAGCCTCCTTCCTCATGACCTTTGTCCAGAGTGGAATGCCTCCCCGGCTCCCGGCACATGATCAGTGCATGCTCAGTCACGATATCAGTGCCTGCTCAGCCACGTGATCACTGACGGCACAGTCACGTGATCAGCGCCTCTCAGTCACGTGATCACCGTATGATAAACACGTGATCAGTGAACGACCAGCCACGTGATCACTGCATGCGCAGTCAGGTGGTCAGTTCCTGATCAGCCACCTGATCAGTGCGTGCACAGTCCCCTGATCAGCGCCTGTCAGTCACTGATCACTGCCTGATAAACACGTGATCAGTGCCCGAACAGCCACGTCATCAGTGCATGCGCAGTCACGTGATCAGTGCATGATAGCCACGTGATCAGTGCGTGCACAGTCCCATGATCAGCGCCTGTCAGTCACTGATCATTGCCTGATAAACACGTGATCAGTGCATGATGAGCCATGTGATCAGTGCCCGATCAGCCACGTCATCAGTGCATGCGCAGTCACGTCATCAGTGCATGATAGCCACGTGATCAGTGCATGCTCAGTCACGTGATCTGGACTTGATCAGCCACGTGATCAGTGCCTGCAGAGTCACGTGATCAGGGCCTGCTGAGCTGCGTGATTCCTGCCGGCTCATCTGCATGACAATTGCCATCTGAGCTGCGTGATTCCTGTCGGCTCATCTGCTTGACAATTGCCAGCTGAGCTGCGTGATTCCTGCCTGGTCACGTGCTTGATTATTGCCAGTTGAGCAGCATGATTCGTCACTGCTGAGCTCCATGCTTATTGCCTGCTGATTGCGTGGTTCGTGTCTGCTCAGCTCTTTGAGTATTGCCTCCTGAGGTCCCTGTTCGGTCGCCACCTGCCGGGGACCAGCCCCAACTGATCCAGGGTATTCGAAGGAGAGATGGCCTAGGCGACTATTTATATGCTAATCAGAGATGTCAAGAATAATAGTATGAGGAGAGCTCAGTAGGAAAATTCGGTGGAGAAAAGAGACTGAGTAGCTTGGTTTACGCGGAAGACCAATCAAACTTCAAGACAAGAAGTTTGCACCACTTACGTAGGCCGCAGGCGCCCTCTCGAATAGCGAAAGGTGCCTCACCCTAGACACCTTCTCGAGTGGGTCTTAGCAGCCCAGGCATAATTAGTAAGCGTGGTGGGTTCCGCGCTCCAGATGGAGACTCAGCTGGAAGTTAAAGGGAAGAATGACAAGGAACTTTATGAATTGGAGCTGTAAGTTAACTCTTTGACAGAGAGAGCGAGATGGTGGTGGGGGACAGCCCCCAGTGAAATCAGAGGTGAGAGCACAAAGCAATACAGTAGGCAGACTCCGGTTTTTTGGGGGGAGATGCTCGAGAATATCCGGGTGGACTCCTGAGGCTCGATCCCGCATTTGCGTATGCCGAGCCTCCTTCCTCATGACCTTTGTCCAGAGTGGAATGCCTCCCCGGCTCCCGGCACATGATCAGTGCATGCTCAGTCACGATATCAGTGCCTGCTCAGCCACGTGATCACTGACGGCACAGTCACGTGATCAGCGCCTCTCAGTCACGTGATCACCGTATGATAAACACGTGATCAGTGAACGACCAGCCACGTGATCACTGCATGCGCGGTCAGGTGGTCAGTTCCTGATCAGCCACCTGATCAGTGCGTGCACAGTCCCCTGATCAGCGCCTGTCAGTCACTGATCACTGCCTGATAAACACGTGATCAGTGCCCGAACAGCCACGTCATCAGTGCATGCGCAGTCACGTGATCAGTGCATGATAGCCACGTGATCAGTGCGTGCACAGTCCCATGATCAGCGCCTGTCAGTCACTGATCATTGCCTGATAAACACGTGATCAGTGCATGATGAGCCATGTGATCAGTGCCCGATCAGCCACGTCATCAGTGCATGCGCAGTCACGTCATCAGTGCATGATAGCCACGTGATCAGTGCATGCTCAGTCACGTGATCTGGACTTGATCAGCCACGTGATCAGTGCCTGCAGAGTCACGTGATCAGGGCCTGCTGAGCTGCGTGATTCCTGCCGGCTCATCTGCATGACAATTGCCATCTGAGCTGCGTGATTCCTGTCGGCTCATCTGCTTGACAATTGCCAGCTGAGCTGCGTGATTCCTGCCTGGTCACGTGCTTGATTATTGCCAGTTGAGCAGCATGATTCGTCACTGCTGAGCTCCATGCTTATTGCCTGCTGATTGCGTGGTTCGTGTCTGCTCAGCTCTTTGAGTATCGCCTCCTGAGGTCCCTGTTCGGCCGCCACCTGCCGGGGACCAGCCCCAACTGATCCAGGGTATTCGAAGGAGAGATGGCCTAGGCGACTATTTATATGCTAATCAGAGATGCCAAGAATAATAGTATGAGGAGAGCTCAGTAGGAAAATTCGGTGGAGAAAAGAGACTGAGTAGCTTGGCTTACGCGGAAGACCAATCAAACTTCAAGACAAGACGTTTGCACCACTTACGTAGGTCGCAGGCGCCCTCTCGAATAGCGAAAGGTGCCTCACCCTAGACACCTTCTCGAGTGGGTCTTAGCAGCCCAGGCATAATTAGTGAGCGTGGTGGGTTCCGCGCTCCAGATGGAGACTCAGCTGGAAGTTAAAGGGAAGAATGACAAGGAACTTTATGAATTGGAGCTGTAAGTTAACTCTTTGACAGAGAGAGCGAGATGGTGGTGGGGGACAGCCCCCAGTGAAATCAGAGGTGAGAGCACAAAGCAATACAGTAGGCAGACTCTGGTTTTGGGGGGAGATGCTCGAGAATATCCGGGTGGACTCCTGAGGCTCGATCCCGCATTTGCGTATGCCGAGCCTCCTTCCTCATGACCTTTGTCCAGAGTGGAATGCCTCCCTGGCTCCCGGCACATGATCAGTGCATGCTCAGTCACGATATCAGTGCCTGCTCAGCCACGTGATCACTGACGGCACAGTCACGTGATCAGCGCCTCTCAGTCACGTGATCACCGTATGATAAACACGTGATCAGTGAACGACCAGCCACGTGATCACTGCATGCGCAGTCAGGTGGTCAGTTCCTGATCAGCCACCTGATCAGTGCGTGCACAGTCCCCTGATCAGCGCCTGTCAGTCACTGATCACTGCCTGATGAACACGTGATCAGTGCCCGAACAGCCACGTCATCAGTGCATGCGCAGTCACGTGATCAGTGCATGATAGCCACGTGATCAGTGCGTGCACAGTCCCATGATCAGCGCCTGTCAGCCACTGATCATTGCCTGATAAACACGTGATCAGTGCATGATGAGCCATGTGATCAGTGCCCGATCAGCCACGTCATCAGTGCATGCGCAGTCACGTCATCAGTGCATGATAGCCACGTGATCAGTGCATGCTCAGTCACGTGATCTGGACTTGATCAGCCAGGTGATCAGTGCCTGCAGAGTCACGTGATCAGGGCCTGCTGAGCTGCGTGATTCCTGCCGGCTCATCTGCATGACAATTGCCATCTGAGCTGCGTGATTCCTGTCGGCTCATCTGCTTGACAATTGCCAGCTGAGCTGCGTGATTCCTGCCTGGTCACGTGCTTGATTATTGCCTGTTGAGCAGCATGATTCGTCACTGCTGAGCTCCATGCTTATTGCCTGCTGATTGCGTGGTTCGTGTCTGCTCAGCTCTTTGAGTATCGCCTCCTGAGGTCCCTGTTCGGTCGCCACCTGCCGGGGACCAGCCCCAACTGATCCAGGGTATTCGAAGGAGAGATGGCCTAGGCGACTATTTATATGCTAATCAGAGATGTCAAGAATAATAGTATGAGGAGAGCTCAGTAGGAAAATTCGGTGGAGAAAAGAGACTGAGTAGCTTGGTTTACGCGGAAGACCAATCAAACTTCAAGACAAGAAGTTTGCACCACTTACGTAGGCCGCAGGCGCCCTCTCGAATAGCGAAAGGTGCCTCACCCTAGACACCTTCTCGAGTGGGTCTTAGCAGCCCAGGCATAATTAGTAAGCGTGGTGGGTTCTGCGCTCCAGATGGAGACTCAGCTGGAAGTTAAAGGGAAGAATGACAAGGAACTTTATGAATTGGAGCTCTAAGTTAACTCTTTGACAGAGAGAGCGAGATGGTGGTGGGGGACAGCCCCCAGTGAAATCAGAGGTGAGAGCACAAAGCAATACAGTAGGCAGACTCCGGTTTTTTGGGGGGAGATGCTCGAGAACATCCGGGTGGACTCCTGAGGCTCGATCCCGCATTTGCGTATGCCGAGCCTCCTTCCTCATGACCTTTGTCCAGAGTGGAATGCCTCCCCGGCTCCCGGCACATGATCAGTGCATGCTCAGTCACGATATCAGTGCCTGCTCAGCCACGTGATCACTGACGGCACAGTCACGTGATCAGCGCCTCTCAGTCACGTGATCACCGTATGATAAACACGTGATCAGTGAACGACCAGCCACGTGATCACTGCATGCGCGGTCAGGTGGTCAGTTCCTGATCAGCCACCTGATCAGTGCGTGCACAGTCCCCTGATCAGCGCCTGTCAGTCACTGATCACTGCCTGATAAACACGTGATCAGTGCCCGAACAGCCACGTCATCAGTGCATGCGCAGTCACGTGATCAGTGCATGATAGCCACGTGATCAGTGCGTGCACAGTCCCATGATCAGCGCCTGTCAGTCACTGATCATTGCCTGATAAACACGTGATCAGTGCATGATGAGCCATGTGATCAGTGCCCGATCAGCCACGTCATCAGTGCATGCGCAGTCACGTCATCAGTGCATGATAGCCACGTGATCAGTGCATGCTCAGTCACGTGATCTGGACTTGATCAGCCACGTGATCCGTGCCTGCAGAGTCACGTGATCAGGGCCTGCTGAGCTGCGTGATTCCTGCCGGCTCATGTGCATGACAATTGCCAGCTGAGCTGCGTGATTCCTGTCGGCTCATCTGCTTGACAATTGCCAGCTGAGCTGCGTGATTCCTGCCTGGTCACGTGCTTGATTATTGCCAGTTGAGCAGCATGATTTGTCACTGCTGAGCTCCATGCTTATTGCCTGCTGATTGCGTGGTTCGTGTCTGCTCAGCTCTTTGAGCATTGCCTCCTGAGGTCCCTGTTCGGTCGCCACCTGCCGGGGACCAGCCCCAACTGATCCAGGGTAGTCGAAGGAGAGATGGCCTAGGCGACTATTTATATGCTAATCAGAGATGTCAAGAATAATAGTATGAGGAGAGCTCAGTAGGAAAATTCGGTGGAGAAAAGAGACTGAGTAGCTTGGTTTACGCGGAAGACCAATCAAACTTCAAGACAAGAAGTTTGCACCACTTACGTAGGCCGCAGGCGCCCTCTCGAATAGCGAAAGGTGCCTCACCCTAGACACCTTCTCGAGTGGGTCTTAGCAGCCCAGGCATAATTAGTAAGCGTGGTGGGTTCCGCGCTCCAGATGGAGACTCAGCTGGAATTTAAAGGGAAGAATGACAAGGAACTTTATGAATTGGAGCTGTAAGTTAACTCTTTGACAGAGAGAGCGAGATGGTGGTGGGGGACAGCCCCCAGTGAAATCAGAGGTGAGAGCACAAAGCAATACAGTAGGCAGACTCCGGTTTTTGGGGGAGATGCTCGAGAATATCCGGGTGGACTCCTGAGGCTCGATCCCGCATTTGCGTATGCCGAGCCTCCTTCCTCATGACCTTTGTCCAGAGTGGAATGCCTCCCCGGCTCCCGGCACATGATCAGTGCATGCTCAGTCACGATATCAGTGCCTGCTCAGCCACGTGATCACTGACGGCACAGTCACGTGATCAGCGCCTCTCAGTCACGTGATCACCGTATGATAAACACGTGATCAGTGAACGACCAGCCACGTGATCACTGCATGCGCGGTCAGGTGGTCAGTTCCTGATCAGCCACCTGATCAGTGCGTGCACAGTCCCCTGATCAGCGCCTGTCAGTCACTGATCACTGCCTGATAAACACGTGATCAGTGCCCGAACAGCCACGTCATCAGTGCATGCGCAGTCACGTGATCAGTGCATGATAGCCACGTGATCAGTGCGTGCACAGTCCCATGATCAGTGCCTGTCAGTCACTGATCATTGCCTGATAAACACGTGATCAGTGCATGATGAGCCATGTGATCAGTGCCCGACCAGCCACGTCATCAGTGCATGATCAGCCACGTGATCAGTGCATGCTCAGTCCCGTGATCAGGCCTGTCAGTCACTGATCAGTGCCTGATAAACACGTGATCAGTGCCTGATAGCCACGTCATCAGTGCATGCGCAGTCACGTGATCAGTGCATGATAGCCACGTGATCAGTGCGTGCACAGTCCCATGATCAGCGCCTGTCAGTCACTGATCATTGCCTGATAAACACGTGATCAGTGCATGATGAGCCATGTGATCAGTGCCCGATCAGCCACGTCATCAGTGCGCAGTCACGTCATCAGTGCATGATAGCCACGTGATCAGTGCATGCTCAGTCACGTGATCTGGACTTGATCAGCCACGTGATCAGTGCCTGCAGAGTCACGTGATCAGGGCCTGCTGTTAGCTGCGTGATTCCTGCCGGCTCATCTGCATGACAACTGCCAGCTGAGCTGCGTGATTCCTGTCGGCTCATCTGCTTGACAATTGCCAGCTGAGCTGCGTGATTCCTGCCTGGTCACGTGCTTGATTATTGCCAGTTGAGCAGCATGATCTGTCACTGCTGAGCTCCATGCTTATTGCCTGCTGATTGCGTGGTTCGTGTCTGCTCAGCTCTTTGAGTATTGCCTCCTGAGGTCCCTGTTCGGTCGCCACCTGCCGGGGACCAGCCCCAACTGATCCAGGGTATTCGAAGGAGAGATGGCCTAGGCGACTATTTATATGCTAATCAGAGATGTCAAGAATAATAGTATGAGGAGAGCTCAGTAGGAAAATTCGGTGGAGAAAAGAGACTGAGTAGCTTGGTTTACGCGGAAGACCAATCAAACTTCAAGACAAGAAGTTTGCACCACTTACGTAGGCCGCAGGCGCCTCCTCGAATAGCGAAAGGTGCCTCACCCTAGACACCTTCTCGAGTGGGTCTTAGCAGCCCAGGCATAATTAGTAAGCGTGGTGGGTTCCGCGCTCCAGATGGAGACTCAGCTGGAAGTTAAAGGAAGAATGACAAGGAACTTTATGAATTGAGCTGTAAGTTAACTCTTTGACAGAGAGAGCGAGATGGTGGTGGGGGACAGCCTCAGTGAAATCAGAGGTGAGAGCACAAAGCAATACAGTAGGCAGACTCTGG